>NC_041386.1:491661573-491668346 GCF_002162155.2 Triticum dicoccoides
CAACTAGGAAAGGGGGGAGTCCTACTCCCAGAAGGAGTAGGACTCCTCCTGGCGCGCCACACCTGGGCCGGCCGGCCCCCCTCCCTTGAACTTTTATATACGGAGGCAGGGGCACCCCTAGAGACACAAGTTGATCCACGTGATCATATTCTTAGCCGTGTGCGGTGCCCCCTTCCACCATAGTCTCGATAATATTATAGCGGTGCTTAGGCGAAGCCCTGCGACGGTAGTACATCAAGATCGTCACCACGCCGTCGTGCTGACAGAACTCTTCCCCGATACTTTGCTGGATCGGAGTCCGGGGATCGTCATCGAGCTGAACGTGTGCTAGAACTCGGAGGTGCCGTAGTTTCGGTGCTTGATCGGTCGGGCCGTGGAGACGTACGACTACATCAACCAAACGCTTCCGTTGTCGATCTACAAGGGTACGTAGATCATACTCTCCCCTCTCGTTGCTATGCATCACCATGATCTTGCGTGAGCGTAGGAATTTTTTTGAAATTACTACGAAACCCAACAGTGGCATCCGAGCCTAGGTTTTATATGTTGATGTTATATGCACGAGTAGAACACAAGTGAGTTGTGGGCGATATAAGTCATACTGCTTACCAGCATGTCATACTTTGGTTCGGCGGTATTGTTGGACGAAGCGGCCCGGACCGACATTACGCGTACGCTTACGCGAGACCGGTTCTCCCGACGTGCTTTGCACATAGGTGGCTTGCGGGTGACATTTTCTCCAACTTTAGTTGAACCAAGTGTGGCTATGCCCGGTCCTTGCGAAGGTTAAAACAGCACCAACTTGACAAACTATCGTTGTGGTTTTGATGCGTAGGTAAGATTGGTTCTTGTTTAAGCCCGTAGCAGCCACGTAAAACTTGCAACAACAAAGTAGAGGACGTCTAACTTGTTTATGCAGGGCATGTTGTGATGTGATATGGTCAAGACATGATGCTGAATTTTATTGTATGAGATGATCATGTTTTGTAACCGAGTTATCGGCAACTGGCAGGAGCCATATGGTTGTCGCTTTATTGTATGCAATCGCGCTGTAATGCTTTACTTTATCACTAAGCGGTAGCGATAGTCGTGGAAGCATAAGACTGGTGAGACGACAACGATGCTACGATGGAGATCAAGGTGTCGTGCCGGTGACGATGGTGATCACGACGGTGCTTCGAAGATGGAGATCACAAGCACAAGATGATGATGGCCATATCATATCACTTATATTGATTGCATGTGGTGTTTATCTTTTATGCATCTTATCTTGCTTTGATTGATGGTAGCATTATAAGATGATCTCTCACTAATTATCAAGAAGTGTTCTCCCTGAGTATGCACCATTGCGAAAGTTCTTCGTGCTGAGACACCACGTGATGATCGGGTGTGATAGGCTCTACGTTCAAATACAACGGGTGCAAAACAGTTGCACACGCGGAATACTCATGTTATACTTGACGAGCCAAGCATATACAGATATGGCCTTGGAACACGAAGACCGAAAGGTCGAGCGTGAATCATATAGTAGATATGATCAACATAATGATGTTCACCAATGAAACTACTCCATCTCACGTGATGATCGGACATGGTTTAGTTGATTTGGATCACGTAATCACTTAGAGGATTAGAGGGATGTCTATCTAAGTGGGAGTTCTTAAGTAATATGATTAATTGAACTTAAATTTATCATGAACTTAGTCCTGGTAGTATTTTGCAAATTATGTTGTAGATCAATAGCTCGCGTTGTTGCTTCCCTGTGTTTATTTTGATATGTTCCTAGAGAAAATTGTGTTGAAAGATGTTAGTAGCAATGATGCGGATTGGATCCGTGATCTGAGGTTTATCCTCATTGCTGCACAGAAGAATTATGTCCTTGATGCACCGCTAGGTGACGGACCTATTGCAGGAGCAGATGCAGACGTTATGAACGTTTGGCTAGCTCAATATGATGACTACTTGATAGTTTAGTGCACCATGCTTAATGGCTTAGAATCGGGACTTCAAAGACGTTTTGAACGTCATGGAGCATATGAGATGTTCCAGGAGTTGAAGTTAATATTTCAAGAAAATACCCGAGTTGAGAGATATGAAGTCTCCAACAAGTTCTATAGCTAAAAGATGGAGGAGAATCGCTCAACTAGTGAGCATGTGCCCAGATTGTCTGAGTGCTACAATCGCTTGAATCAAGTGGGAGTTAATCTTCCAGATAAGATAGTGATTGACAGAATTCTCTAGTCACCATCACCAAGTTAGTAGAACTTCGTGATGAACTATGATATGCAAGGGATAACGGAAACGATTCCCAAGCTCTTCGTAATGCGGAAATTGACGAAGGTAGAAATCGAGAAAAACATCAAGTGTTGATGGTAGACAAGACCACTAGTTTCAAGAAAAGGGCAGAGGGAAAAAGGGGAACTTCAAGAAGAACAACAAGCAAGTTGCTGCTCAAGTGAAGAAGCCCAAGTCTGGTCCTAAGCCTGAGACTAAGTGTTTCTACTGCAAAGGGACTGGTCACTGGAAGCGGAACTACCCCAAGTGATTGGCAGATAAGAAGGATGGCAAAGTGAACATAAGTATATTTGATATACATGTTATTGATGTGTACTTTACTAGTGTTTATAGCAACCGCTCAGTATTTGATACTAGTTCAGTTGCTAAGATTAGTAACTCGAAACGGGAGTTGCGGAATAAACAGAGACTAGTTAAGGGTGAAGTGACGATGTGTGTTGGAAGTGGTTCCAAGATTGATATGATCATCATCGCACACTCCCTATACTTTCGGGATTAGTGTTGAACCTGAATAAGTGTTATTTGGTGTTTGCGTTAAGCATGCATATGATTTGATCATGTTTATTGTAATACGGTTATTCATTTAAGTAAGAGAATAAATTGTTGTTCTGTTTACATGAATAAAACCTTATATGGTTACACACCCAATGAAAATAGTTTGTTGGATCTCAATCATAGTGATACACATAATCATAATATTGAAACCAAAAGATGCAAAGTTAATAATGATAGTGCAACTTATTTGTAGCACTGCCGTTTAGGTCATATTGGTGTAAAGCGCATGAAGAAACTCCATGCTGATGGGATTTTGGAATCACTTGATTATGAATCACTTGATGCTTACGAACCATGCCTCATGGGCAGGATGACTAAGACTCCGTTCTCCGGAGCGAGCAACTGACTTATTGGAAATAATACATACTGATGTATGCGGTCCGATGAGTGTTAAGGCTCACGGCAAGTATCATTATTTTCTGAACTTCACAGATGATTTGAGCAGATATGGGTATGTATACTTGATGAAACATAAGTCTGAAACATTTGAAAAGTTCAAAGAATTTCAGAGTGAAGTGGAAAATCATCGTGACAAGAAAATAAAGTTTCTACGATCTGATCGCGGAGACAAATATTTGAGTTATGAGTTTGGTCTTCAATTAAAACAATGTGGAATAGTTTCACAAACTCATGCCACATGGAACACCACAGCATAATAATGTGTCCGAACGTCATAACCGTACTTTATTGGATATAGTGCAATCTATGATGTCTCTTACCGATCTACCACTATCATTTTGGGGTTATGCATTAGAGACAACTGCATTCACGTTAAAAGGGCACCATCTAAATCTGTTGAGACGACACCGTATGAACTGTGGTTTGGCAAGAAACCAAAGTTGTCGTTTTTAAAGTTTGGGGTTGCAATGCTTATGTGAAAAAGTTTCATCCTGATAAGCTCAAACCCAAATCGGAAAAGTGTGTCTTCATAGGATACCCAAAAAGTTACTGTTGGGTACACCTTCTATCATAGATCCAAAGGCAAGACATTCGTTGCTAAGAATGGATCCTTTCTAGAGAAGGAGGTTCTCTCGAAAAAAGTGAGTGGGAGGAAAGTAGAACTTGATAAAGTAATTGTACCTTCTCCCTTATTGGAAAGTAGTTCATCACAGAAATCTGTTCCTGTGACTACTACACCAATTAGTGAGGAAGCTAATGATGATGATCATGTAACTTCAGATCAAGTTACTACCGAATCTCGTAGGTAAACCAGAGTGAGATCCGCACCAGAGTGGTACGGTAATCCTATTCTGGAGGTCATGCTACTTGACCATGACGAACCTACGAACTATGAAGAAGCGATGGTGAGCCCAGATTCCGCAAAATGGCTTGAGGCCATGAAATCTGAGATGGGATCCATGTATGAGAACAAAGTATGGACTTTGGTTGACGTGCCCGATGATCAGCAAGCAATTGAGAATAAATGGATCTTCAAGAGGAAGACGGACGCTGATAGTAGTGTTACTATCTACAAAGCTAGAATTGTCGCAAAAGGTTTTCGACAAGTTCAAGGTGTTGACTAGATGAGAGTTTCTCACTCGTATCTATGCTTAAGTCTGTCCGAATCATGTTAGCAATTGCCGCATTTTATGAAATCTGGAAAATGGATAAACAAAACTGCATTCCTTAATAGATTTATTAAAGAAGAGTTGTATATGATACAACCAGAAGGTTTTGTCAATCCTAAAGGTGCAAACAAAATATGCAAGTTCCAGCGATCCATCTATGGACTGGTGCAAGCATCTCGGAGTTGGAATATATGCTTTGATAAGTTGATCAAAGCATATAGTTTTATACAGATTTGCGGTGAAGCCTGTATTTACAAGAAAGTGAGTGCGAGCACTACAACATTTCTGATAAGTATATGTGAATGACATATTGTTGATCGGAAATAATGTAGAATTATTCTGCAAAGCATAAAGGAGTGTTTGAAAGGAATTTTCCAAAGAAAGACCTCGGTGAAGCTGCTGACATATTGAACATCAAGATCTATAGAGATAGATCAAGACGCTTGATAAGTTTTTTTCAATGAGTACATACCTTGACAAGATTTTGAAGTAGTTCAAAATAGAACAGTCAAAGAAAGAGTTCTTGTCTGTGTTACAAGGTGTGAAATTGAGTAAGACTCAAAACCTGACCACGACAGAAGATAGAAAGAGAATGAAAGTCATTCCCTATGCCTCGGCCATAGGTTCTATAAAGTATGCCATGCTATGTACCAGATCTATTGTATACCCTACACTGATTTTGGCAAGGTAGTACAATAGTGATCTAGGAGTAGATCACTGGACAGCGGTCAAAATTATCCTTAGTGGAATAAGGATATGTTTCTCGATTATGGAGGTGACAAAAAGGGTTCGTCGTAAAGGGTTACGTCGATGCAAGTTTTGACACTAATCCAGATGACTCTAAGTCTCAATCTAGATACATATTGAAAGTGGGAGCAATTAGCTAGAGTAGCTCTGTGCAGAGCATTGTTGACATAGAAATTTGCAAAATACATATGGATCTGAATGTGGCAGACCCGTTGACTAAACTTCTCTCACAAGCAAAACATGATCACACCTTAGTACTCTTTGGGTGTTAATCGCATAGCGATGTGAACTAGATTACTGAATCTAGTAAACCCTTTGGGTGTTGGTCACATGAAGATGTGAACTAATCACATAAAGATGTGAACTATTAGTGTTAAATCACATGGTGATGTGAACTAGATTATTGACTCTAGTGCAAGTGGGAGACTGAAGGAAATATGCCCTAGAGGCAATAATAAAGTTATTATTTATTTCCTTATATCATGATAAATGTTTATTATTCATGCTAGAATTGTATTAACCGGAAACATAATACATGTGTGAATACATAGACAAACAGAGTGTCACTAGTATGCCTCTACTTGACTAGCTCGTTAATCAAAGATGGTTATGTTTCCTAACCATGGACAAAGAGTTGTTATTTGATTAACGGGATCACATCATTAGGTGAATGATCTGATTGACATGACCCATTCCATTAGCTTAGCACCCGATCGTTTAGTATGTTGCTATTGCTTTCTTCATGACTTATACATGTTCCTATGACTATGAGATTATGCAACTCCCGTTTGCCGGAGGAACACTTTGTGTGCTACCAAACATCACAACGTAAATGGGTGATTATAAAGGTGCTCTACAGGTGTCTCCAAAGGTACATGTTGGGTTGGCGTATTTCGAGATTAGGATTTCTCACTCCGATTGTCGGAGAGGTATCTCTAGGCCCTCTCGGTAATGCACATCACTTAAACCTTGCAAGCATTGCAACTAATGAGTTAGTTGCGGGATGATGTATTACAGAACGAGTAAAGAGACTTGCCGGTAACGAGATTGAACTAGGTATAGGATACCGACGATCGAATCTCGGGCAAGTAACATACCGATGACAAAGGGAACAACGTATGTTGTTATGCGGTCTGACCGATAAAAGATCTTCGTAGAATATGTAGGAGCCAATATGAGCATCCAGGTTCCGCTATTGGTTATTGACCGGAGACGTGTCTCGGTCATGTCTACATTGTTCTCGAACCCGTAGGGTCCGCATGCTTAAGGTTACGATGACAGTTATATTATGAGTTTATGCATTTTGATGTACCGAAGGTTGTTCGGAGTCTCGGATGTGATCACGGACATGACGAGGAGTCTCGAAATGGTTGAGACATAAATATTGATATATTGGAAGCCTATGTTTGGATATCAGAAGTGTTCCGGGTGAAATCGGGATTTTACCGGAGTACCGGGAGGTTACCGGAACCCCCCCGGGAGGTATATGGGCCTTAGTGGGCCTTAGTGGAAGAGAGGAGAGGTGGCCAGAGATGGGCCGCGCGCCCCTCCCCTCCTTGGTCCGAATTGGACAAGGAGAGGGGGCCGGCCCCCCTTCCTCCTCTCTCT
>NC_041386.1:491668431-491691779 GCF_002162155.2 Triticum dicoccoides
GAATCCTATTCCAACTAGGAAAGGGGGGAGTCCTACTCCCAGAAGGAGTAGGACTCCTCCTGGCGCGCCACACCTTGGCCGGCCGGCCCCCCTCCCTTGAACCTTTATATACGGAGGCAGGGGCACCCCTAGAGACACAAGTTGATCCACGTGATCATATTCTTAGCCGTGTGCGGTGCCCCCTTCCACCATAGTCCTCGATAATATTATAGCGGTGCTTAGGCGAAGCCCTGCGACGGTAGTACATCAAGATCGTCACCATGCCGTCGTGCTGACGGAACTCTTCCCCGACACTTTGCTGGATCGGAGTCCGGGGATCGTCATCGAGCTAAACATGTGCTAGAACTTGGAGGTGCCGTAGTTTCGGTGCTTGATCGGTCGGGCCGTGGAGACGTACGACTACATCAACCAAACGCTTCCGTTGTTGATCTACAAGGGTACGTAGATCATACTCTCCCCTCTCGTTGCTATGCATCACCATGATCTTGCGTGAGCGTAGGAATTTTTTTGAAATTACTACGAAACCCAACAGCCATGTCGGGGAAACTTGAGGGCTGGTTTTACTCGTAGCTTAACCTATCTGGTGTGCCCTGAGAACGAGATATGTGCAGCTCCTATCGGGATTTGTCGGCACATTCGGGCGGCTTTGCCGGTCTTGTTTTACTATTGTCGAAATGTCTTGTAACCGAGATTCCGAGTCTGATCGGGTTGTTCCGGGAGAAGGAATATCCTTCATTGATCATGAGAGCTTGTGATGGGCTAAGTTGGGAAACCCCTGCAGGGTTTAAACTTTCGAGAGTCGTGCCTGCGGTTATGTGGCAGATGGGAATTTGTTAATATCTGGTTGTAGGGAACTTGATACTTGACTTAATTAAAATGAATCAACCGCGTGTGTAGCCGTGATGGTCTCTTTCCGGCGGAGTCCGGGAAGTGAACACGGTCTTGTGTTATGCTTGAACATAAGTAGTTTTAGGTTCACTTCTTGATCACTCTAGTTTCACGACCGTTGCCTAGTTTCTCATCTTACTCTTATTTGCGTATGTTAGCCACTATATTTGCTCAGCACTTGCTGCAGCTCCACCTCTTTACCTTACCCTACCCATAAGGTTAAATAGTCTTGATCTCGCGGGTGTGAGATTGCTGAGTCCTCGTGGCTCACAGATACTTCCAAAGCAGTTGCAGGTGCCGATGATACCAGTGCAGGTGACGCAACCGAGCTCAAGTTGGAGCTCGATGAAGATCTTGATCGTTATTTTGTGTCTTTCCCGATTGATCAGTAGTGGTGCCCACTTGGGACGATCGGGGATCTAGCATTTGGGGTTGTCTTCCTTTATTTTGGTTCCGTAGTCAGACCTTGATTGTACTCTGGATGATGTATGTTTAACTTGTTATTTGTGTGAAGTGGCGATTGTAAGCCAACTCTTTATCCCTTTCGTATTCAGTACATGGGATTGTGTGAAGATTGTCCCTCTTGCGACAAAACCACCATGCGGTTATGCCTCTAAGTCGTGCCTCGACACGTGGGAGATATAGCCGCATCATGGGTGTTACATTCCACCAGGACATCCAATGCATCCTCTTCTGATTCTCCTCGTCTCCCCACCAGAAATGCGCTATCGCGTCAATGATTCGTTTACAATTTTTTTTAGGAATTTTAAAGACCGACATTGCATAGGTGGGTATGGCTTGGATCATAGCCTTGAGCAGGATCTCCTCCCGGCAGATAGTAATTTTTCCTACCAAGCACTAATTTTCTTAACAATACGTTCAATCAGAAATTGGAAACAGTCTGTTTTATCTATTCCCATGTTTGCTGGCAAACCCAAATACTTAATACTGAGAGCCTCCGTCATTATATTCAGCTTTGTACACAACTGTTCTCTTATTTCCACCTTTCTGTTTGGGCTGAAGAAAATGCTGGATTTTTCAACACTTACCAATTGTCCCGAAGCCTCACAATATAAATCTAGCACTGCTTTGAGATCTTCCACACTGTGTTGGTTGGCTTTCATAAGAATCAGAGAATCATCCGCAAATAGAAGATTTGTGATAGGTGGAGCGTCTCTACAGACTCTTACTCTTGAAATTTTCCCATTTTCCTCTGCATGTGTAAGTAGAGCGTTCAAACCCTCAGTGCACAACAAGAAGAGGTATGGTGACAACGGGTCTCCTTGTCTCAAACCCCTTGTAGGCTTGAAGCTCTCACTTTCCTCCGCATTAATCCTTACTCTATACTCGACCGTTGAAACACATTGCATAATAAAATCAACCCAATCTTGACGGAAACCCAGTCGCAACATAATTTCTTTCAAAAAAGGCCATTCAACTCTGTCATAAGCTTTGTGCATATCAAGTTTTATAGCGCACAAACCCTCTCTACCTTCTCTTTTATTCTTGATTGTATGAAAACACTCATATGCTACTAAAATATTATCTGTTATCAGTCTGCCGGGCACGAAGGCACTTTGAGTTGGGCTAATAATATCTGGCAGGAAAATCTTCAAGCGAGAAGCCACCACTTTTGCAGTTATTTTATATACCACATTACATAAGCTGACAGGCCTAAATTGGGTTACCTTTTTTGGTGTATTAACCTTTGGAATCATCACGATCACAGTGTCGGGAATGGCAAATCCTTATAGTAGTCACCACCATTGATGATCGATTTTGGACAAATGAGCAAGAAATATGGTGGCATGATATATTCCAAATACACAAGACTCAAGTTATGTTTCAAAAGACTATGGATATTGAGTACATAAATGGAGATCCCGATGACTTCCCCAACATCAATGATTGTTGCAAGCCTGATGATGTGTACAAGCTCATTACTATGAATTGCCCCGAGCTTATTCGCCATTTTTATGCCACCGTGCACTTCCATCATGACTCGGAGAGACCTATGTCTTGGATGAGTGGTTCACACAAGATTGAGGAGAAGCCCTTGTGATGTAGGGTGGAACTCTATTTGGTCGATCTTTCACGATTGGAGGGGGATCCCGCGAAGAACACGAGAAGGAAACACTCAATCAAGAAGATCCAAATCACGCATGTGCTAAATCCACAGTGAACACAAGAGGATACAAAGGGTAATTACTTCATCCCAATCCTTGAAGGAGAGAGGTCTTGAATCCTAGAAGGATCTTGCCATGAAGAGGTCTTGAATCCACTTGGGGGATCTTATCACATGGAGGCCTTGATCTCCATTGGAGTAGGGGTAAGTGGATGAGAAAAGCTCTATCTCTATCTTGAGCTAATCCTTTGCTAACCCTAGAAGGAGGAGGAGAAGGTCTATTTATAGTCTAGGGACGTAGGGGTGAGGGGAGCTGACATGTGCACTTGGCGCAGCTATGTGGAGGCGCTGGATGTCCGGCCCGACTTGGGGCGCTGGAGGCAAGCCGATTCTTCCCTTCTTTGGATAGTCGGGGCCGGATATCCAGGTTGGCGCCGGATGTCCGGCTGTTCCTCGAGTGTCGGATGTCTGGGGGTCGTATGGATGTCTGGCCGTTGTAGAGTTGTCGAGCGTCTGTTTCTCTCTGGTCTTCCTCTGCTTGGTGGCGCCGGATGTCAGGGCTCCTGCCGGATGTCCGACCGCTGTAACTCCACGTCGACTCCACTTGAGGCACTTCTTGATCTGCTTCCATGTGGTTGTCCTATGCTTCGAACTTCTCCATGGCTGTCGCCTCGGTTCCTGAGCACATGTAGTGTCTTTGCATTAGGTAGCAACCATGTCTCGCATGAATGGAAAGGGGAAGCATTTAGGAGCAGGTTCACGTTGTGTCCAATGGCATATACTCGAGGTACCGCCGTATGTTCTCTTGGGGCTTGGGAGTAGTTGTAGAGTATATGGGGATGATCGTAGGATGCTCCATTGTGAACCTCATTGATAACCCACAAGTATAGGGGATCGCGACAGTTTTCAAGGGTAGAGTATTCAATCCAGAATTACTGATTTGACACAAGGGGAGCCAAAGAATATTCGCGAGTATTAGCAGTTGAGTTGTCAATTCAATCAGTCCTGGAGAACTAAATATCTGCAACAGAGTGATCAGTAGCAAAGTAATATGATGGTTTGATAATAGTGGTAAGGATAGCAACAGTAATGGTAACAGTAGCAGCATCAGTAGCAGTTTTATAGTGATTGTGACAGCAGCAGCAAAATAGTAACTTAGCAAAGATCAATATGTGAAAAGCTCGTAGGCATTGGATCGGTGGCTATGTTGGATAACATTCATCATGTAACAGTTATAACCCAGGGCGACACAAAACTAGCTCCAATTCATCAATATAATGTAGGCATGTACTTCGTATATAGTCATACATGCTTATGATAAGAACTTGCATGACATCTTTTGTCTTACCCTCCCGTGGTAACGGGGTCCATCAGAAAACTAAGGGATATTAAGGCCTCATTTTAATATAGAACTGGAACAAAGCATTAACACATAGTGAATACATGAACTCCTCAAACTATGATAATCACTCGAAAGAATCCCAATTATTGTCACCTTGGGGTATGTGTATCATAGCACGTATGCAGAGGCCGGGTGTAATTAGTATCTTCGTGATATTAATATATTCCCTTTATGGGATATATCTTATTCTTATTCTTGAGCCGTAGGAAAGTCATAACTAAAAATAGGGATCACATGATGAACTTGGAGTGGAATCATATCCTCTCGATACACCCATAAACCACCTCCCATATTCTATTTAAAAGAGCCACGGAAAATCCAGAGAGATAAGCCTTCAAAAGTCGCATCCCGCCTTTTTCTATGCGGCCTAAAGGCTAGCTTGGAGGTTCCAGACTGAATCTAAGGCACCCAGAATCACGCTCGCCCTCCTGAGTAGCATATTGTTGAGATTAGTAGATGGTTTCAACCGGAGGCGTGCGGAGTCTGGCCCGGAATCCGAGCTGCCCATAGCCTTGGCCCAGAGGTTATGTGGTTAACATCTAGAGCCCTCTAGATCCGGAGCATCCTCAAGAGTGACATCTAGTGGAGATCAATATAACTCATTGCTACTAGTGGGCATCTTTGTCTATGTGTGCCTTGGTTATTTCTGTACATTTGCTTTGTCATTTGCGTTATTTATATTGTTGTTTACACTTGCTTATCATAATATAGGTTGCTCATCACATAGTTGCATTTAGGAGAACCTTAATTATCCACACTTTCCATAAAACTTGTGAAGAATAGCTTAAACTTTGCGGGACCTATTCAACCACTAAGTCGCCAACTCGATCCTTCAGAGAGGGTGTTAGATGAGATGGTAGAGTTGGAGTTTGTTATTATCTCATGTATTCAAACCATGTTTATCTCTCCTGATTGCAATCTATTTGTCATATGCTATTGACTGACATTAATTTGTAAGCCACGCTAGGGGTTCTTATTCCGACATTAATTTGTAAGCCATGATAGGGGTTCTTATTCCGACATTAATTTGTAAGCCACGATAGGGGTTCTTATTCCGACATTAATTTGTAAGCCACGATAGGGGTTCTTATTAATAGATCGACACGGCTTCCTACGGGAAGCGAGAACGTTTCCCAAATTAACTAGGACACGTAAAAGGTGCACTGTTACTAACTATTTGTCAGGCTACAGACTTATCGCTGACATGTAAAAAGAGAATGAAATTATCTCTCAGCAAAAGTTAAACCGCAGAAACAAAGGGTCCTATGGACTACCTTTACTTTTGTAACATCACCAGTACTTAGTACACCTTTGTACTAGAGCTAGTACAAAGTTGAGACACTTATTCTGGGACGGGGAGAGTATAAACTTGCTTTGATGTGGCTCACATCCAAGGCCTCTTTGGAACGAAGGATCTTTGTAAGTGCACTGTTTGGAAAAAGTGTGATCATAAAAGAAAAATCGTTAAGCAAGCATTGTACTTATGTTTTTTTACCCCTAGCAAGCATTGTACGTGATGTTGTATCTTAGAGCAACTCCAATGGGCCGACCCAAACGGACGGTGATTTCGTCCGCTTTTTGTTCGTTTGGGTCGGCCACCCGCCTGACGTCCGCCCTGTTTTTCATATGGGTCGGTAGCGCGCCCAACGCGCCGACCCATATGTGCAGGCCTAACCGGCTGGCCGCCCAATTTTACATTGATTTGCATTACAACATATTGTGAAACGAAAATTTAACAAGCAAAACAGTTTAGCCGCCCAAATAAATAGTATCGTTTTACATGCCAAATACAAATAAAAATGTTTCACATAGTTTTGCAAACGAATAAAAGAAGATACATCTATTGGTTGCCAACATGAGTCCACATATGCTCAACCAAATCATTTTGCAGTTGCACGCGAGTTTCCCAATCACGCATGTCTTCATGAAACTGAGTGAACTGCTCAAATGTTGCTGCTACTCCATGCTCAGGCACAATATTCTCACCTTGAAACTGAAAGCCTTGATCGTACAGATGTTCCAGGCTCTCGTCTTCTACGATCATATTGTGCATGCTCACACAAGCAGTCATCACCTCCCATAGTTTTCGCGTGCTCCAAGTATTAGTAGGATACCAGACGATGCCCCACTGAGATTGCAAAACACCAAAGGCACGCTCGACATCCTTTCTAGCACTCTCTTGCTCTTGGGAAAATCTTTTCCTTTTCTCTTCAACGGGGTTGGGTATTTGTTTGGGATATAGCTATCAGTTATGACCCGCCCAAGAGGGGCCGGGTCAGTCCCAATGACGGGTCACAAAGGAAGCCCAGAAAACAGTCAAGGCGATATTTTATTAAAGCTTATAGAAGGCCTAAGCCCAGAGGCGGCTTAAGGCCCAATATTGTAAATCGCTGTATGTAAGGAAAGACTTGTAAGGAAAGGCATGTAAAATAAGTCACCAGGCCGGACACGCTTTATGAGCCGGCCAGGACTCTATAGGCCGCCAGGCGTCAACCCGTGTATATAAGGGGACAACCCGGTGGCGGCTTAGGGTAAGAAACAAGAGATCGATAACCAAGCCGGCGGATTAGCCTCTTGGTGATCGAAACCCCAGCAATCCCAACACAACTAGACGTAGGCTTTTACCTTCATCGTAAGGGGCCGAACTAGTATAAAATCTCTCGTGTCCTTTGTCCCGATTAACCCCTTTAAGCTTCCTAGTTGCGGTGGCCCTACGACTAAGTCCTTTTGCTAGGACATCTGCTGTGACAATACCACAACAGTTGGCGCCCACCGTGGGGCCAGCGCACGGTGGATTTGAGTTCCTGAAGGGCAGCTTCAAAGGGCTCAAGGGATATGTTGTGGGCCGGATGACCAAGAGTCGCGGCGGCAAGCTCTACATCGACGACGAAGGCTGGGGCCCCGAGGCCGGCTCAATTGAGTACGGGTACTGGGTCCCCTTCGGCGGGATTCATGTCTTCATCGGCCGGATCGGCGAATCAGGCCCTGAGCCGGACATCTGCACCGACATCATCGAGACGGCTCAGCGCGCGCAACCCGCCCGGGCCCGACCCGCCGTAAAACATGCTTTTGTGGGTTGCATCCATGGAGGTGAATACTCAGAAGGATCAGTGGATGGCGGTGAGACGGCCATCTGTTCTGACGCTACATCATCAACAGGCGAGACGGACTCGTTGTGTCAGCTACAGGTTGGCATGCTTGGGGGCTGTTCCGATGGCAGCAGTATTCGGGACCCCTTTGAGCCACCGAAACGAGCCGGAGTCTTCATGGCAGGCACCCAGCCCGGGAAGAACTCCACGGCTGTGGCAGCAACGACCACCGGGTCGGCAGCCGCCGGGTCAGGAGACCCCGCTCGCTCCCCGACTCCGATACTAATGGACCTCACGGATAAGTTGACGGCCATGGTAGAGCCGGCGGATAAAGTTCAGCATGATGCGGAAGTGGCACGGGTACGCAAAGAGATGGCACATGCCAAGGAAAATTTAGCAGCTGAGGAGGTCAGGATGGCCGCGGAGCGGGCGGCTTTGGACGCTCCTGCTCAGCAGCTTCAAGCGGAGACTTTCTGGCTCTCGGTGGATCTGAACGCGTCAAATGAGGTCATGAGGAGGAGGCATCAGAAAACTCAATCACGTTTACCTCTGACGCTCGATCCTAGGAACCTTTTCCATACACCTGGGGCCGGTCCAAGTAACCCACCGGAAGGAAATTGAATCACAACACCCGGAGCACCGATTCAGCCGTGGGCCATGGAGCCACCTCGCATGTATACCGCTCCGCCTCATTATGTGCCAACACCACCGGGTCACTTCTCCAATCCTTTGGAAAACCTCATTGCTGCGTCGGCTCATTTGGTGGCTCTCCCGATGGAAGGCGATTCTCCGACAGCAGTCGAAACACGAAGGGTGAGGGAGCTTCTTCAGACAGCTCTAGCATAGCAGGATGCGTACTCTTACAGTCGAGACAGAATCCATTCAACCCCTCGCCCGAGCCGGAGCCCGAGCTATAGCAGGCATATGGACTCAGCTGATATGTCAAGCAACACTCAGCGCCGCAACCAACCGCGCAGACATGAGCCAGTGCAGGCGGGAGCCCTTAACTTAGCGGATCAGGAGAGGATCCGACAAGAGGCTGAGCGGGCGGTTCAATTGGCGGCTGAGGAGGCGGCTCATCAAACTTTTCCAGTTTATCCAGCAACATCTGTTGAGGCAGGAGTAGCCACAAGGACCGGAGGCGTTCCTTGCTTGGTGCCGGCTATATGTAATGAGCGCTTACCTAAAGACTTCAAGGGGCCTCGTAAAGTGCCTAACTACACGGTTGATTTGCAGCCTGGGCATGGATTGAGAGTTACGAGATGGCAATGGAGCTTTTGGAGGTCAGCGATGCAGCAATGGCTAAGTACTTCACCATGATGTTGGATGGAACAGCTCGCACTTGGTTGAAAAGGTTGCCGCCCAATTCCATCGGCTCATGGGCAGAGTTGAAGGCCCGATTCATTCAAAACTTCAAAGACACATGTAAGCAACCTATGTCAATTGTGGACCTGACTAACTGTAAGCAAGAGGAAGGAGAGTCCACAACCCATTGGGTGCGCCGGGTCAAGGAGATAATACATTCATCTGATAAGATGGATGCTGGTTCGGTAGTCTTAATGTTGGAGAAAAATTGCCGTTTTGAACCTTTGAAGCAGAAGCTGGGGCGGCTCAAGCGTGACTGCAATGACATGGGCCAGTTGATGGCGGCTCTGGTCAAATATGCTGATTTTGACAATACCAAGGATCCCTTGTTTGATGAGGAGAAAATGGGGAAGGGAAAGAAGAATGGCAATGCCAAGGGTCACCAGCATAACCCGACAAATCAAGGAGGTAATAAATGTAAGACCGACGAATTTGTGGCTAATACCAACGCGCAGGGCAACAATCAGCGACGCAAGGGTAGGCAGCCCCCTCGTTCAGGCGGGTCAGGTCCCATCCTCGAGCAACTATTGAATGAACCTTGCCCAAGACACGGCACCCGGGAGAAGCCATCAACCCATCTGTGGAAGGAATGTACGATCATGAAGGCATTTAAAAATTCAAACGCGTTTGATGGAGGTCACGGGCCTGGCGGCGGTTCAGGCGGAGGTGGCTTTCATGGCCCGGGTGCCGGTTCAGGTGGAGGCGTTTTTCATGGTTCAGGCCATACATGTAACCAGGGAAGTTACAATCAACAACCCGGCCAAGGCAATCAGCAGCAACAGTCTGGATATCAGAGCAATCCAAAACAGTTGAATAGTGGGCAATACCATGTATTTACCACTAGTTTATGCAAGAGGGACCAGAAGCTTCATAAGAGGGCTGTCAACGCGGTTGAGCCGGCGATACCGCGCTATTTGAGGTGGTCTGAACAACCTATTGTGTGGAGCAGAGAAGATCATTCTCCCCGGGTTGACAATCCGAGTCACTTAGCCTTGGTAGTGGCACCTCAGGTTGGTGGATATAAATTCACTAAAGTGCTCATGGATGGAGGCAATAGCATCAACATCCTCTACTATGAGACGTTCCGTCGGGTGGGGTTGACTGATAAGAGTCTTAAGCAATCCAACACTGTTTTTCATAGTGTTGTGCCTGGCAAGTCAGCATACCCAGTTGGTAAGATTGAACTGGAAGTAGCCTTTGGGAATGAATATGATTCCAGGGCGGAGAAGTTAACTTTTGAGGTGGTTAAGATCAAAAGCCCATATCATGCTCTGTTTGGACGGCCGGCTTATGCCAAGTTCATGGCTCGGCCGTGTTATGTGTATCTACAGCTCAAGATGCCGGGTTATAAGGGCTCCATTACAGTGCATGGAAGCCGAAAAATAGCCCTGGAGTGTGAAGAAGGAGATGCTGCGTATGCTGAGTCTATTTGTGCAACAGAGGAGTTAAAGTTTATAAAGATAATGTTGACCCGGTAGATATGACATCGTTAAAGAAGCCAACAACGGAGCACGAGCTGGTGTTGAACTTCAAATCAGCTGATGACACCAAGATGGTTGATTTTGTGCCAGGCAACTCGTCCAAGCAGTTCATCATCAGTGCCAACTTGGATCCAAAATAGGAAAGCGTGCTCATCGAGTTCATCCGTGAGAACCGGGACATTTTTGCATGGAAGCCTTCTGATATGCCGGGTGTCCCGAGAGAACTCGCTGAGCACACTCTCAATATTGATCCGAAGTTTAAGCCGGTCAGACAGTTTCTCCGGCGGTTTAACGAAGAAAGGCGCAAGGCCATTGGAGAAGAAGTGGCCCGGCTCTTGGCGGTCGGGTTCATTGTGGAAGTTTTTCATCCAAAGTGGCTGGCTAACCCGGTGCTTGTACTCAAGAAGAACGACATCTGGTGTATTTGTGTGGATTACACCGATTTAAATAAGGCTTGTCCAGCTGACCCTTTTGCTCTCCCTCGTATTGATCAGATCATTGATGCTACGGCGGGTTGCACGCGTTTGAGTTTTCTGGATGCCTATTCAGGTTATTATCAGATCAAAATGGCAGTCAAGGACCAGGAGAAGACAGCCTTCATCACTCCATTTGGAGCCTTCTGCTATGTGTCTATGCCTTTTGGGCTTAAGAGTGCCCAGGCGACTTATCAACGGTGTAATGTTCATGCTTATGTGGATGATATAGTGGTGAAGTCCAGAACGGAGGAAACCTTAGTAACAGATCTGAAGGAGACCTTTGATAACCTTCGGGTCTACAAGATGATGCTTAACCCGGCTAAGTGTGTTTTTGGCGTCCCCGCTGGCAAACTCTTGGGTTTTTTGGTATCTAACACAGGTATCGAAGCTAACCCGGAGAAAATTAAGGCAATCACCTCCCTGGCCAAACCTGTGTGCATCAATGACGTTCAATGACTGGCGGGTCGCGTCGCTGCTTTGAGCCGGTTCATAAGCCGGTTAGGGGAGAAGGCGATGCCTTTGTATCAGATGATGAAAAAAACGGATGATTTCGTTTGGAGTGATGCTGCAAACTCTGCTTTTGAGGATCCGAAGAAACAACTTGCTGAGCCGCCGGTTCTTGCTGCTCCGGTTGAGAAAGAGCCGCTATTGTTGTATGTAGCCGCTAACTCACGAGCTGTTAGTGTGGCGATTGTGGTGGAATGCAAGGAGGCTGGCAAGGAACATCGGTCCAACGGCCGGTTTACTACGTCAGTGAGGTGTTGATTGAGTCTAAACAAAGATATCCACATTGGCAGAAGCTCGTGTATGGAGTGTTCATGGCGAGCCGGAAGCTCAAACATTACTTTCAGGGTCACCCAATCACTGTGGTTAGTTCTGCTCCTTTGGGGGACACCATTCAAAATAGAGAAGCCACTGGACGAGTCGCCAAGTGGGCCATTGAACTTGGGTCTCATGGGTTGAAATATGTACCACGTACTGCGATCAAATTTCAAGCGCTGGTTGACTTTATTAATGATTGGACAGAACTACAGATGCCAAAAGAGAAACCAGACAACACATATTGGACAATTCACTTTGATGGGTCCAGACAATTGGAGGGCTCGGGGGCTGGAGTTGTTTTAACTTCCCCTCGAGGTGAAAAGTTTTGTTATGTGCTGCGACTGATGTTCCCTTGTACTAACAACGCAGCAGAATATGAAGCCTTGCTCCATGATCTTCGAATGGCCAAAGAGATGAGCCTGAGCTGGGTCCGGTGTCTTGGCGATTCAGATTTGGTGGCTCAATAGGTGTCAGGCAAGTGGGATTCCAAGGACCCTCTCATGGCGTCTTATCGCCGTGAAGTCGATGTTGTTACAGGACATTTTAAAGGTTATCAGGTGGAACACATTGACCGTAGGAAGAACGAAGCGGCAGATGCTCTAAGCTGGCTGGGGTCTCAGCGTAAGCCGGTGCCACCTAACACCTTTTTGGATGTTTTGCATAACCCGTCTGTTAAGTTACCTACAGAAGAAGATTTGGCCGTTCCTGACCCAGAGGCACAGTTGGTGGCAGCTCTTCACGTCATCCCAGATTGGACAGTACCGTTCTTGGCTTACATGACCCGGGGCGAGTTGCCAGAGGATGAGACCCTAGCCCGACAGATAACCCGGCGGTCCAAGTCAATGACGATTTTTGATGGAGAGTTATACCATCGTAGCGTTTCTAGAGCGTTTCAGCGGTGGGTTTCTCATGAAGAAGGCCAAGAGATACTCCGTGAAATCCATGAAGGGGATTGTGGTCATCACGCCGGGTCAAAGTATCTTGTGGCCAAAGATTTTCTTCATGGTTTTTATTGGTTGACGGCTCACGCTGATGCAGAGGATCTGGTCAGTAGGTGTGATGGATGTCAAAAATTTGCACGACGAGCACATGTACCGGCTCAAGAGTTGCGGATGATTCCAATCACCTGGCCATTTGCGGTCTGGGGGCTTGACATGGTTGGACCTTTCAAAAGATCTAAGGATAAAAATACACATCTTTTAGTAGTAGTTGACAAATTCACAAAGTGGGTTGAGGCGGAGCCAGTGAGTAAGTGTGATGCAGCCACAACGGTTCAGTTCATGAAAAAGGTGATCTTTCCCTTTGATTTTCCACACGGCATTATCACTAACAATGGCACTAATTTATCCCAAGGGGCTATGGAGGAGTTCTGACAACGTGAGCATATCCGGCTTGATGTTTCTTCTGTAGCTCACCCTCAATCTAATGGGTAGGCTGAGAGAGCAAATCAGGAAATCTTAAAAGGTCTCAAGCCCCGGCTTATGGTTCCCTTGCAGCGAACACCAGGTTGTTGGGTGGAGGAGTTACCCTCGGTGCTGTGGAGTATCAACACCACTCCTAACAGGTCTACGGGTTATACACCTTTCTTCATGGTTTATGGAGCGGAAGCAGTGCTGCCCAGTGACATCCATCATGACTCGCCTCGTGTGGCGGCTTATGTTGAAGCTAATAACAAACAAGCCAGACAGGATGCGCTTGACTTATTAGATGAGGAAAGAGACTTAGCAGCAGCTCGATCAGCGATTTATCAACAGGACCTGCGCCGCTATCACAGCCGCCGGGTTAAGTCCTGGACTTTTCAAGAAGGTGACTTGGTGCTCTGGCTCATCCATGATCTATCAGATGCACATAAGCTATCCCCACCTTGGGAAGGACCCTTTGTGGTCAGCAAGAACTTAAACAACGGGTCATATTACCTCATTGACGTTCGAGAGCACAAAGACTCACGTAAGTCGGAGGAGGAGACCCGCCGGTCGTGGAACATTGCTCAACTTCGGCTATACTACACCTGAGCCATCGGCTCTCATCATGTACATACTTTGGCGTTGTATATATTATGATAAGTAATAAAGCAGGACCTCTGTCTTTTTCCTTTTTAGCGATTATAAATCTTTACTCCTTTTACTATTTAAAATGACTATTAAGGAGCTGATCATATCTGAATCAAGTCTAACCTTTTTGGTCCGGCTTATGATCGTATTCGAATCTAGCTGTAATCCTCATGGTCAGTTGGGGGCTTCCTGTTCAAACATAGGTCGTATTCGAACCAAAGAGAACATAGCTGTCGTAACCCTCTTGATCGGCTCAAAGCCAAACTCACTAGGGGGCTTCTTGATCATATCTGAATCATAGCTTAACCCCTTTTGGGCCCGACTTAGATCGTATTCGAATCAGGGTCGTCAAAAACCTCTCAAGGTCATTTGGGGGCTTCCCGTTCAAACATAGGTCGTATTCGAACCAAAGAGAACATAGCTGTCGGTACCCTCTTGATCGGCGCAACGCCAAAGCCACTGCGGGCTATTTGACCGTATTCGAATCTTAGCTTAACCCCTTTGGTCCGGTTTACTAATCGTATTCGAATCAGAAACCCCCAACTTTTAGTTACAAGGTTATTTATATTGTTTATCACCTGGTGTTTGTCTTATTGGTCTTTTATTGTCTCTATTTTAAACAATCAGCATGTTTTTTTCGCCGGCTTGACTATTTGACAATAAACCGCCAAGGCATAAGAATCATCAGGTATTCAGAAGCATTGACTTCTCAAAAAAAGGGACTGGATCGTCAGCCTCATCACCCGGGTCATATAAACCGGTGGTCCAGAGGTCGAAGATACATGTATGACTGTTGTTTATGAACATTTTCTTTATGTGGTACTCCAAGGTTATTTCAACCCTGTTTCTTTTTACGTTTAGTTCTGTTTGTCTACTATGATAAAACTTTTTGGTCATGAACCGGGTATTCTGACCCGTTCGGCGTTAAACCGCCAAGCAAGTATTTCCTTTCTACAAGAACAAAGTAGAAATATTACAAAGATAACCATGAATGTAACGCATATATTGACATAAGGAAGCACAGAGTCACAAACGGCGTCTTATGCACGATGGCATAGGCAAAAATTCGAAGTGTTCAAAGCTAATTCTATTACAAGGCTTTTACAAGCCCACAAAGATTGTTCTCATTCCTCCCTTGCCGGTTCACCTCCTTCTGTCAACTGAAAGCTAGGATTGGACCAATCAAAGCCGTTCACGGCAACGAACTCTGATTCGTCATCAATCAAGCCAGCTGGATCAACTTCTGGTGCAAACGTGTGTTGGCGAGCCAGCGGGATAAGGTCTGTCACCTTGTAGGAAGGAGTCTCCATCTTATTCTCCAAATCAAAACACGGCTGGTATTTGTCAATATTAGTTTCATCTCCAAGGATGGTAGCTTGAGGTCGAACTCCCCTCACGCAAGCCATGAAGTCATCTTGCTCAAAGGGAGACCCGTCTTCCTTTACAGTCGGGTACCCCCTAGCTACATCCACCGGATCTAGATCTGGCACCCAAGCCTTGGAACGGCTCAAAGTAGTCAAAGCTCCGGCTCTAGCGCAGGATCGTTTGACCTCTTGGAACCTGGCGGGTAAGATTGACAGTTTCTTCAAGACGTCACTGAGCCGGTTGCGTCCTTGATTGGCGGGAGAGATAGCAGCGAGTGCTCGTTGGGCACCGATGTACAACTGCTCCACTAAGGTATAGATGGCCTTCAGTTTCGTCATGTTATCCTGGTTCAGGTTTTTGCTTCGCGGGCCTGCACATAATATTTCAATTTAAGGGGTCAGCAGGCGGTTTATTGTCCGAGTCACAAGAAGGTGAAACAGATCAGTACAGACGGCTTACCAAAGATGCGAAAACCATTTGAGACACCGGTTCTTTAAATCGGCCAGCTCCGTAGTAACCTCCTCAAGAGTTGCTTCTGTTTTTTCGGTGCGTTGTGTCAGCAGTGTTTTCTCTTCAGCCCAGGTTTTCTTCTTGGCAGTCAAGCTGTTTCTCAATTTTTCTGTCTCAGCAAGACTTAATTGAAGCTTGGAGTCAGCAGCCTTGATTTCTGCCTCCTGATCCACCAGCCGGGTCTTGGCGTAAGTTAATTGCGAACCCAATTCAGACAGGGCGTTCTGCAAAACATATATAGGTGTGTCAAAGTTCAAGAGTCAAGATTCAAGTCTCAAGTGCCTTGCACTGCAAAATCACATGAGACTTGGGGGCTAATGTATGCCAAAACAGTTTCTTATGACTCTAACATATTTCAAGTCCCAAGTACCTTACAAAGTAACAACACTTGGCACTTGGGGGCTAATGTATAATATTCAGAAAGTCTATCAAGATTAAGCCGGATTACAATATCAGTTGGGTTTGGCACAAGACAGTTATGAAATTAAAAGTGTCGGCTCATTTATGATCAAGTGAACCGGTCCTTGGGGACTACAGGTGAAGTTTATTCTAATTTATTGGACTTCAGAAAAATCTAAAGGTAAAGCTTTAGCCTATATCATAAGTCTATAGATCATTCAGGTTTTATCATAATCTACAGACTTGGGGGCTGGCAGAATATAAGTAAGCCGGAAAAACATACCTCATACTTCAGCTGCAACTGCTTGACCATTTCGATCTCCGACTCACGGCTGGAGTGCACATGGATGAGATAGCCGAACAATATGTCATTGGCATTCAGATGGCTATAATGAGAAATATCAAAACACACTCTCTGTCTCTCCAGGGCCTCTTGTTACGCGGTGTGACGGACCAACACGGTGGGATTCCCCGGCTCAAAAAAGCGACTTCCAATGATTAGAACGTCCTGGGCAGACGGTGATGGCGGGTTGGCCGAGCTGGATGGTCCAGTAGCAGAAGGGTTAACGATGGTATCGTCAGTTGATGGCTCAGGAGGATCTGTTTGAGTGTTGGCCGTCGGGTTTTCTGGCGCTTCAGTTGGAGGGGGAGAAGGTGGCATGGCCGGTTCAGGTGCAAGGACTGGCGGGTCTTCCGCCGGCCTAGTCACCTTGGCCTTCTTGGATTTGGCTTGGCCACTAAGAAAGATGTTACGAAACAGTTAGTATAAAGAAACAGTTTGAAAGACATAGAGGAAAGATAATTTCTTACTTACCCAGGGGCAGTCTTAAAGGCCGGGAATTGAGTTTGAGATGAGTCACCAGAAGAGCGAGACACCTCCTGCAAAGATAAAAATAAAGTTAGTAATGCAAGGGAGAAGATCCAGTAATGAAAAGTAAAAGACGAAGAAATAAACCTCATTCGGGCATTTTTGAGGAGTCCGTTGAAGAACAGAAGGCGGCTCATCGTCGTTCTGGGCCTGACGGCGGATCTCATGTTGCTATTTTTTCAAAAGAAAATGAGGATCCAAATAAGCCAAAGGGTGTGAAAACCTTACTTTCCGGGTTACGACTCGAAGTTTCTGGCTTGGCAAATGGGCTGAGTCACAGGAAATAGTTACATCTTCTTCTACGGCCTGACTGGCCCCCGTGTCGTCCTCGCAATGATCAGTGTTAATAAGATTATTAAAAAGCTGGCCAAGGGAGTCAAGGGCTACCTCCGACTCAGAAGTGTCATCGTCAAGTCTCAACAGATCCTCAGCGGTGCTTTTCTTCTTCTTCTTAGATCTCCGGGTCGTCTTCTTGGCAATTATGGCGGCGGCTCTAGCTTTCTTGTCGGCTTCGTGGTCGTACTTGGCTTTCCAGAAGTCAGATTTGGCCTATAAACAAATAAGCAAGATGAAAGGTCGTGCAGGTATTTAAAACAGTTGAGAAAAATACAAAGAGGAAGAGAGCAGAGGTTCTTTACCTCTGGCACCGGGTTAAGCTGGCAGAAGGGGTTTAACCCGACTTTACTGCAATCTTCGTATTTGCCGTTCACCAGAAGGGTTGACATTGCAACAATATCTTCTTCATTTAATTGAACGGAGCTGTGATGAAGAGAGTCGTCTGGGCCTCCACCGTATTCATACATCAATTTGGATCGGCGGCTTAGAGGGATGACCCGCCACGCAACCCAGCACCGGGTCAAATCAACTCCGGTTAAGCCATTCCCCAATAAAGCGTTAATCCTTTTAATGGATGGAATCAGCTTCTTGTGTTCGCTGACAGTGAGTTTGTCAGGGAGTGCAAACTTGGAGTCAAGACGCTCTGCGCGATAACTCGACAGCGGCTTCTCATTTGCTGGTGAAGTGTCTTGACAATAGAACCAAGTCTGATTCCAGTCCTTGGGATAACTCGGCAAGACTATTAGGAGGAAGACCGTGCCATGTCGATGCTGAATTGAGATACCCCCAAGTTCCAAGCTAGGGCCATTGGTGCACTCGTTCTGGTGGTTCAGATAAAAATACTCTCTAAAGAGTTCCACAGTCAGTTCTTCTTGAAGGTATGCCTCGCAGAGGACTTGGAAGTTGCAGATATTGGATATAGAATTAGGCCCGATGTCTTGAGGGTGGAGTTTGAAAAAATGGAGGACATCTCTGAAGAACTTTGAGTCGGGTGGGGAAAAGCCACGGTTCATGTGATCAGAAAAGACGATAACTTCACCATCTTTTGGATTGGGCCGTTCCTCGTCCGGGTTAGGTGCACGATAAGACATGACATTCTTCCCTGGCAAAAATCTTATGGAGAAGAACTCCTTCAAATTGTCCTCAGTTACTGTTGAGGGAACCCAGTTGCAGACAGTCGGTGCTTTGGACGACATGATGTTCAAAAGACGAACTGAAAAGAAAGCAACATGCCGGTTCAATTCAATGATAATGGTACAGGGGAGTAATGGCGGCTTAAGTAAGGGCTAATGTCATATAAGGACACGTAAGCCAGCGCAATAAGCCGCCATGACTACAGATATTTGAGAAAACAGATTCGGCTAAGTGTTGAGACAAACAAGTTTCCTAATTGCTTGATATTATTCCAGATCAAATGGCTATTCAAAATGGAAAAATTCTAGACCTAAATTTTTTGCACAGATGAGTTTGTGAGTCCTAATGAGGCCTTTATACTGGGAAAAGGGATCTATCAGTGTCAAGAGCAGGCACAAAAACAACTACCCCACAAGCATATATCTCTTTGGGGATCAAGAAGAGGCTGCAGTTGAAGAACTACGGAGAAACTGCGATGAACTGCGAAGAACATGCAGAGACCTAGAAAGCCCTAATGCAGATCTAAGGAGCAAGAAGGGAAATGCTTACAGCCACAGATCTTCCGCGGAAGGTCGCCGCCGTTTTCTAGATTCAAATCCGGTCGATGTAGCGGCCAAGGTCGGCGGAGGTGAAGGGCTCTCTGATGGCGACGGAGCTCGAGTAGCAGCGGAGGTCGCGAGAGGAGGAAGACGAAGAAGAGAGGAGAATGAGAAAGACCGGGGCGTGCCTATTTATAAGGGGATAAGTGAACAGGCGGGTGCAAAAAACGAGAAAGACCCATATAATGATTGTCCAACCAAACCGGCGCCTCGATTCTCGGAAAGCATTAAAGATGAAGAACCGTTGAGAAGATGACGTCATGATAGTTTTTTGTGTTTTCAAGAGATGACGTCATGGCGGGTTACAAAATTTTTTGCGAAGAGAAGATGGATTTTGTCTAAGTATT
The DNA here is from genome assembly GCF_002162155.2 of Triticum dicoccoides. NCBI lineage: Eukaryota > Viridiplantae > Streptophyta > Magnoliopsida > Poales > Poaceae > Triticum > Triticum dicoccoides. The sequence goes on from NC_041386.1 coordinate 491,687,689, forward strand.
GAAGATTGATAAAGAACAAAGTTCAAAGTCAACCTGGGGCCTAATATTGGGGATATAGCTATCAGTTATGACCCGCCCAGGAGGGGCCGGGTCAGCCCCAATGACAGGTCATAAAGGAAGCCCAGAAAACAGTCAAGGCGATAGTTCATTAAGGCTTATAGAAGGCCTAAGCCCAGAGGCGGCTTAAGGCCCAATATTGTAAACCACCGTATGTAAGGAAAGACTTGTAAGGAAAGGCATGTAAAAGAAGTCATTGAGCCGGACACGCTTTATTAGCCGGCCGGGACTCTGTAGGCCGCCAGGCGTTAACCCGTGTATATAAGGGGATGACCCGGTGGCGGCTTAGGGCAAGAAACAAGAGATCGATAACCAAGCCGTCGGATTAGCCTCTTGGTGATCGAAACCCCAGCAATTCCAACACAACTAGACGTAGGCTTTTACCTTCTTCGTAAGGGGCCGAACTAGTATAAAATCTCTCGTGTCCTTTGTCCCGATTAACCCGTTTAAACTTCCTAGTTGCGATGGCTCTACGACTAAGTCCTTTTGCTAGGACATCTGCCGTGACAATTCCACGACAGTATTGCCTTGACAATAGTGGTCCACTGAGGATAGATACCGTCACCCAAATAGTACCCTTTGTCGTAGTTGTGGCCGTTGACAGTAAAGTTCACCGATGGGCTGTTGCCTTTGGCAAGCCTATCAAACACCGGCGAGCGATGAAGCACGTTGATATCATTGTGTGATCCAGCCATGCCAAAGAAAGAGTGCCAGATCCAGAGATCTTGAGACGCCACGGCCTCTAGTATGACAGTGCAAGCCCTGACATGTCCCTTATACTGCCCTTGCCAAGCAGAAGGGCAGTTCTTCCACTCCCAGTGCATGCAGTCTATGCTGCCAAGCATCCCCGGGAAGCCCCTGCTGGCATTCATCGCCAACAAATTGGTTGTATCTTCAGTTGTCGGCTCTCTCAAGTACTCAGGGCCAAACACAGCAATCACAGCCTTGCAGAACTTATACAGGGACTCTAGGCATGTAGACTCGCTCATATGGACGTACTTGTCAATGAGATCACCGAGCACTCCGTATGCAAGCATTCGGATGGCAGCAGTGCATTTCTGATAAGAGGAGAAACCAATCTTGCCGACGGCATCCTCTTTGCACTCGAAGTAGTCATCATAGCCGACCACTCCCTCTCTAATACGGTTGAAAACATGCCTACTCATACGGAACCGACGGCGGAATTTGTGATGTTTGAACAACGGGTTTGTTTCTGTCAAAGTAGTCCTTCCAGAGAAGGAAATGCCCGCTCTCGATTACGATTCAACGCCGGAAGGTGGCCCGGAATGGAGCCACGAAACAACGGCCGCTGGTTGTTCAGGTGGTGATGGACCAAGACGGCAGCCAATATCTCCTCCTCGTCGTCGGACGACGAATCGTCGGAGTCGCAACGGAAATTGTGGAAAAAGAACTCGTCGGCGGAGTCCATTTTCGTACCTTGGCAAACTGTCGAACAGCTTGCGGGCGTCAAAGAAGGAGACGGTCGGCGAGGGAAGACGCGGCGCCCACAGACCAACTAGCTGCCCTGCCGGCGTCCTCTGAGTGTGACGGCGTCCGACGAGCGTGCCGGTCGTATGTGGCGGGGGCGGCGAGGCATCTTCTTGGTCGCAGGCGGCTGGGCGTTGGGGGAAGCGCCGGCGGGAACCAGTTTGCTCCCCGGCGACAAAACGGCGGCGACGGGCGACTGAGGGGAGGGGCGGCGTTGCTGGGCGGATGTGGAGGCGACGGCAGCTGGAAGAGTCGCCGGCAAAAATGGGCGGCAGCTTCAGTGAGGAGGCGGGGGCGAGGGTTGCTTGTTGGCCGGGATGGGGGATGTGAGGGGAGGCCAATGTGTCACAAACCAGCGGGCCCGAGGACAGGAGTTGGCGAGCGCACGCGTCTGTCACGTGTCCGCGCCGACGCAAATCAGACTCAAAAATGGGCCGGGAATAGGTCGCTCGCGGACGAAAAACGGGCGCGCGTCCGTTTGGGTCCGCACGTTGGGCCGCTTTTTCTGTGACGGCCGCGGACGAAATGGGTAGCCCCATTAGAGTTGCTCTTAAGACTTCGAGAAACAAGTTGAGACTATTGAGATCATTCCAGTCCATAAAGTTGATACACAACAATTCTAGAATCCAGTACAGATCATATAACACCTGCTAACTGTCACGAAGCTCCATGGAGTCGGCTTTCTCTCGGCTGCATAAGCTGTATATTACCACCAGCTTCTCCACGACCTTCAAGCTTCCTCAGAATTTGCTACCAGCGAAGATGAAAATTTCCACTGCCTTATACCCCCTCTGTCCAGCGGAGGGAGTAATAACTAACTACATATATGCAGCACAATGCCACAATCCACCTACTGTCCAGTTTCGGTACTCCTTTCCCTGCAAAGTCATAAAGAAATTACAGTTACATCACTAAATTTAACATGCAGGAAATAAAGATGACGTGAGAAACATACACTTGGAATGCATGAACATCCTTGCGGAAGTTCTCTAGTTCCTCTGGATCAAAGGTGCCATCATCAAACTATTCATAGACCAACAAATTAGAGAAGCATTTGTTAAGTAGAACAAGGGAGTGAGAAGATGGAAATGCATGACAGTATGGCACACCAGCTGGCTGAAATCTTCTTCCAGTGTTTTATTCTGAAGAACTTCTGCCAATTTTCCGTTTTGAAGAAAACAGTGGATGAAGTAAAGAACATATATACCACATTCCTCCCCGTTTTGCTGTGGCACCTGCACAGTTTTGTTGTGGATGATGACAAGAACTCTAGATTCAAAAAGCAATTATTAAACATCATACCTTAGGAAACTCAAGACGGATTTTTTTTATGAAGTGCACACTTTCTTCCCGCTCTTCGATTTCATAAATACCACGAATGAATCTGATAAAGCAGCAAAGAAAAGATTAAATAAAACAGGGAGTTATAGGGCTGTGAGCATGATACAGTATTGTTGCTTATGTGCTATCACAAGCATATTCAGTCTGTTGGTGTTATCCCTTACATGGTATGTCTTGCATGCAAGTAAAATTGGGAATTAATGAAATGCGAGGTTGGTTGCTTTTAAACAAATGCACTAACGGGTCTGACCCAATCAAGGTGCTCAGGCACCTGGGTGCCCCAGATAATTTACCTATACATATATAACTAAAGTAATTTTCAACAAAAATAGACTAAAAACCTCCAGGATAAATGACAAGGACCGCTAAATACACATCACTAACTATGTTCAGCAAGGGTTAGATGATTTGTGATGTGATGTGCGAAGCTGGATTTTGATGAGCGCACATTCTGCTACTGTCTTGGGCTGACTCACTGGCATGGATACTATTCATGGCATAATCTTCATGAGTGACAACAGGAGTACAGGTAACCCTGTTGTCTACTTCAACAGTGCATACAAGTCTCAACCAAAAGAACATCATCTTGTTTCTAATATATGAATCGTCTACTAGACACAACAACTGGTCAGTCAGATAACCGTAATATAGCAAAACATGTGCATCATCATTAAGATCAGTATTATACTTATATTAGAGGTATGAGATGAAGGTATAGAAGGACCATACCCTCTTATTTCAGGTGCCAACCTCTTCGGATCTGTTGTGTTAAGTGAATCCAGCAGCAGCATTCGCGGTCCTTTTTTTGCATCTGAGCAGTCTGTCTCGTCAAAGTGGCATAGGACAAGGAGGTTCCAATGTCCCCTGCAGTTACGAAAGTGGAAATCCCATTGCTCTTTTGCAATCAAATAAGTTAATCCACGAGGTAAAACAAGACTGACCTACCAACGAACAATAGGGACAAACACATATTTTCTTGAAAATATTTTCAATTTCTTTGTCCATCTAAGAATTCTTGATTTCTGTTCTTTGTCCCCATTAACGTAACTGTTAAACCATAATGGATCCAAATATGCGCAAGCATTCTTCTGATCTTCATCTGTACGCTTCCAAAGGTTCCTATATGCACAAATTTACAGCAGCAAATAAGCATACAAAATTTCTCCAAGACCAATTATTTGCTTTCTTGAAACATGATTGTGTGT
>NC_041386.1:491691948-491694075 GCF_002162155.2 Triticum dicoccoides
ACTCCATGTATAAATCGAAGATACGGGTATCCAGTTTGTCTTGATTTTCCTTGTCCCTTCTGCTACTTGCAATGCGATTTGAGCTCCCAGGCACCTTCGGTGCTGGCCTTATACTCGCTCGAGAGCGCTTGGTCTTGCACTCTACACAAGGAAACATGGAAGTTAACTAGTTAAACTGAAAGTGTAATTCGAATTTAACTTTAAAAATAAGCAATCTGTATCACAGGTAGATCCACCAGGGAAACTGCATATAGCTAAAGGCCACTTTCTCCTACTTTTTGGCCTCTCGGCTTTGCGAAGCCATCTAGGAAACATCACAATTACTGTTGTCTTAAATTGAAATAAGACACATGACTAAGAACCAAGCACAAATAATAACCACTGACCCTAATCACACTGAGCATACAAAGGATCAATAGTTCAGGCCTTCATAGGGTCAAGTTTTTTTCTTCTGCTGAATGAGAATGGCTGAACTTTGGTTGATGCATCAAGGAAAACAAATCTTTTGCAGTTTTAAACAAACAACTACCATTTCCTTAGGCATTGTAAATTCTCTCCAAATGTTATCTTTATTAATTTTTGCAACCTTTCATTATATAAGAATCATCATCATGTTCTGACACGTGATAAAAACTAAAACACTCATCCAGGCTACAACAGTGTTCAGTTCTATTGGTCATACATACAAAGAGATAAACAATTTAAAACAAGAAAATTATCAACAATACAATATCCTTACAAACAGATGGAGTGGGAATGGTGATTTATAAACAACTACTATAAAATATCTACCGGGCAAGAACACCATGAGCATAATTAAGTGATGATCTAGAAATGAAAGCATGTTAGCTGGCATATCATGACAATGATCAGTTGGTAAATAAATGATAGGATGTGCCTTATCAAGATCAAACAGTTCGCCAAACTAAAAGACGTATTCCAAGTACAAGAAGTTCAACAAACTGCAAACCAACAATCTGACCTCAAACCACAAGGTCTTTTCGGCTGCAACACCCAATATATGAAATAAGGAATCAACCTATAACTTGATAGTGAGTGCAATTCACTAGGCTACAAATCACATAAATGAACACACAAAACACATTACAGCAATAATTATTCCTATGATAAAACATAGCTGTATACGACTGTGTTAGTATGTGCCAAAAACCTAAGCAAACACTAAGCTAAAAAAAAAAAGGGCAACCTGGTGCATGTAGCTCCCGCTTGCGCAGGGTCCAGGGAAGGGTCCGACCACTTTGGGTCTATAGTACGCAGCCTTTCCCTACATTTCTGTAAGAGGCTGTTTCCAGGACTTGAACCAATGACCTCATGGTCACAAGGCAGCAGCTTTACCACTGCGCCAAGGCTCCCCTTCAAGCAAACACTAAGCTAAAAGCCATTAAAATCTATGAAGCCTTCTCTGCTATCATATACACAGTTTAATCCTCAAAAAGCTAAAAGAAAAGGATAAACATGGTGATTTTTTCATCTAGATAGCACCAACGCACCGATGTGATGACTAGATATGTGCAATCTTGAATAGCCGTTAGGCGCTTGCCACCCGCCTGCCTAGCACCCTGGTGAACATGTTAACTAGTACTACCTCCGTCCCAAAATAAGTGTTTCAACCTTAGTACAACTTTGTACTAAAGTTAATACAAAGTTGAGACACTTATTTTGAGACGGATGGAGTACAAAAAACAAAACATTTGTACTCCTTCAGTATAAGCAGGATACACATTAGAAACAACATCCTCTACACACTGCAATTTTGGCACAAATGCACCAGATAAGTCAAATCGAGCCTTGCAACACGCAATCAGTATTTGCTCCAGGAAATGAAACGACTTATTCCAGCATTATCATCGCTGAACTAATGCAATGGGGCCCTGGACCTACTGACAAACCATATGCCACCATCTATATGCATCACTGATGCAGAGATCGGGGTATCCGATTTTCTCTAAAAAAACCATAAACCCTTATAGAGAAAGTAGCGGCCTAAGGGCGCCGTTAACCAGCTCTGTAGCAAGCTGATCACGAAGCAACCCCGGGAATCACAAGAACAGGCCTAAAATCGCAGAGGTAAAAGGGGAAGGGAAGGGGGCAGAGATGAAGATTTTC
>NC_041386.1:491694244-491709527 GCF_002162155.2 Triticum dicoccoides
CTCTTCGTCGAGGTCGATGGGGGCACTGCTCTGGCTGCGGCGGGGCATGGCGACGACGGCGAGCCGTCCCGGGTGGCGAGCGGTTGCTAGGGTTTGGTTCGACGGGATCCGGCGGGTGGGCAAAAGGAGCTAGGAGAGGAAGCTCAAACAGTGGTGGGCGGAACGGAATGGGTTGGGGTTTTGGCCATGCTGTGCTAGTGCTCTTCTCCCTTGGCCTTCGCTAAATCATACTCACTCTCTTTCAAAATATAGTGTTTTCTCTATTTTCATGCTTCAATTTTGACCATAAATTTAATCAACGAGATCGACTACGGCCGGAGCAAAGTTATATCAGTGAATTCATATTCAAAAAAAGTTTTCAATTATATAATTTTTTTTCTCGCCGTAGTAGGTCTCGTTGGTTAAATTTATGGTCAAAGTTGGACCTCGGAAAACGCGGGCGCACTATATTTTAAAATGAAGAGAGTACAAAGAGGAAAAAGTAAAGAATTGGGATACCATGCCTATTTTGTTTCTTAGAGAATTTTCCTGATCTCACTTAATGCAAAAACCTTTGAAAATTTCATGAGATCTCACTTAATGCAAAAAATCCCCTGAAAAACTTAATGCAAAATCTTTAGAAATCATGTCGATATATAATCGTTAGGGATCACATACCTCATTACTATATTTTCTAAAACAAAAGGTACTTCATTACTATAAAACAAATACTAAGCTCTCCTTTGGTTCATGGGATAGAAACATCATGAAATAGAAAAATCATAGAAAATAAAATGACATGTACTCCCTCCGTTCCAAAATAGATGACCCAACTTTGTACTAATTTTGTACTAAAGTTATTACAAAATTGAGTCATCTATTTTGGAACGGAGGGAGTATCTCACATTCTATAGGAAAAAAATATTGAATTGGTTCCTTATCTTGTACGAGAATAAGGTTATATTCCTACAAACCAAAAGGACTTACAAAAAAAATCCTACACAATTCCTGTCCTTTATAACTAATTCCTACAAAAATCCTATAAACTAAATGAGGCATAAACATAGGAAATATCTCATGAATAAAATTCCGTGAAATTTCTCTCCATATCCTCTATTTATTTATTTATTTTTGAACACTACATATCCTTTAAATTGAATGAGCCATCAATTTGTTTTGTGGAGAAAAGAGAACGTGAGAAGAGGCACTTACACGTGGGGTGGCTTGGTTGATGTCTTATAGTATGTGATCTGAGCCGTCGGGTATCGTCTAATGTTCACGCGTTTAATGGACCTCCTATATGACGCATTTTGTGTCGTATAACAGCGCTATACATAGGAGCAATCAACTAGGCCGGCCCATTAGCACACATGCTGTAGTGTTAATGTGGCTTGCCGTTATTATATGTAGTGAGTACGGAAGTTCACAATATTATACCCCTGTGAATAATATGGTTAGTGGGTCAATTGTTTTTAAGTATGAACATTATATTTAGAAATATTGAACATTGTTACGAAAAAACAAACAAATTTTGAAATACACTTTTTAAAAATCGAATATTTATTAAAAAAATTGCGAACAAAGTACAAATTCATTATTTTTAAATGTGAATCTTTTGAAATTACAATATTTTTTTTGAATTTTAGAGCACTTATTAAAATTTTGAACAAATTACGAAATTCCAGACATATTTTTAAGAAGTGAATTTTTTTCGGAATAAAAATATATTGGAATTCAAAACATTTTTTAATGACGCGTACAACATTTAAAAACCGAAAAAATTAAATCAAACAAAATTTTGGATTATGTTTTTTTGAAAATTTTAAATTTATATAAAAGAGAAATAGAAAATAACAAATGAAAAGAAGTAGACAAAACAAAAAAAAGGAAAAACACTAAAAAACCAAAAAAAACAAAAAAGAGAAAAGCAGTTCACAAACTTTCTGGAAGGTTCCAAAAAACGGTCAGGAATAGTTTAGAAGGTTCCCAAAATTGGGAAGCTTGCACGCCACAAAAACACTAACTGGGTCGGCCCATGTATGTCACTTCCTATGCGAACGCTTGACACTTTGACACATAATGTGACACATACGAAATTATGTGTTCAACATGGTACAACATAGTGGGCGTGGCCAATAGAAGTGGACAACTAGATGGGCCATGCAGTGTTTGTACAGGCTAAGCAAGCAAGACTAAAACCCCTATGTCGGGTGCCCATGTTTCCTTGTCACGCTTCATACATCCGGAGGAGGTCTTCCCTACATACCGTTTTATGGGGGTAACTAATCAAGGGGTCACCCTTGTGGCAGCCCGGAACGGTCACTTTTGGTGGGCTGAGAGCGTCCCATTTGACGCGCTCTCAGCCGCGGTCACGTGTCACATGTTGTGCGTTTCTTTTAGGATTTATTGTTATTATTCTGTACATATTTTTGGGTTTTAGATGGGTTTTTCTGGTTTCCTGGCTTTTCGGTTTTCACCCGTTTTTCCTAGATTTTGGATGATATTTTCGGGTTTTTGGGTGAAAAAAGTTTTTTTTCTTTTACAGAAGACATAGATTTGCTTCCGCGAGAGTTGTGCCTCTCGGAAAAGGAAAAAAACATACTTTTTTCTTTCACAGAAGGCACAGATTTGCTTCCGCGAGAAACACAGCTGAGCCTCTTAGAAAGGAAAAAAACACATTTTTCTTTCATGGGAGGCATAGATGCGCTTCCGCGAAAGGCACAATTGTGCCTTTCAAAAAAGGAAAAAGTGTGTTTTTTCTTCCATGGGAGGAACGAGTTTGCTTCTCATGAACACAAGACAATTGTGCCTCTCAGAAAGGAAAAAAACATGTTTTTTCTTTCACAAAAAGCACATATTTGCTTCTGCGAGAGGCACAGTTGTGTCTCTCGGAAGGGGAAAAAGTTTAGAAAACGTGCTTCCAGCTCGGGTTTTTTTCTTCCACTTATTTCCGTGAAAAATGTTCATCAAAACCTATTAACATGGATCTAGTTCCGAAGGTCTCAAAGCGAGACATCCAACGATGAAAACGGTTTAGGATTTAGACGCATGATTTAAGAGATAAAACGTTATGAATAAACGAATCTACAAAAAAAAACTCTCCGGTTACGAGTGTGTCATGTGTCAACCCCGAGAAGGTGGGAGTGACCTTTGCAAGGGATACCTCTTAATTAGCGATCTCATCATTTCAACCTATAGCGGCCAGGTCATGTCTTCGATCCCATTGTAGGCGTTGTTTTCTATTGATTGGGTCATTGACGGGCAAACGAGTCAAGGACGCAACCATGGAAAGAAGGCGGGTTTAGACTTACAGGGAGATGCACTTACGGATTTTGGAGGAGGGTTGGGGTCAAATGTAGTATCAGCAGCCCACGCCGGAGTCCTAATAGTCACGCGACGAGTGAGCAAATATGAAAGTTGTAGCTGCCATCGCCCTATCTTTGACGAGGCCATCGTCATTGCCTTTTTTGGAAAAATATGGCTAGAGATGGAGGTGGTTTGGCCAGTGTGATTGTTTGACCACTATGGTTTTATTTCTTATTAAACCCAATAACATCACAAAAGTACATGCCCATGTTGTAAGATCGGATTTAAAATCAAGCCCATCGATTACACCCAATATGCAAGGGAGCTGAAGCTTGCTGGAGGCATGCGCCCATATCTACCATTCTTAAGAAGTTGCTCCCCACTTCTCCCTATTCTCTCTTCATGCACACTGTCCATATCATCAATTTGCCACGTCATTTTTCAGCTTCTAAAATCACCCAATCTTTCTTATTCCATGTTGTCACGGTGGTGGAAAAATACTTGCTTTTTCCCTCACACGCAGCCCGCACGGCAGCTGCGGATCTGATCCCTCCCACCCACCTCTAGCCCAGCGCCGGTTGACCCCACACGTTTTTCCGATGCGCTCGCATCCCCACCGCACCACGTGGTTGACCCAACAGAAAACGCATCGGGTAGCACCACTCAGCGAGTACCACCAGCGGTCGATACATTTTTGCGTATCGTGTTTCCCAATTTTTTGCATGTGGGTTGCCCAGCCCAGTAGCTAAGCCTGGTCGTTGGTGGTAGCCCATGTAAAACAGGCCCGTGGCTGTGTTAGTTTGTCATTAGTCCTAGCCCATGTAAAACACAAGGCTTAGTAGGTCATGATTCTAATCTACCCATCTGCTGATCTGCAGTATGACGCCCACCTTCCTCTTCTCCGCCCGCCGCCGCCACTCTCTCTTCTGCGCCCCCATGAAAAAACGACCAGAAATGCAAGAAACCGCAGCCACAAATGCAAGAAACGTCAGCTTTCATCGCCTCTCATTACCGCACCCTTCATTACCTTGCAAGTGCGCATGAAAGTGCAGATTTAATTGACCAGTGGCCTCCTTTGTCTTTAAAAGGATGATGTATTGTCATCATCGTCGACCTACTCGTGCTCTACTCTCGGAACCGGCCTGCACTCTGGTAGGTGACGCTCCCTATTTTCAGCCTCCCCCCAATTTTTTCTGTTACTGAATTTATGCTTTTTGAATCTGTCAGATTGAGCTCCAGATCCGAAGTTCTTCAATGTGACATGCCTTTTGCTACACCACTGGTGCGTAGTCTCTCCTCTCTTATATAAGTTCATTGCTTGATGAACCTCAGTTAGTCATACACGTACTTATTTGTTGGTTTTGGTACAGTTAGTCCTATCAAATGTCGTATTTTCATTTAGTTCCTTACATAATACCGTATAGATGGAGTGTAGAGAGCAAATCAATACATGGTAGAAAGTAAGGAAACTTCAAAAGAATTTTGGCATTCCATGGTAGAAACAGAACCCAAGATTATGGCCTCCAGGTAAAAAATATATTATGCCTTTCAAGTGTTACTTCTCTAGGTTAATGTTTCATATACTCCTGCACTTGGTACGTTAGTATTCTTCTCTACTTAGGAATGGATGTTACTTAGGATAATGCAAAAAATTAGCAAACCTCTATATTAGAGAATGGTTTCATACATATGCAATAAAAATGGATTGACATTAATAACAAATTTGTTGTACCTCACAAGGTTCACTGGTGGTACAGTATGTGCAAATATCCTTTCAAGTATGTGACAACGGGATTTTATTGTACCAGATTGAAAATGGAGTCTAATGTTGGATCATCTTCTTCGTCACTTCAAACAGTCAATGAAATAGATAATCATCAAGAATGTTGCTATATTACATCAAATGAGGTTGTTTGGCGCTTATCAAAGTATGATATTCACCATACATGCCCGTCCATACAAAGATTCGATGTTATACTTGCTGGAATGAATATTAATTCGATGTCCAGATTCCCCATAAGGTATGTCCCAAAGAAAAGCTTCTCGGTCGGCAATTCGCAAATGTTGCCCTCTACAAAGGTTAGACAATTTCTATTCATTCAGAGGTTATATTTTTCTTCCTAATTTCAACCTTATTAGGAAAACTAACATGAACCATGAAATACTTCCAGCCATCTCCACGCAAAGAACTGATGGCCCAACAATGTTCAGCGATAAGTATTGAGAGGTTTGCCATCAGCTACAAAATAGAAGTTACAAGCTCTATATAAACACAGAGATGACCAAACTTTTACTATTTCACAGTCCGATTATCCAAACACCATAGAACTCAAACAATACTACACCTACCTCTTACCAAGGCGCAACTATTGACACCGAGGATAACCAAAATAAGTAACAATTTTAGAACTCTGTATAAACCAAGTGATTCAGATTCAACATGAAATTCAAATGTTGATTTTTGTTCACAGGTGCCCTTTAGCTAAAAGGATCACTAGATTTACAGAATATGAAACCACCAACAAAGAGAGGTAAGAGCATATGTAACATCCCAAATTTTCAATTTGGAATGTTATACATTAGATCATCATTGCATATCATATTTTATTTTGCTTTTGGTTTTGATCCTAGAAATTTTACGTAACTCAAGGACCCACGGAGAGAGTTGGGGATTTCGTTATTTTCATATTTGAGTTTCTCAAATTTTGAGAATAGGATCATTTGATTTTATTTATTTTATTATCAATTATTTCTATTACAAAAATATGAGAGAGGGAATAAAATGACTTTCTCAAAATAAAGAAATATTGAGGATTTAATAATAAAATCAAATAAGATTTTATTTCAGAGTTTTTCGGTGTTTTATTTGAATTTAGGAAAAATGTGCATTTTTCAAAATTGCATTTAGGTCCCAAATAAATGTTCACCTTGTGAGACTTGATTTTAGAAGCCCGTGAAAATTTATATTGGAATTTTTAGAGTCCGTTTAGTATTTCTTTTTATTTTTCTTCCGAGCGGAATAATTTAAAAAAAATGAACCGACCTACGGGCCGTGTCCGACTAGGACTCCGGCCCGAGGGGGGGCCTTTATAAGCCGGGGCAGCCCACCCCGAGGGAAACCCTAGCCAGCCCCAGCCCAGCCGCCGCCGCCGCCGGAATCCCGCCGCCGAGGTTCGTCGCGCCTCGTTTTCCATGCCAAAAAAAGAGAAATAAAAAAGAGAAAAAATATCGGCGTTCGTCGTTTTTCTTTTTCTCGGATTAAATCTGTGATTTTTCTGATCGCGATTCCTGATCCGATTTTCTTTTTAGTTTAACTTTTCGCTCGTTTATCGGAATCAGGCGATTCAAGCGCCTAGAGTTTCGTCTCGAAACCCTCTATCCATTTAACCAACTCAAACAAGATTTTGCTACTGTAAAATTTGCCCTAGATCCAGATTAGTAGAACGAAGTTGTTTCTTTCGCCGTTTGACTTTTGTTGCTTCATTCAATTTGATTTTTTTGCCAACCGGAGTTCTTAAGTTGAACCTTCTGGTTAGATCTCTTATTTAAGTTTTACCTGTGCATTAGATGAATACTTATTGTATGCTTGTTTGTTTGTCTGCGATAGAATACCCGGAGTGCGTCGCTTGTTACTTCGAATCTCTAGGTTTCGCGGATCATCAGCAAGGCAAGTAACACTTTGATCATACCTTTTCTACTACCCAGTTTTATTGCATTAGATCAACCCTCACACATTGCATGATTAGGATCTAATTAAATTGTGGGATGGGAAGTAGTTGAGGTAGTACCTATTACCTGTAATTATCAAACCTTTGGGAGCTACTTCTATGTTTGCTTATTATGCCATGCTATGCTAGTAGACGTGGATTGGGTGAGTGATATCCATGACAGATGTGAGTTTTGTTAATTAATGGTATTCTAAGGTGGCAACTTAAACACACATCTGGGTGGATTGAGATACCTGGGTATTCCAGGACTTGCCTGTTTTCTTTTGGACCGCCACCCGGGCTCAAAGGGATCATGAGACTATTCATACTAGAAACTTCCGTGTGCAGCCACAAGCTATTATGGGCTCTAGTATAGTTGACTAGGTCGTGCGAACTCTTACAGTGGTAGACTAGCAGATGTAGGGGATGTAGGTGGTACGGTCTACCCGATCGTAAGGTGCTAGCGCTTCTGAAAGACTATGTCTCGGTCATCCGTCTTCTCAAACACCATGTAGTGCGAGAAACCAATGGAGGCGGTCGAGTCTTGTGGGAAAAAGTGCGCAAACCTCTGCAGAGTGTAATAAACTAATCATGGTTAGCCGTGTCCCCGGTTATGGACATCTTGAGTATCTAGTACTTGGATTATCGTGTGAATCTCAACATGTTACTCTAAATTAATTTTGTTGGGTTTTGTTTAATGATGATTACTTTAATTGGGATTGAGAATGCTGTCAACCATTCTCAATGTTTAACAACCACCATCATAGTAATTAAGTTTATTCCTTTGAAGTAGGGAAAAATTGGCTTTACGCAAAACTGTAACCATAGAGCTTTCCACCAGCCATATATGCATATAGTATAGTTGTTTCATTCCATTACTCTCTATGTGTTACATTGCCAGCATATTCCATGTGCTGACCCGTTTCGGGTTGCAACGTTAATGTTGCAGACTTTTCAGACGATGATTAAGGAGTTTTTAGGTCGTGGTTCTATACTCAGTGATGCCGTTGGAGTTGATGGACTCACTTATCTTCCAAGCCTTCCGCTGTTATCGTTATTAGATGGCCTTAAGCCATATTTATTGTAATAAGTTCTCTTTTGAGACACTCGATGTAATAAGTGTGTGATTGCTACTCTGCTATAAATCCTCCGAGTACTGTGTGGTGTCAGCATTACTGATCCAGGGATGACACCGGAGCACAGAGATCAGACTGTTTGAGGTCTGGTCGCTACAGCATATAACAATATTCCTTTTTGCCGTGGAATTTCTACTGAATGCAATATTTACATGCCAGTAAAAAAGAGGTAGAAACTAAGGCTACATAACTTCATCTTCAGGTTGTCAATAGGATAAGCAAGAGTCGCATATCACACTCATAATTCCAAATATAAGATCCAACATTCTTACTTTCTATCCTCAAACAGCATTGTAGATAACAATGTGGAATTAAACAACTAAGAAGCATGAGATGATAACAACTATAAAAAAGATACTGCATGTTTCATGTCCAAAAAATATGTTTCTCTCTGCTAGCTGACTACATGAAGATAACTGGATCCATAGTGCTCTCTTTTTTACAGCATGCAGGACATCGTCAAGCACATATCCAAGCATCAATGAACTGCAACTCCCTCTATTTTAATTAGTTGTATGTGGCTTAAATTGCAATCCAGTCAAACTCTCATTACTACTAATCGATGATCCTATGCATGTACTCAGATATGGTTTCGTATTTTGCAAGTATATATGGCTGAACTACATTGCCATCTATCTATTTAAATTAGTTATATTATTACAGTTTAAATTGTAATTCAGTCAAACTCTTATTCACTATTACATGATGGATCATGTGCATGTAGTGAGATATGTATTTTCTTATGCAACTATTAAGTCTGAGTTGTGAAGTATATGGGACGCTGTGTACTCTATTGAGATGAATATATAATTGTTGTCTATTTTCATGTTGCATATGCAAATGGTTCAAACATAAGGATAGGGCATGTCAAAATTTTGGTGAAATTGCATCCGAAATCTTGATTACATCAACTAACCTGTCAAAATCTTACAACTAGCAACTAAATTAAATCATACTACATCAGCATTCTACCTATACCATAGCCAACAACTACATCATGTAAGGCCACACAACAGGTACATAGCAAGCATGCAGCACACAAGCGCCAAGGTCTAGGGCGGTCAAGCCAGCTAACAAGCATATATGTTTACTTTCATGATCTTCAAAATTTATTATTGCATCAACTCTTAGCCACAAATTTCCGCAGCAACGCGCGGGGTATCATCTAGTAATACAATATGTCTAAGTGCATTTGAACCTTACTGGATGAAGATTTGGTTAACCTGATGATCACTTGTAGATTGGCTGATGCAAAGACATGGCTACTAGAGATGAAGGAGTTGATGAAAGATACACAGTTCATAAAATTGTTGGTGACACTATGGTCAATTTGGTGGGTCGGAAGGAAGGCTATACATGAGGAGATTTTTTAGTCCCAAATGGCCACTCTGAGTTTTATCAAGAAATTTTTAGATGATCTATCAATGATCCCCAATAGGAAAAATAAAGAACTTGCCATGCAGGGTTCAAAGGCGATGGAAGTGGTCACCATCTGCTGAGGACTGTCATAAGATACATGTCTATGCAGCGGTGTTACGACAAGATTCTAGGGGGGGGGGGGCTTTGGCAACCATTTGCCGGGACCCTAGCAAGTTTGTGGGTGCTTCGGCATGATTATGCGGGGAATGAATGATCCTAAGATCCTTGAAGGGATGGCGCTATGAGAAGCTTTTTCTCTAGCAGAGGATCTGCACATTAAGAAGGTCCATGTGGTTACATATTGCAAGTCACTGGTCAATAATCTAGTAGTGATTACAAAGGACCAAGCTTGGCGATTATAAAGGATATTAAAGCAAGCATGTGGTCCTTTGAAGATGCTAAAGTTGAGCATGAAATGAGAGAGTCTAATGAAGAACCTCATTGTTTAGCAAAAGCCGCTTTATCTTTAGAGTGGGGGCGCCATCTATGGCTTATAAACCCCCCCTGAAATCTCTTGTATCACAAACGTTGTTCTGATCGAGTTAATAAAACATTGAGAAAAAGTGCAGTTTGGAGAACCAAGTGGCTATTATGGTTATCTTAAGAATTATTGTGGAGGGATTTGAAGATAGATATCTTGGATTACCAGTCCCAGAGGAAAGAATGAAGGCTAGTAAGTTTCAGTATAGTAAAGACAAGTTTTTTAAAAGGCTTTCTTGCTGGATTGAAAAATATGCTTCTTGTGGAGTCAAGGAAGACTTAATCAAAATAGTAATTTAGGTTCTACCTGTGTATGCTATGGGAATTTTCAAATTTTCCTGTTTCTCTTTGTGAGGAGTTATCCGAGATTATAAGGAAATTTTTGGTGAGGGAGATGAAGAAGATAGAAGGAAAACACATTGGTTGGCATGGGACAAACTAACAAGGCCTAAAGGTAAGTGTGGCACGGGATTTCATGATCTCGGACTTTTTAATCAAGCTCCTTTGGCTAAATAGACATGGCATTTGTTGGTTTATCCAGACTCGTTCTGTGCGAAGTTTATGAAGG
Organism: Triticum dicoccoides; assembly: GCF_002162155.2. Classification (NCBI taxonomy): domain Eukaryota; kingdom Viridiplantae; phylum Streptophyta; class Magnoliopsida; order Poales; family Poaceae; genus Triticum; species Triticum dicoccoides. The sequence goes on from NC_041386.1 coordinate 491,704,840, forward strand.
CAAAGTATTATCCTCAGGGACATATTCTGGATACAGTGTTTCCACATGCTACTTCTGTGACTTGGCAAGGTATTACGCATGGTTTGGAACTGATTAAGGGGTCATTTGGCGGGTCTGCAATGTATCTAGTATTAATATTTGGAGGGATAATTAGATACCTAGGGGGCCTGGCCAAAAAAATCATCTTGAAGGCACACTACCAGGTTGAAGTGGGTATCCAACTTATTCATGAGCGGGCATAAGTGTTGGGATGAAAATTTGATGAAGTGTCTTTTCTATCCACATGATGTGGAGGAAATTCTTAAGATTCGTATTCAAGCCTCTAAGGATGGGGTTGTTCTTGTGTGGCACCTTGAGAAGAATGGTATGTTTTCTGTTAAAAGTGCGTACAATTTGGCGTTAAATTGAAGGATAGTCAAGATACTGTTGGCCAATCTAGTGGTGAACCAGATGGGGAAAGGGGGATTTGGGATTTAATTTGGAAGGCTAATATTCCTCAGAAAATCAGGATTTTTGCGTGGCCAGCTGCAACCAATAACTTAGCGATCCAGATGAACAGAGTTAAGCACCATCACACTGATTCAGGTATGTGTTCTATTTGTGTTGTAGAAGACGAAAGCACTTTTCATGTTGTATTGAGTTGCTCTAAAGCTCGTGCTCTGCGATTGGCCTTGAAAGAGTCATGGAATATTCTAGATGAAGAGTCCTTCAAGTGCCCAGGATCAGATTGATTATTGGTTTTGTTGGGTTAGTTGAGCTTGCAGCAGAGGGAGCAAATCTTATTTCTTTTCTAGCGAGTATGGCATTTGAGAAATGATTTAAATTTTGGGAAGGGGAAGGAATCAATTAATGCCTGTGCAAAATTTGTGGACAATTATTGGTACACTTTCATGTCTTGTGACGACACTGTTCTGTTGAATGCTAGTAACAAAGTAAGGAGAAGGTGAGTGGTGTTGTAGCTGATTATGCACCGTTAAAAGATCATGTGGTGTGGAAACTTCCTCCTACTAACCATATCAAGCCTAACGTTGAACCAGTTTTGTGGAGAGTACTAATGCTGGTAGTGTGGGAGTTGCAGTTCGTAATTCTTCTAGAGAAATTATTGTTTCTTCGTGGGATTTTATTGATCGGTGCACCAATGTGAATCAAGCTGAGCTCCACGCCTGCCTCAGAGGACTTTATTGTTGGGGAATGCAGTAATTTCAAAAAAATTCCCTATGCACACACATGATCATGGTGATGCATAGCAACGAGAGAGGAGAGTGTGTCCACGTACCCTCGTAGACCGAATGCGGAAGCGTTAGCACAACGTGGTTGATGTAGTCGTACGTCGTCATGATCCGACCGATCCAAGTATCGAATGCACGGCACCTCCGAGTTCTTCACACGTTCAACTCGATGACGTCCTGCGAGCTCCGATCCAACAAAGCTTCACAGGAGAGTTTCGTCAGCACGATGGCGTGGTGACGGTGATGATGATGCTACCAACGCAGGGCTTCGCCTAAGCACCGCTACGATATGATCGAGGTGAATTATGATGGAGGGGGGCACCGCACACGGCTAAGAGATCAATGATCAATTGTTGTGTCTCCAAGGGGTGCCCCCTCCCCGTATATGAAAGAGTGGAGGAGGGGGAGGGCCGGCCTTCTCTATGGCGCGCCCTAGGGAAGTCCTACTCCCACCGGGAGTAGGATTCCCCCTTTCCTAGTAGAACTAGGAGCCCTTCCAAGCAGTAGGAGTAGGAGAGAAGGAAAGGGAAAGAGAAGAGAAGGAAGGAGGGGGCGCCGCCCCTCCCCCTAGTCCAATTCATACTAAGCATTGGGGGGCGCATCCTCTCCTCTCTCTTTCCCCTAAAGCGCAATAAGGCTCATATACTCCCCGGCGAATTCTCGTAACTCTCTGGTACTCTGAAAAATACCCGAATCACTCAGAACTTTTCCAACGTCCGAATATAGTCGTCTAATATATCGATTTTTACGTCTTGACCATTTCGAGACTCCTCGTCATGTCCCCGATCTCATTCGGGACTCCGAACTACCTTAGGTACATCAAAACACATAAACTCATAATACAAATCGTCACCGGACATTAAGCATGCGGACCCTACGGGTTCGAGAACTATGTAGACATGACCGAGTCACGTCTTCAGTCAATAACCAATAGTGGAACCTGGATGCTCATATTGGCTCCTACATATTCTACAAAGATCTTTATCGGTCAAACCGCATAACAACATACATTGTTCCCTTTGTCATCGGTATGTTACTTGCCCGAGATTCGATCGCCGGTATCTCAATACCTAGTTCAATCTCGTTACTGGCAAGTCTCTTTACTTGTTCCATAATACATCATCTCGCAACTAACTCATTAGTTACAATGCTTGCAAGGCTTATAGTGATGTGCATTACCGAGTGGGCCCAGAGACACCTCTCCGACAATCGGAGTGACAAATCCTAATCTTGAAATACGCCAACTCAACAAGTACCTTCGAAGATACCTGTAGAGCACCTTTATAATCACCCAGTTACGTTGTGATGTTTGGTAGCACACAAAGTGTTCATCCGGTAAATGGGAGTTGCATAATCTCATAGTCATAGGAACATGTATAAGTCATGAAGAAAGCAATAGCAACATACTAAATGATCAAGTGCTAAGCTAACGGAATGGGTCAAGTCAATCACATCATTTCTCCTAATGATGTGATACCGTTAATCAAATGACAACTCATGTCTATGGCTAGGAAACATAACCATCTTTGATTAACGAGCTAGTCAAGTGTAGCGACTAGACCTCAAATAGTCTGATCTCTGTGCTCCGGTGTCATCCCTGGATCAGTAATGCTGACACCACACATTACTCGGAGGATTTATAACAGAGTAGCAATCACACACTTATTACATCGAGTGTCTCCATAGAGAACTTATTACAATAAATATGGCTTAAGGCCATCTAATAACGATAACAGCGGAAGGCTTCGAAGATAAGTGAGTCCATCAACTCCAACGGCATCACTGAGTATAGAACCACGACCTAAAAATTCCTTAATCGTCGTCTGAAAAGTCTGCAACATTAACGTTGCAGCCCGAAATGGGTCAGCACATGGAATATGCTGGCAATGTAACACATAGAGAGTAATGGAATGAAACAGCTATACTATATGCATATTTGGCTGGTGGAAAGCTCTATGGTTACAGTTTTGCGTAAAGCCAATTTTTCCCTACTTCAAAGGAATAATTTATTTAACTATCATGGTAGTTGTTAAACATTGATAATGGTTGACAACATTCTCAATCCCAATTAAGCATCATTGTTAAACAAAACCCAACAAAATTAATTTAGAGTAACATGTTGAGATTCACATGATAATCCAAGTACTGGATACTCAAAATGTCCATAACCGGGGACACGGCTAACCATGATTAGTTTATTACACTCTTCAGAGGTTTGCGCACTTTTCCCCACAAGACTCGATCGCCTCCGTTTGGTTTCTCGCACTACATGGTGTTTGAGAAGACGGATGACCGATACATAGTCTTTCAGAAGCGCTAGCACCTTACGATCGGGTAGACCGTACCACCTACATCCCCTACATCTGCTAGTCTACCACTATAAGAGTTCGCACGACTTAGTCAACTATGCTAGAGCCCATAATAGCTTGTGGCTGCACACGGAAGTTTCTAGTATGAATAATCTCATGATCCCTTTGAGCCTGGGTGGTGGTCCAAAAGAAAACAGGCAAGTCCTGGAATACCCAGGTGCCTCAATCCACCCAGATGTGTGTTTAAGTTGCCACCTTACATAAACCATTAATTAACAAACTCACATCTGTCATGGATATCACTCATCCAATCCACGTCTACTAGCATAGCATGGCATAAAGCAAACGTAGAAGTAACTCCCAAAGGTTTGATAGTAAAACAGGTAATAGGTACTACCTCAACTAATTCCCATCCCACAATTTAATTAGATCCTAATCATGCAATGTGTGAGGATTGATCTAATGCAATAAAACTGGGTAGTAGGAAAGGTATGATCAAAGTGTTACTTGCCTTGCTGATGATCCGGGAAACCTCGTGATTCGAAGTAACAAGCGGCGCACTCCGGGTACTCTATCACAAACAAACAAACAAGCATACAATAAGTACTCATCTAATGCGCAGGTAAAAGTCAAATAAGAGATCTAACCAGAAGGTTCAACTTAAGAACTCCGGTTTGCAAAAAGAAGCAAATCCAACGAAGCAACGAAAGTCAAACGGCAAAAGAAAACAACTTCGTTCTACTAATCTGGATCTAAGGCAAATTTTATAGTAGCAAAAACTTGTTTAAGTTGGTTAAACAGATAGAGGGTTTCAAGACGAAACTCCAGGCGCTTGAATCGCCTGATTCCGATAAACAAGCGAAAAGTTATACTAAAAAGAAAATCGGATCAGGAATCGCGATCAGAAAAATCACGGATTTAATCCGAGAAAAAGAAAAACGACGAACGCTCGCTATTTAAATAAACCGGGAAAACCGATCTATTTTAAAAAATCGAATCTAAAAAAACCGACGGAAAACGACAGAAAAACCGAACGGTTTTTTTCGAAACAAATAAGAAAAACCGGCACAGAAATCGAGGCGACCTCGGACGGCGTGTCGTCGGCGGGCGGCTCTGGGGCGGGGCGGCGGGCGGCGCGGGCGGCGGCGGC
>NC_041386.1:491710113-491763953 GCF_002162155.2 Triticum dicoccoides
GGCGGGGCGGCGCTGGGGTGGCTCGGCTAGGGTTTGGCTGGGGCTGGGCCTCCCCCCGGCTTATAAAGCCTAGCGGGCCGGGAGTCTGGGTCGGACACGACCCCTAGGTCGGTTCGTTTTTTTAAATAATTACGCGCAGAAGAAAAATAAAAAGAAATACTAAACGGACTCCAAAAATTCCGAAATAAATTTTCCCGGGCTTCTAAAATCAAGCCGCACAAGGTGAACATTTATTTGGGGCCTAAATGCAATTTTGAAAAACGCACATTTTTCCTAAATTCAAATAAAATAACGAAAAACTCCGAAATAAAATCTTATTTGATTTTATTATTAAATCCTCAATATTTATTTATTTTGGGAAAGTCATTTTATTCCCTCTCTCATATTTTTGTAATAGAATAATTGATGATAAAATAACAAAATCAAATGATCCTATTCTCCACATTTGAGAAAACTCAAATATGAAAATAACGAAATCCCCAACTCTCTCCGTGGGTCCTTGAGTTGCGTAGAATTTCTAGGATCAACCAAAATGCAAAATAAAATATGATATGCAATGATGATCTAATGTATAACATTCCAAATTGAAAATTTGGGATGTTACAAACCTACCCCCCTTAAGATGAATCTCGCCCTCGAGATTCGGGTTGGCTAGAAAATAGGTGAGGGTGGTCCTTGAGCAAATCTTCCTCTCGTTCCCAGGTGGCTTCGTCCTCCATGTGGTGGCTCCACTAAACTTTGCAAAACTTGATAACCTTGCTGCGAGTGACTCGATTGGCAAACTCGAGAATCTTAACTGGTTTCTCCTCATAGGTCAAATCGTTATCCAACTGAATAGTTTCCAATGGCACTGTGTCTCTCAACGGCATGTCAGCCATCTCCACGTGACACTTCTTCAACTGGGAAATGTGTAACACATCATGAACTCCTGACAATCCTTCAGGTAATTCCAACTTGTAGGCCACTTCTCCCATACGCTCCAAAACTCGATATGGTCCTACAAATCGTGGCGCTAACTTTCCTTTAACTCCAAAACGCTTTGTTCCCCGAAGTGGAGATACTCGAAGATAAGCTCTATCTCCAACTTCGTAAACTGTCTCCTTCCGTTTAGAATCTGCATAACTCTTCTGTCTGGACTGGGCTACCTTGAGCCTATCACGAATCAATTTCACCTTCTGTTTAGACTCTTTAATCAAGTCAGGTCCAAACAACTGGCGGTCTCCAACTTCGTCCCACGACAACGGTGTCCTGCATCTCCTTCCGTACAAAGCTTCGAAAGGGTCCATTTTCAAACTGGTTTGGTAACTGTTATTGTAAGAGAACTCTGCATATGGCAAATTGTCGTCCCAACTAGATCCGTAATCTAGCGCACAAGCTCTCAGCATATCCTCCAAAATCTGATTGACTCTCCCGGTCTGTCCATCTGTCTGTGGGTGAAAAGCTGTACTAAATTCTAGCTTGGTACCCAAAGTTTCATGCAACTGCTTCCAAAACTTTGAGGTAAACTGGGTTCCTCTATCTGATACGATACTCCTCGGAACTCCATGCAAACATACGATCCTGGTCATGTATATCTTTGCCAACTTAGCACTGGTTTATGTGGTCTTTACCGGGATGAAATGAGCTACCTTCGTCAACCGATCGACTACAACCCAAATCGAGTCATAGCCTGAACGAGTCCTGGGTAATCCCGTGATAAAATCCATGCCTAACTTATCCCACTTCCATTCGAGTATCGGCAATGGTTGTAACAATCCTGTTGGCTTCTGATGCTCTGCCTTTACTCTCTCACACACATCACAAACTGCTACATACTCCGCAATATCCTTCTTCATTCCGGTCCACTAGAAAATATCTTTCAAATCCAAATACATCTTGGTATTTCCTAGGTGAATCGAATATGGTGAATCGTGTGCCTCTTGCAGAATCAACTTCCTAATCTTCGGGTCATTGGGCACATAAACACGGTCTTCAAACCATAGGGTGTCGTGCTCATCCTCACGAAATCCTTTAGCCTTTCCTTCGCTTATTCTCTCCTTTATAGAGGCAATCGCTTTGTCGGTCTTCTGAGCTTCTCTGATTCTATTCATCAAAGTTGACTGAATCTCCAATGTTGCTATATAGCCTCTCGGAACTATTTCTAAACATAGTCCACGAAGATTTTCTGCTAACTCCTTTGGTATTTCTCCCGTCATTAATGTATTGACGTGGCTCTTACGGCTTAATGCGTCAGCTACTACATTTGCCTTTCCGGGATGGTAATGCAATCTCATATCGTAATCCTTGATGAGCTCCAACCATCTCCTTTGTCTGAGATTCAACTCCTTCTGTGTGAAAATGTACTTCAAACTCTTATGATCCGTATACACCTTACAATGGTTTCCAATGAGGAAATGTCTCCATGTTTTCAAAGCATGCACTACGGCTGCTAACTCCAAATCATGCGTAGCATAATTCAACTCATGAGGCTTTAGTTGTCTTGAGGCATATGAAACAACTCTCCCTTCCTGCATAAGTACTGCTCCAAGTCCTCGACGTGAAGCGTCGCAATACACCTCATAATCTTTGGTCTGGTCTGGTAAAATCAACACTGGTGAGGTAACCAAATGTTTCTTCAACTCCTGGAAACTAGCCTCACATTCCTCTATCCATATGAACTTGGTATCTTTCTTTAATAACTCCGTCATAGGCTTCACAGTCTTGGAGAAATTCTCAATGAATCTCCGGTAGTATCCTGCGAGTCCAAGAAAACTCCATATCTCTCCAACCGTGGTTGGTGCTTCCCACTTGGTCACGATATCAACTTTAGTGGGATCTACTGCTATACCTTCTCCAGATATAACGTGTCCGAGGAATCCTACTTCCTTCAACCAAAACTCACATTTGCTGAACTTGGCATATAATTGATGTTGTCTGAGCTTTCCAAGTACCAAACACAAATGCTCCTTATGCTCCTCTTCATTCTTCGAGTAGACCAGGATATCATCAATGAACACTACGACGAACTTATCCAAAAACTCCATAAATACTTTATTCATCATGTTCATAAAATAGGCAGGTGCGTTAGTCAGACCAAATAACATAACGGTATACTCGTACAACTCATACCTGGTGGTAAAAGCTGTCTTAGGAATATCCTGTTCTCGGATCTTCAACTGGTGGTATCCTGATCGCAGATCGATCTTGGAAAATACCTTAGCTCCTTGCAATCGATCAAACAGATCATTAATCATTGGTAGTGGGTACTTGTTCTTAATCGTTACTTCATTCAATCCTCGATAATCAACAACCATCCGTAAAGATCCATCCTTCTTCTCCACTAGAAGTACTGGCGACCCCCAAGGCGAAGAACTTGGGCGAATATATCCTTTATCCAGTAACTCCTTAATCCACTTCTTAATTTCTACCAAATCCTTTGCGGACATCCTGTATGGTCTCTTTGATATTGGCCCGGTGCCTGTCAATAGCTCAATCAAAAACTCAATATCTCTATCCGGTGGCATGTCTGACAACTCTTCTGGAAATACTTCAGGGAAATCCCTTACCACTGGTACTTCCTCCTGCACAACTCCTGTTAAGCAATTTACTTGAGTCCTCTTCGGCACATGTTGGGATACATACTTGATCCTTCTCCCTTCTGGGGTGGTAAGCAAAATTGACTTACTAGCGCATTCAATATTCCCTTCATACTTTGATAAACAATTCATTCCTAATATCACATCCAATCCTTGAGATTCCAATACTATTAGGTCTGAGGGAAAAACATAGTTACCAATCCTTAATGGTAACCGATCACACCATCGACTAGCCATATATTCTGCTCCAGGCGAGGTTACTAACATGGGTGACCAAAGGGCTTGGGTTGACAGGTTATACTTATCCACAAATCCCCTTGAGATGTATGAATGTGATGCACCAGTATCAAAAAGAACGAGTGCAGTAAATGACTTAACCAAAAACTTACCTATTACCGCATCAGGCTGAGCTTCAACCTCCTCCACGCTAACGTGGTTCACCTGTCCCCTGTTGAAAGGGTTCGGCTTCTTCCCAGAGCTTCCATTGCCAATTCCATTTTGTATTTCAGGGAATTCATTGGCATAATATCCGGTCTTCGAACACTTAAAGCAAGTGACTTGGCTCAGGTCCTTCTTGGCTGGGGATGATGGGTTGGTGCGATTCTGGCCATTGCTTCCTCCATTCCCATTACCATTCCTGGTGCCATTGTGATTGTACGAGCTACCTCCTCCATGGGTATGCTGAAAATGTCCTCCCGGTCTAGGGGTAAAACGTGGCTTCTGCTGAGCTCCTGAAGTGTACTTTCCTTGTCCATAGTTCCTCTTGCGATTCTCAATTTGCTGCTGCTTCCCTTCAATCATAAGAGCACGATCTACCAACTCCTGGTAGTTTTTGAAGGTTGCTACCATCAACTGCATGCTCAACTCATCATTCAGTCCTTCCAGAAACTTCTCCTACTTAGTTGCATCGGTAGCAACGTCATCTAGGGCATAACATGCTAATTTACTAAAGTCCTCCACATATTGGCCAACTGTCCGTCCTCCTTGGCGCAAGTTGCGAAACTCACGCTTCTTCATGGCCATAGCTCCTGCTGAAACATGTGTAGTACGAAAAGCCTGCTGAAACTGGTCCCATGTGACAGTGTCGACAGGGAAAGTGGCTGTGAACTTCTCCCACCATGATGCTGCGGGTCCCTCAAGTTGATGTGTGGCAAACTTCACCTTCTCCGCATCTGTGCATCCTATTGTGGTCAACTCTCTAGCGGTCTTGTGGAGCCAATCATCTGCTACTATCGGCTCGGTGCTACTGGAAAACACTGGCGGGTTTAGCCTAAGGAAACGGGCTAAGTGATCAACAGGTGGTGGTGGTGGTGGTGGGTTGTTGTTGTCGTTGTTCCCCTGATTCTGATTCTGGACTAGCAACTGCATCAATGTGTTCTGCTGCTGGATCAACTGAGTGAGCTCCGGTGGAAAGGTAAATCTGGGGTCACGTCTCGGAGGCATCTGAGGGTCTAGAAAAGATGAGATGTAAGAATAGAGGGGGTCTAAAGAGAAAACACTGCCCATATGCACATGAGGCTAAAGCAAACAATTCACTTCATTCAATCAAACAAGCGCATACGATCGATCTAACTATCGCAAAAGTGCTCGGACTACTATATTTACATGGTGGACTACTACTACTGATGAGGTGGTCTACTAGAAATATTCTTCGGTTGTAGACTCCATGATATCTGCTCCAGCTTCATCAACATAGTCATCATCGCTTTCGTCTGGGTCCGAGTCTGTGTCGTCGATGATGATGTAGTCTTCCGGGCTAATCTCCTTGGGTTTCGTCTTCCTCTACTGGTGTAGGGCCTCCCATAAATATCCTGATCTTCATTGTTAGGTCGGCATTCTTATCCACCAATACTTCAATTTCTTCTTCATAATCTTCACGTGTAGCCTTGAGTTCTTCCTCCAGTTCCTTGATTCTAGTCTTAGCCTTCTTCAGATCTATCATGTCGGCACACATCTGGTTCTCCTGTCGTCGAATGTGCTGGTTTAACTCCTGGATAAAAGCTGCAATTGATCTATCCTTCCTGGTGCTGATCATCTCCCAGTGCTTATCTCGGTGCCCACAAATCTGGTAGATTGTATCCTTGAGGTCATTGCGGTAGACTTCTCCAATGCGTCCCATGGCGATGTGGGCTGCCATGCTCATTCCAATACTCCAAGTTGGTGCATCAAAAGAAAACTCTATGGGCTCAGTGACTGGCATGAACGTCCTTCCTGGAACTTGAACTTGAATCATACAGCGCTCTTCTTTAGGTAAAGTGGTGTTGTAGGTTCCGGTGAAGCTTGGTACTCCTATGTTCAGGTGTCTAGTGACTTCCTTCAAGTGACGTCCAAAGGGTGTATCTTCATCCGGTTGCGTGAACTTGTTCCTTGCATCCGCCATCCTAAAGAGTAGAAAAGATGAGAGGTCAGAAGAGAAGAGAGTGAATATTGATCTAGGTCTTTAGCTTAGTTGTCGTGTCCTACAGTCAGCGTGTGCTCTGATACCATCTCTGTAGTGACCAGACCTCAAATAGTCTGATCTCTGTACTCCGGTCTCATCCCTGGATCAGTAATGCTGACACCACACAGTACTCGGAGGATTTATAACAGAGTAGAAATCACACACTTATTACATCAAGTGTCTCCATAGAGAACTTATTACAATAAATATGGCTTAAGGCCATCTAATAACGGTAACAGCGGAAGGCTTGGAAGATAAGTGAGTCCATCAACTCCAACGGCATCACTGAGTATAGAACCACGACCTAAAAATTCCTTAATCGTTGTCTGAAAAGTCTGCAACATTAATGTTGCAGCCCGAAACGGGTCAGCACATGGAATATGCTGGCAATGTAACTCATAGAGAGTAATGGAATGAAACAGCTATACTATATGCATATTTGGCTGGTGGAAAGCTCTATGGTTACAGTTTTGCGTAAAGCTAATTTTTCCCTACTTCAAAGGAATAATTTATTTAACTATCATGGTAGTTGTTAAACATTAAGAATGGTTGACAGCATTCTCAATCCCAATTAAGCATCATCATTAAACAAAACCCAACAAAATTAATTTAGAGTAACATGTTGAGATTCACATGATAATCCAAGTACTAGATACTCAAAATGTCCATAACCGGGGACACGGCTAACCATGATTAGTTTATTACACTATTCAGAGGTTTGCGCACTTCTCCCCACAAGACTCGGTCGCCTCCGTTTGGTTTCTTGCACTACATGGTGTTTGAGAAGACAGATGACCGAGACATAGTCCTTTAGAAGCGCTAGCACCTTACGATCGGGTAGACCGTACCACCTACATCCCCTACATCTACTAGTCTACCACTGTAAGAGTTCGCACGACTTAGTCAACTATGCTAGAGCCCATAATAGCTTGTGGCTGCACACGGAAGTTTCTTGTATGAATAATCTCATGATCCCTTTGAGCCTGGGTGGCGGTCCAAAAGAAAACAGGCAAGTCCTGGAATATCCAGGTGCCTCAATCCACCCAGATGTGTGTTTAAGTTGCCACCTTAGATAAACCATTAATTAAAAAACTCACATCTGTCATGGATATCACTCACCCAATCCACGTCTACTAGCATAGCATGGCATAAAGCAAACGTAGAAGTAACTCCCAAAGGTTTGATAGTAAAACAGGTAATAGGTACTACCTCAACTACTTCCCATCCCACAATTTAATTAGATCCTAATCATGCAATGTGTGAGGATTGATCTAATGCAATAAAACTGGGTAGTAGGAAAGGTATGATCAAAGTGTTACTTGCCTTGCCGATGATCCGAGAAACCTAGTGATTCGAAGTAACAAGCGGCGCACTCCGGGTACTCTATCGCAAACAAACAAAGAAGCATACAATAAGTACTCATCTAATGCACAGGTAAAAGTCAAATAAGAGATCTAACCAGAAGGTTCAACTTAAGAACTCCGGTTTGCAAAAAGAATCAAATCCAACGAAGCAACGAAAGTCAAACGGCAAAAGAAAACAACTTTGTTCTACTAATCTGGATCTAAGGCAAATTTTACAGTAGCAAAAACTTGTTTAAGTTGGTTAAACGGATAGAGGGTTTCGAGATGAAACTCCAGGCGCTTGAATCGCCTGATTCCGATAAACGAGCGAAAAGTTATACTAAAAAGAAAATCGGATCAGGAATCACGATCTGAAAAATCGCGGATTTAATCCGAGAAAAAGAAAAACGATGAACGCTCGCTATTTAAATAAACAGGAAAAAACGATCTATTTAAAAAAACGAATCTAAAAAACCGACGGAAAAACCGAACGGTTTTCTCGAAAAAAAATAAGAAAAACCGGCGCGGAAATCGAGGCGACCTCGGGCGGTGTGTCAGTGGCAACGCCGTCAGTGGCGGGGCGGCGCTGGGGCGGCTCGGCTAGGGTTTGGCTGGGGCTGGGCCTCCCCCTCGGCTCATAAAGCCTAGCGGGCCGGGAGTCCAGGTCGGACACGGCCCCTAGGTCGGTTCGTTTTTTTCTTTTTTTAAAATAATTACGCGCAGAACAAAAATAAAAAGAAATACTAAACGGACTCCAAAAATTCCGAAATAAATTTTCCCGGGCTTCTAAAATCAAGCCGCACAAGGTGAACATTTATTTGGGGCCTAAATGCAATTTTGAAAAACGCACATTTTTCCTAAATTCAAATAAAATAACGAAAAACTCCGAAATAAAATCTTATTTGATTTTCTTATTAAATCCTCAATATTTCTTTATTTTGGGAAAGTCATTTTATTCCCTCTCTCATATTTTTGTAATAGAAATAATTGACGATAAAATAACAAAATCAAATGATCCTATTGTCCAAATTTGAGAAAACTCAAATATGAAAATAACGAAATCCCCAACTCTCTCCGTGGGTCCTTGAGTTGCGTAGAATTTATAGGATCAACCAAAATGCAAAATAAAATATGATATACAATGATGATCTAATGTATAACATTCCAAATTGAAAATTTGGGATGTTACATCAAGTAGAGGCATACTAGTGACACTTTGTTTGTCTATGTATTCACACATGTATCATGTTTCCGGTTAATACAATTCTAGCATGAATAATAAACATTTATCATGATATAAGGAAATATAAATAACAACTTTATTATTGCCTCTAGGGCATATTTCCTTCAGCCTCCCACTTGCACTATAGTCAATAATCTAGTTCACATCTTCATGTGATTAGTTCACATCTCCATGTGACTAATACCCAAAGGGTTTACTAGATTCAATAATCTAGTTCACATCTCTATGTGATTAGCACCCAAAGAGTGATCATGTTTTGCTTGTGAGAGAAATTTAGTCAACGGGTCTGCCACATTCCGAGCCGTATGTATTTTGCAAATTTTCTATGTCTACAATGCTTTGCACGGAGCTACTCTAGCTAATTGCTCCCACTTTCAATATGTATCCAGATCGAGACTTAGAGTTATCCAGATCGATGTAAAAAGTTTGCATCGACATAACTCTTTACGACGAATCTTTTATCACCTCCATAACCGAGAAATGTTTCCTTAGTCCTCTAAGGATAATTTTGACCGCTGTCCAGTGATCTACTCCTAGATCACTATTGTACTCCCTTGCTAGAAAGATGCTAAGGTATACAATAGGACTGGTAAACAAGATAGCATACTTTATAGAACCTATGACTGAGGCATAGGGAATGACTTTTCATTCTCTTTCTATTTTCTGCTGCGGTCGGGTTTTGAGTCTTTACTCAACTTCACACCTTGCAACACAGGCAAGAACTCCTTCTTTGACTGTTCCATTTTGAACTACTTTAAAATATTGTCAAGGTATGTACTCATTGAAAAAACTTATCAAGCGTCTTGATCTATCTCTATAGATCTTGATGCTCAATGTGTAAGTAGCTTCATCGAGGTCTTTCTTTGAAAAACTCTTTTCAAACACTCCTTTGCGCTTTCCAGAAAATTATACATTATTTCCGATCAACAATATGTCATTCACATATACTTATCAGAAATATTGTAGTGCTCCCACTCACTTTCTTGTAAATACAGGCTTCACCGCAAGTTTGTATGAAACTATATGCTTTGATCAACTCATCAAAGCGTATATTCCAACTCTGAGATGCTTGCACCAGTCCATAGATGGATCACTGGAGCTTGCACACTTTGTTAGCATCCTTTGGATCGATAAAACCTTCAAGTTGCATCATATACAACTCTTCTTCCAGAAATCCATTTAGGAATGCAGTCTTTACATCCATTTGCCAAATTTCATAATCATAAAATGCGGCAATTGCTAACGTTATTCGGACAGACTTTAAGCATAGATATGAGTGAAAAACTCTCATCGTAGTCAACACCTTGAACTTGTCGATAACCTTTTGCGACAATTCTAGCTTTGTAGATAATAACACTACTATCAGCGTCCGTCTTCCTCTTGAAGATCCATTTATTTTCTATGGCTTGCCAATCATCGGGCAAGTCAACCAAAGTCCACACTTTGTTCTCATACATGGATTCCATCTCAGATTTCATGGCCTCAAGCCATTTCATGGAATCTGGGCTCATCATCGCTTCCTCATAGTTCATAGGTTCGTCATGGTCAATTAACATGACTTCCAGAACAGGATTACTGTACCACTCTGGTGCGGATCTCACTCTGGTTGACCTACGAGGTTCGGTAGTAACTTGATCTGAAGTTACTTGATCATCATCATTAGCTTCCTCACTAATTGGTGTAGGACTCACAGAAACAGATTTCTGTGATGAACTACTTTCTAATAAGGGAGCAGGTACAGTTACCTCATCAAGTTCTACTTTCCTCCCACTCATTTCTTTTGAGAGAAACTCCTTCTCTAGAAAGGATCCATTCTCAGCAACAAATATCTTGCCTTCGGATCTGTGATAGAAGGTGTACCCAATAGTTACTTTTGGGTATCCTATGAAGACGCACTTCTCCGACTTGGGTTTGAGCTTATCAAGATGAAACTTTTTCACATAAGCATCGCAACCCCAAACTTTAAGAAATGACAGCTTAGGTTTCTTGCTAAACCACAGTTCATACGGTGTCGTCTCAACGGATTTAGATGGTGCCCTTTTTAATGTGAATGCAACTGTCTCTAATGCATAACCCCAAAACGATAGTGGTAAATCGGTAAGAGACATCATAGATTGCACTATATCAAATAAAGTACGGTTATGACGTTCGGACACACCATTACGCTGTGGTGTTCCAGGTGGCATGAGTTTGTGAAACTATTCCACATTGTTTTAATTTGAAGACCAAACTCGTAACTCAAATATTCGCCTCTACGATCAGATCGTAGAAACTTTATTTTCTTGTTACGATGATTTTCCACTTCACTCTGAAATTCTTTGAACTTTTCAAATGTTTCAGACTTATGTTTCTTCAAGTAGATATACCCATATCTGCTCAAATCATCTGTGAAGGTCAGAAAATAACGATACCCGCCGCGAGCCTCAACACTCATTGGAGCTCATACATCAGTATGTATTATATCGAATAAGTCAGTTGCTCGCTCCATTGTTCTGGAGAATGGAGTCTTAGTCATCTTTTCCCATGAGGCATGGTTCGCAAGCATCGGCTGATTCATAATCAAGTGATTCCAAAAGCCCATCAACATGTATTTTCTTCATGCGCTTTACACTAATATGACCTAAATGGCAGTGCCACAAATAAGTTGCACTATCATTATTAACTTTGCCTCTTTTGGCTTCAATATTATGAATATGTGTACTACGATCGAGATTCAACAAACCATTTTCATTGGGTATATAACCATAGAAGGTTTTATTCATGTAAACAGAATAACAATTATTCTCTAACTTAAATGAATAACCGTATTGCAATAAACATGATCAAATCATATCCATGCTCAACGCAAACACCAAATAACATTTATTTTAGGTTCAACACTAATCCCGAAAGTATAGGGAGTGTGCCATGATGATCATATCAATTTTGGAACCACTTCCAACACACATCATCACTTCACCCTAAACTAGTCTCTGTTCATTCTGCAACTCCCATTTCGAGTTACTAATCTTAGCAACTGAACTAGTATCAAATACTGAGGGGTTGCTATAAACACTAGTAAGTACACATCAATAACATGTATATCAAATATACGTTTGTTCACTTTGCCATCCTTATTATCCGCCAAATACTTGGGGCAGTTCCGCTTCCAGTGACTAGTCCCTTTGCAGTAAAAGCACTTAGTCTCAGGCTTAGGTCCAGACTTGGGCTTCTTCACTTGAGGGCAACTTGCTTGCCATTCTTCTTGAAGTTCCCCTTCTTCCCTTTGCCCTTTTCTTGAAACCAGTGGTCTTGTTAACCATCAACACTTGATGCTTTTCTTGATTTCTACCTTCATTGATTTCTGCATCACGAATAGTTCATCACGAAGTTCTAGCAACTTGGTGATAGTGACTAGAGAACTCTGTCAATCACTATCTTATCTGGAAGATTAACTCCCACTTGATTCAAGTGATTGTAGTACTCAGACAGTCTGAGCACATGCTTACTGGTTGAGCTATTCTCCTCCATCTTGTAGGCAAAGTAATGTCAGAGGTCTCATACCTCTCGACACGGGCATGAGTATGAAATACCAATTTCAACTCTTGGAACATATTATATGCTCCATGGTGTTCAAAACATTTTTGAAGTCTCGGTTCTAAGCCGTAAAGCATGGTGCACTAAACTATCAAGTAGTTATCATACCGAGATTTTGTCAAAACGTTCAAAACGTCTGCATCTGGTACTGCAATAGTTCTGTCACCTAGCGGTGCATCAAGGACATAATACTTCTGTGCAGTAATGAGGATAATCCTCAGATCACGGAGCTAGTCCGCATGATTGCCACTAACATTTTTCAATATAGTTTTTCTCTAGGAACATATCAAAATAAACGGGGAGCAACATCGCGAGCTATTGATCTACAACATAGTTATGCAAATACTATCAGGACTAAGTTCATGATAAATTAAAGTTCAATTAATCATATTACTTAAGAACTCCCACTTAGATAGACATCCCTCTAGTCATCTAAATGACCACGTGATCCAAATCAACTAAACCATGTCCGATCATCACGTGAGATGGAGTAGTTTTCAATGGTGAACATCACTATGTTGATCATATCTACTATATGATTCACGCTCGACCTTTCGGTCTCCAGTGTTCCGAGGCCATATCTGCATATGCTAGGCTCGTCAAGTTTAACCCGAGTATTTCTGCGTGTGCAAAAACTGTCTTACACCCGTTGTAGATGAACATAGAGCTTATCACATCCGATCATCACGTGGTGTCTTGGTAGGACGAACTTTGGCAACGGTGCATACTCAGGGAGAAAACTTGTACCTTGAAATTTAGTGAGAGATCATCTTATGTTGCTACCACCGAACTAAGCAAAATAAGATGTATAAAAGATAAACATCACATGCAATCATAATATGTGACATGATATGGCCATCATCATCTTGTGCTTTTGATCTCCATCTCCAAAGTACTGTCATGATCTCCATTGTTACCGGCATGACACTATGATCTCCATCATCCTGATCTTTTATCAACGTGTCGTCACATGGTCGTCTCACCAGCTATTGCTTTTGTAACTATTGCTATCGCATAGCGATAAAGTAAAGCAATTACATGGCACTTGCATCTTATGCAATAAAGAGACAACCATAAGGCTTCTGCCAGTTGCCGATAACTTCAACAAAACATGATCATCTCATACAACAACTTATATCTCATCATGTCTTGACCATATCACATCACAACAAGCCCTGCAAAAATAAGTTAGACGTCCTCTACTTTGTTGTTGCAAGTTTTACGTGGCTGCTACGGGCTGAGCAAGATCCGTTCTTACCTACGCATCAAAACCACAACGATAGTTCATCAAGTTAGTGTTGTTTTAACCTTCTCAAGGACCGGGCGTAGCCACACTCGGTTCAACTAAAGTTGGATAAAATGACACCCGCCAGCCACCTGTGTGCAAAGCACGTCGGTAGAACTAGTCTCGCATAAGCATACGCGTAATGTCAGTCCGGGCCGCTTCATCCAACAATACCGTCGAACCAAAGTATGACATGCTGGTAAGCAGTATGACTTGTATCACCCACAACTCACTTGTGTTCTACTCGTGCATATAACATCTACGCATAAACCTGGCTCGGATGCCACTGTTGGGGAACGCGGTAATTTCAAAAAAAATCCCTACGCACACACAGGATCATGGTGATGCATAGCAACGAGAGGGGAGAGTGTGTCCACGTACCCTCGTAGAACAAATGCAGAAGCGTTATCACAACACGGTTGATGTAGTCATACGTCTTCATGATCTGACCGATCCAAGTACCGAACGCACGACACCTCCGAGTTCTGCACACGTTCAACTCGATGACGTCCCGCGAGCTCCGATCCAGCAAAGCTTCACAGGCGAGTTTCGTCAGCATGATGGCGCGGTGATGGTGATGATGATGCTACCGACGCAGGGCTTCGTCTAAGCACCGCTACGATATGATCGAGGTGGATTATGGTGGAGGGGGGCACCGCACAAGGCTAAGAGATCAATGATCAATTGTTGTGTCTCCAAGGGGTGCCCCCTCCCTGTATATAAAGGAGTGGAGGAGGGGGAGGGCCGGCCCTCTCTATGGCACGCCCTAGGGGAGTCCTACTCCCACCGGGAGTAGGATTCCCTCTTTCCTAGTAGAACTAGGAGCCCTTCCAAGTACTAGGAGTAGGAGAGAAGGAATGGGAAAGAGAAGAGAAGGAAGGAGGGGGCGCTGCCCCTCCCCCCTAGTCCAATTCGGACTAAGTATTGGGGGAGGGGGTGCAACCTCTCCACTCTATTTCCCCTAAAGCCCAATAAGGCACATGTACTCCCCGGCGAATTCCCGTAACTCTCCGGTACTCCGAAAAATATCCGAATCACTCAGAACCTTTCCGATGTCCGAATATAGCCGTCCAATATATCGATTTTTACGTCTCGACCATTTCGAGACTCCTTGTCATGTACCCGATCTCATCTGGGACTCCGAACTACCTTAGGTACATCAAAACACATAAACTCGTAATACAAATCGTCACCGAACATTAAGCGTGCAGACCCTACGGGTTCGAGAACTATGTAGACATGACCGAGACACGTCTCCAGTCAATAACCAATAGCGGAACCTGGATGCTCATATTGGCTCCTACATATTCTACAAAGATCTTTATCGGTCAAACCGCATAACAACATACTTTGTTCCCTTTGTCATCGGTATGTTACTTTCCTGAGATTCGATCGTCGGTATCTCAATACCTAGTTCAATCTCGTTACCGGCAAGTCTCTTTACTCGTTCCGTAATACATCATCCTGCAACTAACTCATTAGTTACAATGCTTGCAAGGCTTATAGTGATGTGCATTACCGAGTGGGCCCAGAGATACCTCTCCGACAATCGGAGTGACAAATCATAATCTCGAAATATGCCAACTCAACAAGTACCTTCAGAGACACCTGTAGAGCACCTTTATAATCACCCAGTTACGTTGTGATGTTTGGTAGCACACAAAGTGTTCCTCTGGTAAATGGGAGTTGCATAATCTCATAGTCATAGGAACATGTATAAGTCATCAAGAAAGCAATAGCAACATACTAAACGATCAAGTGCTAAGCTAACAGAATGGGTCAAGTCAATCACATCATTCTCCTAATGATGTGATCCCGTTAATCAAATGACAACTCATGTCTATGGCCAGGAAACATAACCATCTTTGATCAACGAGCTAGTCAAGTAGAGGCATACTAGTGACACTCTATTTGTCTATGTATTCACACATGTATCATGTTTCCGGTTAATACAATTCTAGCATGAATAACAAACATTTATCATGATATAAGGAAATATAAATAACAACTTTATTATTGCCTCTAGGGCATATTTCCTTCATTTATATAGGTATTATCTTTCACCAGTCTATTATTTTAGAGACTGAATGTGCTTTTGTACATTCTTTCTTTGCATATGAGAAACTTGACAGGTCCCCTCTGGCCGATCTGATGAAGGAGGCTCTGATTATCTCTGGGATGATCCAAAATTTTAATATTTAAAATCGAATCGCCAGTGAGGTGGCACGTGAGATTGCTAATTTTAGCTTCAATACTAGGTCCAATGGGATTCCTGTTAATTTTGTTCCCCTTACGTGGTGCATGCTATAACGAATGATTGTAAGAGCATATATCTTAATTAATTAATTAATAAATGGGGTGTTTTAGAAAAACCCGATGATGCCCCTCAATTTTTCTAATATACAAGAAGAAAAAATTACTAAAAATAGACTTTGCAAAGTCGACAAAGCGGGTGTTTGCTTCTGGTAATAAATTACATTTAATTAGAGTTATGATCTTAAACATTTGGTCATTTTGATCGTAGATTGATTTTGGGTGACATGATTGTTGGGGAACGCAGTAATTTCAAAAAAAAAATCCTACGCACACGCAAGATCATAGTGATGGATAGCAACGAGAGGGGAGAGTGTTGTCTACATACCCTCGTAGACCGTAAGAGGAAGCGTTATAACAACGCGATTGATGTAGTCGTACGTCTTCACGATCGACCGATCCTAGTACCGAAAGTACGACACCTCTGCGATCTGCACACGTTCGGCTCGGTGACGTCCCACGAACTCACGATCCAGCAGAGTGTCGAGGGAGAGCTTCGTCAGCACGACGGCGTGATGAAGGTGATGATGATGCTACCGGAACAGAGCTTCGCCTAAGCACTGCTACGATATGACCAAGGTGGATTATGGTGGAGGGGGCACCGCACACGGCTAAGAGATCAATGATCAACTTGTGTGTTCTAGGGTGCCCCCTGCCCCCGTATATAAAGGAGCAAGGGGGAGGCCGGCCGGCCCTTGGGGGCACACCAGGAGAGGAGGAGTCCTCCTCCTAGTAGGAGTAGGACTCCCCTTTCCTAGTCCTACTAGGAGGAGGAAGGGGGAAGGAAGGAGCGGGAGAGAAGAGAAGGAAAGGGGGCCGCCGCCCCCCTTCCCTAGTCCAATTCAGACTAGAGGGGAGGGGGCGCGTGGCCCTGCCTTGGCCGGCCCTCTCTCTCTCCACAAAGGCCCATGTGGCCCATTTAGTTCCCCTGGGGGTTCCGATAACCCCCGGCACTCCGATAATTATCCGGTGACCTCCGAAACTCATCCGGTGTCCGAATATAGTCATCCAATATATCAATCTTTATGTCTCGACCATTTTGAGACTCCTCGTCATGTCCGTGATCATATCCGGGACTCCGAACTACCTTTGGTACATCAAAACACATAAACTCATAATACCGATCGTCACCGAACGTTAAGCGTGCGGACCCTACGGGTTCAAGAACCATGTAGACATGACCGAGACACGTCTCCGGTCAATAACCAATAGCAGAACCTGGATGTTCATATTGGCTCCCACATATTCTACAAAGATCTTCATCGGTCAAACCGCATAACGATATACGTTCGTCCCTTTGTCATCGGTATGTTACTTGCCCGAGATTCGATCGTCGGTATCTCAATACCTAGTTCAATCTAGTTACCGGCAAGTCTCTTTACTCATTCCGTAATGCATCATCCCGCAACTAACTCATTAGTTAGTTTGCTTGCAAGGCTTATATTGATGTGCATTACCAAGAGGGCCTAGAGATACCTTTCCGACAATCGGAGTGACAAATCCTAATCTCGATCTATGCCAACTCAACAAACACCATCGGAGACACCTATAGAGCACCTTTATAATCACACAGTTACGTTGTGATGTTTGGTAGCACACAAAGTGTTCCTCCGACATTCGGGAGTTGCATGATCTCATAGTCATAGGAACATGTATAAGTTATGGAGAAAGCAATATCAACAAACTAAATGATCATCGTGCTAAGCTAACGGATGGGTCAAGTCAATCACATCATTCTCTAATGATGTGATCCCGTTAATCAAATGAGAACTCATGTCTATGGTTAGGAAACATAACCATCATTGATTCAATGATCTAGTTAAGTAGAGGCATACTAGTGACATTCTGTTTGTCTATGTATTCACACATGTACTAAGTTTCCGATTAATACAATTCTAGCATGAATAATAAACATTTATCATGATATAAGGAAATATAAATAACAACTTTGTTATTGCCTCTAGGGCATATTTCCTTCAGTCTTCCACTTGCACTAGAGTCAATAATCTAGATTACATTGTAATGATTCTAACACCCATGGAGTCTTGGTGCTGATCATGTTTTGCTCGTGAGAGAGGCTTAGTCAACGGGTCTGCAACATTCAGCTCTGCATGTATCTTGGAAATCTCTATGTCTCCCTCCTTGACTTGATCACGGATGGAATTGAAGCGTCTCTTGATGTGCTTAGTTCTCTTGTGAAATCTGGATTCCTTTGCCAAGGCAATTGGATCCGATGCACTAGGTATGACACCTAGATCGTATATGAACTCCTTCATCCAGACTCCTTCATGTGCTGCTTCCGAAGCAGCTATGTATTCCGCTCCACACATAGATCCCGCCACGACGCTCTGGTTGGAACTGCACCAACTGACAGCTCCACCATTTAATAAAAACACGTATCCGGTTTGTGACTGAGAGTCATCCGGATCAGTGTCAAAGCTTGCATCGACGTAACCATTTACGACAAGCTCTTTGTGACCTCCATATATGAGAAACATATCCCGAGTCCTTTTCAGGTATTTCAGGATGTTCTTGACCGATGTCCAGTGATCCACTCCTGGATTACTTTGGTACCTCCCTGCTAGACTGATAGCAAGGCACACATCAGGTCTGGTACACATCATTGCATACATGATAGAGCCTATGGCTGAAGCATAGGGAACACCATTCATTTTCTCTCCATCTTCTGCAGTGGTCGGGCATTGAGTCTGACTCAACTTCACACCTTGTAACACAGGCAAGAACCCTTTCTTTGCTTGATCCATTTTGAACTTCTTCAAAACTTTATCAAGGTATGTGCTTTATGAAAGTCCAATTAAGCGTCTTGATCTATCTCTATAGATCTTGATGCCTAATATATAAGCAGCTTCACCGAGGTCTTTTATTGAAAAATTCTTATTCAAGTATCCTTTTATGCTATTCAGAAATTCAGTATCATTTCTGATCAACAATATGTCCACTGGTACGCGCCGGTCCTAAACAAATGGTTTTTTACCCCTTTCCGCGATGGCATTTGGAACCGTCGCCAAGTGAGTGTGGGCGATAGGGGGGTCCTTCCTACACGACCCATAAACCGTTGGGGATATGCCCCCCTGGCACACACGCTCGACAAAATGAGGTCGTGTGCGACCGGCGAGCACTCAAATACAGAAATACGTATAGTAGTGCTAAAAAATACAATTATACATGCAAAATCATTTCTGGTCGTAAGTACATCCCACATAGTCAGTCACCACTAAATGTTTCCGTTCGTGTATACATCCCACACAGTTAATACTAGGAAAAGGTTTGCGCAAGGTGGCGTAACGCAAATAGTTTTGAAGAGAATGTCGTGTGTGATTGTTCATTGATCTAACACGGTTTATTCCTAGAAACTGCGTGTGTTGCCTTAGGTCATCGCCCATGGTGTTTTTCATTAACCGTTTGCAATAAGAAAACCCAATTAGCAAGCTAATTGGCCAATTAGCGGGCCAATTGGCCTATTATTAATAAGCCGTTTACTAATCTAACCGACATTCATATTAAGCACATAATATATTCCATTTCTGTCGTGGTTTTGTCACGACAGATGTCCTAGTGTAAGGACTTAGTTGTGGAGCCATCGTGATGGGTTAGCTTAAAGGGGTTAAAGTGGGACAAAGGACGCAAGGAGTTTATACTGGTTCGGCCCCTTGCGGTGAAGGTAAAAGCCTACTCCAGTTGTGGTGGAATTGCTAGAGTTTCGATGACCAGGGAGCGAATCCGCTTTGCCTGGCTCTCGATCTGTTGTTTCTTATCCTTGAACCGCCACCGGGTCGTCCCTTTATATACACAGGTTGACACCCGGCGGTTTACAGAATCCCGGCTGGATCATAAACGTGTCCGGCTCGGTTTCTACCCTTTCCTATCTTACAACACAAGTTACCCACCATATGGCGGTTTATGTCTATGGGCCCTAATCCGCCTTTGGGCCCTGGGCCTTTTGATCTCTATAGTAAAGCGCCATGCTCCTTGTCTTCATGGGCTTCAATATGGATAACTCCTTATGGGTATAACCCGGCCCCTCCTGGGCGGTTTATAATCAGTAGTTATATCCCCAACATTAGGCCCCAGATTGATTTGAACCTGTTCATGTCAATCTTCAACACTTAGGAAAATTCCGTCTTCAATATCTTCACAAAAATCTTTGTAAACCGCCATGACGTCACCTTCCAAGACCATGATAACTCGTCGTTACGTCATCCGCTATTAACTTTACACAGAACCCAAATCTTTTAATGCATCTTCTTTAATGGATCTCCGAAAATTGAGGCGTCTGCATGTCTGCATATCCATTTTTCGACCTCCTCGATTCTCGCGCCTGCCACTTATCCATTCACCTTATAAATAGGGTCAAGGGTCATTTTCACTTTTCCCCTCATGCCTCTTTGTCTCGTCATCTTCCTTGCGTCGCCCTAGCGCTCGAGCTCCGCCACCGCTGTCGGACTTCACCTCTGCTTCGACTTTGGCCGCTGCATCGACCTGTTCGGACCAGACCCTGCTCACACACCTCCGGCATTCAATAGTTTCGGTAAGTTCTTCTTCTTCTCCTTTATAGATCCGTTTAGGGTTCGTACGGGCTCATAGAAGTTTCGTGGTGTTCTTCCCTTGTTCTTCATCATAGCCTACATGATAGATTCCAAACCTGATATATCCTTATGCAGTAACAATGATAGTCCTTCTTTTGCCATCAGATTATCTATTTTATGTAGAAAAGCCCGATCTGGAACTTCATGAACTGCTCAAGCACCAACCTTTAGGTCTAAATATTTACCTTTTCCTGACATGCGGTAGATCTGAAATTCTAATGTGAAACTGTGAAACTTGGTCTTCCTCACTTAGTCATTTTTTGGCTTTAGATCTATACTCTCATTGTCCGTGTAGGCGGTTTATCTTTTAGAAAATAACCTGCCATATACCATTAGTACCCTTGTAAACCGCCAATCGCTTTATCATTTATAGTAGCATCAACCTCCGGTTTAACAATTTTGCATGCCTAAATACCTTTTGTCTCTTAACCTGCAACGGTTTATGCTTGTCAACCATGAATCTTAAACCGGCACAAACCTTCCTTCAGGTTGTCCGAAAAATGACCAAGACTTTTTATGCTTGTAACTAGGTTCCATCCCGGATTACGGAAGAAGATCTGAAAGGATGTGTTATAACTGGCGCTTTACCCAAACAGAGTGAAATCCACTAGCGAGCCCCTGGTCCAAAAAATCCTCCTGAGCCCAAGGATGGCGAGATAGTTCTGTTTGTTGATCATCTGAACCGTGGTTTTAAACCTCCCGGATCAAAGTTTTTTCGTGATGTGCTTGCTAGCTTCGAGATCCACCCTCAAGATATTGGATCTAACTCTGTGTCCAATATTTGTAATTTTCAAGTGTTTTGTGAGGCTTATCTGCAAGAAGAACCGACCGTTGAACTGTTCAGGGACTTTTTCTATTTAAACCGCCGACCGAATTTGTAGACGGGCCCAATACTGAACTTGGCGGCGTTTCAATTCAGAAAAGGAAGGACGCTAGCTTCCCTCACGCCGAGCATCATGGTCACCCTAAGAATTGGAACCAGACTTGGTTCTATTGCAAGGATACTTCCCCTGATGATGAGAATCCTCTGCCGGGTTATCGTGCTCACCGACTTACCAATACACATCCATTTCCCCAAAGGTTGACTG
Organism: Triticum dicoccoides; assembly: GCF_002162155.2. Taxonomy (NCBI): domain Eukaryota; kingdom Viridiplantae; phylum Streptophyta; class Magnoliopsida; order Poales; family Poaceae; genus Triticum; species Triticum dicoccoides. The sequence continues at coordinate 491,731,584 of NC_041386.1, forward strand.
CAAAAGAATGAGCCAAATATGCACCACAACTTGCAAAGCTCAGAGCCTTTATGGCTAACGGGTTAACAGGAATTGACTTTGTTCGTTGCTGGATATCTTGGGGTATTTTGCCTTTAAGTCGTCGCCCCGGTTTAATGTGCGAGTACAAAGGGGACTCAAAAGACCCTCAACGGCACACTGACATTCAGTTAACTGACGCTGAAATCACTGAAGCTGTTAAAAAGATACTGGATGAATCGGTGGCTGTCTGCAGCAAAACAGGGCTAAGTCCCTTCTGTGTTTCAAATAAACCGCCAACTATAAGAATTGCCTAACTCCTGTTTGTACCTGATATTCTTAACTCTTTCTTATAACCTTTGTTAATCTTTTAACAGGGTGACGGCTCATTTTGGAAGAAGAAACCTCAGGATAAACCGGCCAAGACCGCTCGACCCAAAGCAAAGGTCGTCAAAAAGCCTGCCAAGAAGAAAGCAGCTGAATCCACCGGGCTGAACCTCGACGAGGATCTTGACAATCCGGAATCAGAGGTAGAACTTGATTCTCTTGGTTCATTTTTCATACACCTCATTGACAATGACCATTATCAGGATGATGCTGAAGCTAGTCGGGCTGATGATGTAGAGGTAATTATTCTTTCCTCCAGTTCAGATCCTCAGCCAACATAGAAAACCCATCATGCAAACCGGAAAGTAAAATTGTCACACCCTCTAGCTTATCTGGATCCAAACTTTCTTTTGAAGAAACAGCAGCATGAAGCTCGCCGCACGACCCGGCATAGTGGCCAGGTGGTTACTTCGTCCGGTTTACCGAACACACCGGTTCGTAAACACCGACCAGAGGTTTCATCCATTCCTGACAAATCTTATCCCAAGGCTGGTTATTTTCGGCAACCTCTTAATCCATCTGACTCAAACTACTAGGGAACTTCCCATTCATCCTCTGACGAATCAACAGGGACACAACTTCCACCTCTTAAGACTATTCCTGGGTAATCATATTACGCTTAAATCTTTATCCCTTGCACCTGTTTAATATACTAACATTTATTTCCATTCATTTTAGAGCCAAAAGCTAGGCTCGGCAAAAAGGCCAAATTGAATACACCGGCTGATGATAACCCGGCCACTGAACCGTAACAAATCCCAGAACAGTTTGAGCCAAATGTTGATGCTACTCTTGATGATCCGCCACCAGAACATCATGAGACCTTTGCTGAATAGACGGAAGATGATCCCACAAGCCATGCTACTGAGCCGCCAAGCCCGGCTAAAACTGCTGATAGACCGCCAAGCCAAATCAAAGCGGCTAATGACCAATCGAATGATGTCATTGTTACTGGTTTAGGCTATACAACTCCTGGTAATCCCGTTGTGTTATCAAAACATAGCGCCAAGGAAGAATTTTCTGCTATGGATAAGGGCAAGTGGAAAACAGATTTATCAAGCTATGCCCACCTCAATAACCAAGATATTCATTCTGGATTCTTAAACCGCCTATACACAAGCCGCGACTATGAAGCCGGTTTAGTGGGCCTGATGAAGGAGCGGTACGAGGCATAAGCTTTCTTTCCTTATGACTGGCTTAGACTATCAATTCCAGTATCCCCCAAGGGCCGGTTCATAATATTAGTGTGAACCGGGACTTGTAGCAGAACAATATTTAACTTTGCTTGCGTAGCCCCCAGGGACCGGTTTATACCTTTAGGATGAATCGGTACCTTTCTGTCATGAAGCTTCTAAAATTCTTGATAATCATCTTTGTAATCCGATTGAGGAGGAAAAATCCATAATCTTGACTTGAGCAAATATGCATTAGCCCCCAAGTGCCAAGTGTATAACTTGTTATGTGCTTGGTACTTAAACTGTTAGTTGATAAAAGGCAAGATGCATTAGCCCCCAAGTGCCAAGTGTATAACTTCTTATGTGCTTGGGACTTCAAATATGCACTACCAACTCATTAAATGTCTCTTGCAGGCTGATCTGAGCAAAAAGGAATCTCAAATCGCCGACCTTCAAGAAAATATCAAGTCCCAACAAGAAGAAACTTCCAAGGCTAAAGAAGAGCTGACTAGCGCTTTAACAACCATGGAACAACTGAATGAAAGCTTTAAAAGCAAACGGGCAGGGTGGGACACTGAAAAAGCAACTCTGCTAAAGCGGGCGGAGGATGCTGAAACAACTCTTAATCCGGTAGCAGAAGAACTGGCTTGAAGCGGCAAATCAATGCCATGACCACTACTGTGTTTGGTAATTAACCTTATTGTCAGTTGTTAACATGTATTATCCTATGAACTACCAGTTTATCGATGTGCACAATGATGCATGATCTCACATTACCCATCTAGGCTCTGATATGCAGAAGAAATTGAAGGCTGCCTATACTCTTATAGAGCAATTATATACCGACGCGCAACGGATCATTTGTGCTGCTTCTCATAACAAACCGCCCCCAACTTTGATCAAGGGAACATTAGAGAAGTTGTCAATGCTGCCTGCACGGGTTGAGGAGTTAAAAAATCAGCTGCAAGGGCAGGTGCTCTAATTGCGCTAATCCGGGCTAAAGCATGGATACCAGATCTTGACCCGGCTATCCGAGCATAAAGGAAGACAAGTCAATTTTTGACAATGATGATCTCCGAGCTTTAATGAAGGAAATGTGCCCATTAGTGAGTAAATTGGCTGAAGAGACAGATTTTTCTCATTACCAGTCGATTTATGACGCCGACAACAGACGGGTTAATGCGCCAACTCATGGTGTGGAAAATCTTATCCCGCTAATCCGTAAGCATACCTACGCCCCTGATGTTGATCCCTCCACACTTATAAGTGACAAAGCTGTATTTAAGGCCCTAACTAGAATCGACTGGGCAACCATTGACTTCCAGCCGCTGGGTGGAGAGAAGGAGGATGAACCGGCGCAGGATGATCCAGAACCGTCAAGTCAGCCCAGCGAAGAGTCATGACCCGGAGGCCGGTTTAGCCTTTTGCATATTGCAATACTTGTTGAAAACAATTATCCTTTTGGGCATCAAAACGCCTTGTAATAGGCTAGTTTAAACACCTGGTCTTCTATGCCATCATGCATATTCGTTTTGCATGACACTGTTAATCCGCCATGATTATGCTATGTCTGCTTATGATTTTTAGCAGTTTTATTCAACCTGTCTCTGCATAAAACAAGTGTTAAGTGTCCTGGCGGTTTACCATCGGACGGGTCATAATGCCCAACATATAACCCGAGTTTATAACCAAAGCTGCACTTAAGAGTAACAAAATATGAAAGATATCATACCTATGATATTTTATCACACTGCTGAATCAGCAAGGTAGTATAATAAGGGTGATAACCCATAACTTGAATATTGATATTCCTCAGCTGTTGCCGGTTTATGAACGGGCCTAGACCAAGTTTAAATAGCATAAATAAATTACACTCATAAAACATTATAAACCGAAGAAAAAATCAAAAAAGTTTGAAATAGTTATAATTGTGGTGTTACAACGATCAAGAGGGTTAAAGCGATGGTTCGAATACGACCAAAGCCCCCAAGTGATTTCCCTGGTGGCCTTATGCCTATCAAGAGGTGTAGCTATTGTTCGAATATGACCAAGCCCCCAAGTGATCTTGTGACCTGTGCTCATATGAAGTTGTGATATTGGCTTGATAGTCGGATTACCAAGGTAACAGAGCTGTGCTCTTATAATACGGGCTTGATAGCCGGATTACCAAGGTAACAGAGCTGTGCTCTTATAATATGGGCTTGATAGCCGGATTACCAAGGTAACAGAGCTGTGCTCTTATAATATGGGCTTGACAGCCGGATTACCAAGGTAACAGAGCTGTGCTCTTATAATATGGGCTTGATAGCCGGATTACCAAGGTAATCAAAAACTCATGTAAGAGAACAACAGAAGCCCTACTTTAGCAAGGATGTCGCTTTATTATATCAATCATAATATATATATATATATATATATATATATATATATATATATATATTGTTTTAAATATGTACATACGGGGAGCCTGTGGCTCACGTGTAGTATGGCCTAAGCTGAGCAATGTTCCAGGGCCGACGGGTCTCCTCCTCCGACGTGCATGAGTCCTTGTGGTCTCGAACATCGATAAGATAATATGACCCATTATTTAGATTCTTGCTGACCACAAAGGGTCCTTCCCAAGGCGGGGATAGCTTGTGCATATCAGTCTGATCCTGGATGAGTCGGAGCACCAAATCACCTTCTTGAAAAGTTCTGGTTTTAACCCGGCGGCTATGGTAACGACGTAGGTCTTGCTGGTAAATCGCCGAACAAGCTGCTGCAATATCACGCTCTTCATCTAACAGGTCAAGTGCTTACTGACGTGCCTTTTCATTGTCAACTTCAACATAAGCCGCCACACGGGGCGAGTCATGACGGATGTCACTAGGGAGAACTGATTCTGCTCCATAAACCATGAAAAAGGGCGTGTAACCCGTAGACCTATTGGGGGTGGTATTAATGCTCCATAATACGGAAGGTAACTCCTCGACCCAACAACCCGGCGTCCTCTGCAAAGGAACCATAAGTCGGGGTTTAATACCTCTTAAGATCTCTTGATTGGCTCTCTCAGCTTGGCCATTAGACTGGGGGTGAGCTATTGATGATATATCAAGCCGGATATACTCATGTTGACAAAACTCTGCCATAGCTCCCTTGGAGAGGTTAGTGCCATTGTCAGTGATAATGCTATGTGGAAAGCCAAAGCGGAAGATCACTTTCTTCATGAACTGAACCGCCGTCGCTGCATCACATTTGCTCACTGGCTCGGCCTCTACCCATTTAGTGAACTTGTCAACTGCCACCAAGAGGTGGGTCTTATTATCCTTGGATCTCTTAAAGGGCCCCACCATATCAAGCCCCCAAACTGCAAATGGCTAAGTGATTGGAATCATCCTTAACTCCTGAGTCGGAACATGAGCTTGACATGAAAATTTCTGACAACCGTAACACCTTCTGACCAAGTCCTCAACATCAGCATGAGCCGTCATCTAATAAAAACCATGAGGAAAAGCTTTGGCTACCAGAGACATTGAACCGGCATGATGCCCACGGTCCCCTTCATGGATCTCACGAAGGATCTCATGGCCTTCTTCCGGAGACACACAACGCTGAAACGCCCCTGTAACACTGCAATGATGGAACTCTCCGTTGACAATAGTCATTGACTTGGACCGCCGGATTATCTGCCGGGCCAAAACCTCATCCTCGGGTAACTCGCCCCGGGTCATATATGCCAAATAGGGAACCGTCCAATCCGGGATAACATGAAGAGCCGCCACCAATTGAGCCTCCAGGCCAGGAATAGCCAAATCCTCCTCTATGGGTAACTTGACCGACGGGTTATGAAGGACATCAAGAAAAACGTTGGGCGGCACCAGTTTACGTTGAGAACCCAGCCGGCTTAAAGCGTCTGCCGCTTCATTCTTCCTCCGGTCCACATGCTCAACCTGGTAACCCTTGAAATGACCAGCGATAATATCCACCTCCCGTCGATAAGCCGCCATGAGTGGATCCTTAGAGTCCCAAGTACCTGATACTTGTTGAGCTACCAAATCTGAGTCACCAAAGCACCTAACCTGGCTTAAGTTCATCTCCTTAGCCACTCGAAGACCATGGAGTAAAGCCTCATATTCCACTGCATTGTTAGTGCAAGGAAACATTAAACGGAGGACATAACAAAATTTATCACCTCGAGGGGAAGCTAGCACAACTCTAGCCCCCGAGCTCTTTAATTGCCTGGACCCATCAAAGTGAAGAGTCCAATATGTGTTATCCGGCTTTTCCTCTGATGTCTGCAATTCTGTCCAGTCATTGATGAAATCCACAAGTGCCTGGGACTTAATTGCCGTTCGAGGCATATACTTTAACCCATGAGGTCCAAGCTCAATGGCCCACTTAGCAACCCGGCCAGTTGCTTCCCTATTTTGGATTATATCCCCCAAAGGAGCATAGCTGATCACAATGATGGGGTGACCCTGAAAGTACTGTTTAAGCTTCCGGCTTGCCATAAAAACTCCATACACCAGCTTCTGCCAATGTGGGTATCTCTGTTTGGACTCAATGAGTACCTCACTGATATAATAAACCGGCCGTTGGACCGGATATTCCTTGCCTGCCTCCTTCCGCTCTACCACAATAGCCACACTGACAACCCGGGCATTAGCAGCGACATATAACAGCAATGGCTCTTTGTCAACAGGAGCAGCAAGCACAGGGGCTCAGCTAATTGTTTCTTGAAGTCCTCAAATGCTACATCAGACGCATCACTCCAGACAAAATTATCTATCTTTTTCATCATCTTATACAGAGGGATAGCCTTCTCCCCCAACCGGCTAATAAACCGGCTCAATGCTGCAATACGACCCGCGAGACGTTGAACATCATTAATGCACATCGGTTTAGCCAGAGAAGTGATTGCTTTTATCTTGTCCGGGTTAGCCTCAATACCCCTATTAGACACTAGAAAACCCAAGAGCTTGTCTGCCGGTACACCAAAGGTACACTTGGCCGGATTAAGCATCATCTTATAAACTCAGAGATTATCAAAAGTTTCCTTCAAATCATCTATCAACATTTCCTTCTTCCTGGACTTGACAACTATATCATCCACATAAGCATGAACATTGCGCCCAATCTGATTATGAAGACAATTATGCACGCAGCATTGATAAGTCGCCTGGGCACTTTTGAGCCCAAAAGGCATAGATACATAGCAGAAGGCTCCAAAGGGAGTTATAAAAGACATCTTCTCCTGGTCCTTAACTGCCATTTTGATCTTGTGATAACCAGAGTAAGCATCCAGAAAACTCAAACGCTCACAACCCACCGTAGCATCAATGATTTCATCAATACGAGGGAGAGCAAAGGGATCAGCCGGACAAGCCTTGTTCAAATTTGTGTAGTCCACACACATACGCCAAGTGCCATTCTTCTTAAGTACTAGCACCGGGTTAGCTAACCACTCAGGGTGAAAAACCTCCCTAATAAAACCTGCTGCCAAGAGCCAGGCTACCTCTTCACCAATAGCCTTACGCCTTTCTTCATTAAAGCGGCGGAGAAACTGCCTGACCGGTTTAAACTTAGGATCAATATTAAGAGTGTGCTCAGCGAGTTCGCTCGGTACACCTGGCATGTCAGAAGGTTTCCATGCAAAGATGTCCCGGTTCTCACAGATGAACTCAATGAGCGCGCTTTCCTATTTCGGATCCAGATTAGCACTGATGCTAAACTGCTTGGATGAATCGCCAGGAACAAAATCAACTGACTTGGTTTCCTCAGCCGATTTAAACTTCAATACCGGATCATGCTCTGTAGTTGGATTTTTCAAGAAGTCATATCCGCTGGATCAACATTGTGTTGATAAAATTTCAACTACTCTGTTGCACGAACCAACTCAGCATAAGCCGCATCACCTTCCTCGCATTCCAAGGCTATCCTTCAGCTCCCATGTACCGTGATGGTCCCCTTATGACCTGACATCTTGAGGTGCAGATAAACATAACATGGTATTGCCATAAACTTAGCATAAGCTGGCCGTCCAAATAGAGCATGATAAGGGCTTTTGATTTTCACCACCTCAAAGGTCAATGTCTCGGATCGGGAGTCATACTCATCTCCAGACGCAACTTCTAGAGCTATCTTACCAACCAGATATGCTGACTTACCAGGCACCACACCATGAAAAACAATGTTGGACGGTTTAAGGTTTTTATCCATCAACCCCATACGACGGAATGTTTCATAATAGAGGATGTTGATGCTACTCCCTCCGTCCATGAGCACCTTGGTGAACTTATACCCTCCAACCTGAGGTGCAACCACCAATGCCAGATGACCCGGATTATCAACCCGAGGTGGATGATCCTCTCGACTCCACACAATGGGCTGCTCAGACCAGTGCAAGTAATGGGGTACGGCCGGTTCAACGGAGTTTACTGCCCTTTTATGAAGCTTCCGATCCTGCTTACACGAACTTGTGGTGAAGACGTGGTATTGCCCACTATTCAGCTATTTCGGGTTACTCTGATATCCAGACTGCTACTATTGATTCCCCTGACCGGACTGTTGATGATAGCCCCCCTGATTGCTCTGACTGCCTTGATGACCTTGAAATCCAGAGCCTGAACCGCTACCACCACAACCTGACCCCTGTGAACCAGATCCTGGACCACCTCCCGGTCCATGGTTACCTTGAAAAAGATTTGAATTCTTGAACTCTTTCATGATATAATAATCCTTCCAGAGATGAGCAGATGGTCTCTGACGTGTACCATGCTTCGGACAGGGCTGATTCAACATATACTCAAGATTCATGCCTGATCCTCCGGTTTGCGGGGGCGGTCTACCCTTGAGGCCCTAGCCATCATTCTGCGTATTGGTATTCGCTACGAAGTCTAGGTTGTTATCAGCCTTGCGCTTACCATTACCTCCTTGATTCGCCGTCGGGTTATGCTGCTGCCCTTTGGTGCTGCTGCTCTTCTTTCCCTTTCCCGGTTTGTTGTCATCATCAGATTCGGGATCCTTGGTACTATCAGAGTCAGCGTACTTAACAGAGCTGCCATAAGTGTCCCATGTCATTGCAATGACGTTTGAGCCGCCCTAATTTCTGCTTGAGGGGCATAAAACTGCAGTTTTTCTCCAACGTCAGGACTGCTGAATCGACATTGATCTGGTCTGAAGAATGCAATATCATTGAAACCCGGCGCACCCAATGGGTTGTTGATCCACCTTCTTCATGGACACAGGAGGCCAAATCCACAATCAACATGGGTTGCTTGCACGTGTCCTTGAAATTCTAGATAAACCGGGATTTTAACTCGGCCCACGACCCAATGGAGTTAGCTGGTAGTCCCTTCAACCACGTACGAGCCGTTCCTTCTAACATCATGGTAAAATACTTAGCACATGCAACCTCGTCAACATCTAACAGCTCCATTGCCATCTCATAACTCTCGACCCACGCCTCTGGAGGTAAATCGTCTGTATAATTGGGTACCTTATGGGGGCCCTTAAAATCCTTGGGCAACCGTACGTTCCGCAAAGCCGGGGCCAAACACGGCACACCCAGAGATCTGAAAGTTACTCCTGTTTCAACCGAAGTCGCTGGATGGAACGGAGAAGGTTGACGGGCCGCATGTTGTGCTGCTAACTCGGCCTCTTGACGTGCTCCGCCTTGGTTCCCCATGTTCTGAACATCGGCACCAACGCCCGCCGGGTTATGACCACGAGGTGGATTATGATTTCGCGCACTGCTTGACACACCTGCTTCATCGATATGTCTGATGTAACTCCGGCTTGGGCGAGGGGTGGAATGGATCCTCTCACGACTATACGAATAAGCCTGCTGCTGAGTCAAAGCTGTCTGAAGGAGCTCCCTAGCCCGTCGCGTCTCAACTGCTACGGGGTACTCACCGTCGACCGAGAGGGCTGCTAATCGTGAAGCGGCGGCGACTATGTTATCCAAAGGGTTGGAGAAATGACCCGGAGGTGTTGACACGTGATGCGACGGGATATTCGGACAAGGCAGATCCATTGTGCGCGACTGAACCGGCGCCCCTGTTCCAGGTGCTTTGACCCGGTTTACCACTGGCTGGTTACTGGTTCCTGCTCCTGGCGTGTTAAAGAGATTCCTTGGCTCATAAACTGAAGGCAGGTGAGACCGGTACCTTCTCCTTATTACATCATTTGACGCGTTCTGATCCAACATAAGCCGATAAGCCTGCGCATCCTACTCGGCCCGCTCCGCAGCCATCCTGGTGTTTTCGGCTGCCAGGTCTGCATTGGCTTGAGCTATCTGATCCTTCACCTTTGCGACTTCTGTGTTATGCTGATCCTGATTCGCCGGGTTAACTTCGGCCTCCAGTAGTGTTGCCACAGCGTCAAAAAAATTGGACAAAACCTGAGCCGGCGGTTGCGCAGGGCCTCCTGCCCCAGCTGCTATCACTGCTGCTGAACCGGAGATCATTGCTGCCACGGTTGATGAATGTTGTGCTGACTGTGTACCGGTCATGAAGATCGCAACTCGGCTCGGTGGATAAAAGGGGTCCGGAATACTGTCGCCATCGGAACAACCCCCAAATCGGCCATCTTGCAGTTGGTACAATGACTCGGTCTCTCCGGTAGATGATTCGTCATCAGAGTAAACGACGGTTTCACCACCAGATACCGATCTATCCTCAGACTCTGCTCCGTGGACGACTCCCATGAAGGCACGCTTCATGGCAGGCTGAACCCGTGCGGATGTCGCACGCTGAGCCGTTTCGATGATGTCGGTGCAGATGTCCGGCTCAGGGCCCGGTTCGCCGATCTTGCCGATGAAAACATGAATACCGCCGAAGGGGATCCGATATCCATACTCAATTGAGTCGGCCTCTGGGCCCCAGCTTGCATCGTCAATGTAGAGCTTACCGTGACGACTCTTGGTCATCCGGCCCACAACGTATCCCTTGAGCCCTTCGAAGCTGCCCTCTAAGAACTTGAAACCATCGTGCGATAGCCCCACGGTGGGCGCCAACTGTCGTGGTTTTGTCACGGCAGATGTCCTAGTGTAAGGACTTAGTTGTGGAGCCATCGCGATGGGTTAGCTTAAAGGGGTTAAAGCGCCTGCCCTTTGTCCCGCTTTAACCCCTTTAAGCTAACCCATCGTGATGGCTCCACAACTAAGTCCTTACACTAGGACATCTGCCATGACAAAACCACGACAATTTCCATATTAAGGAAGCATGATTTCATAATTGAAATACATCAGAGTACAACATGATATAGCTTCAGCACTCAGCTACCCCATTACACAACTGCACCAGCAGCAAGTTTCACATGCAACATCTAGAACCTTTCAAAATTAGCATCATAAACGGTACATATAGAGATGCATCTCATCTGGAAAACTGCTGAAGCGGAAGGTGAATATTGAACCTTCATTCATGTTGAAGGTCTTCGTAACTTTAGGCTAGTGCCTGTGGATGATTGACCGCTGATACGTCTCCAATGTATCTATAATTTTTTATTGTTCCATGCTATTATATTATCTGTTTTGGATGTTAATGGGCTTTATTTTACACTTTTATATTATTTTTGGCACTAACCTACTAACCCAAGGCCTAGTGCAAATTGTGTTTTTTGCCTATTTTAGTGTTTCGCAGAAAAGGAATATCAAACGGAATCCAAACAGAATGAAACCTTCGGAACGTGATTTTTGGAACAAACGTGATCCAGAGGACTTGGAGTGGACGTCAAGAAACAAATGAGGAGTCCACGAGGCAGGGGCACGCCCTCCCCCTCATGGGCGCCTCGTCGCTCAACCGACCTACTTCTTCCTCCTATATATACTCATATACCCTGAAAACATCCAGGAGCATGACGAAACCCTATTTCCACCGCCGCAATCTTCTGTACCCAAGAGATCCCATCTTGGGGCCTTTTCCAGAGCTCCGCCGGAGGGGGCATCAATCACGGAGGGCCTCTACATCAACTCCATGGCCCCTCCGATGATGTGTGAGTAGTTTAATTCAGACCTTCGGGTCCATAGTTATTAGCTAGATGGCTTCTTCTCGCTCTTTGAATCTCAATACAAAGTTCTCCTAGATCTTCTTGGAGATCTATTCGATGTAACTCTTTTTGCGGTGTGTTTGTTGAGATTCGATGAATTGTGGGTTGATACGTCTCCGTCGTACTTTTTCAAACACTTTTGCCCTTGTTTTGGACCCTAAATTGCATGATTTGAATGGAACTAACCCGGACTGATGTTGTTTTCAGCAGAATTGCCATGGTGTTATTTTTGTGCAGAAATAAAAGTTCTTGGAATGACCTAAAAATCAACGAAGAATTATTTTGGAATATATAAAAAATACTGGAAGGAAGATCCACGTCAGGGGGGCCTTCAACTGTCCACGAGGGTGGGGGCGTGCCCTGCCCCCTGGGCGCGCCCCCTGCTACCTCTTGAGCACTGCATTGGTTTTCCCTTGAAGAGGAAATGGTGATGCAGCAAAGCAGCGTAAGTATTTCCCTCAGTTTTTGAGAACCAAGGTATGAATCCAGTAGGAGGCCACGCACGAGTCCCTCGCACCTACACAAACAAATAAACTCCTCGCAACCAACGCGATAAAGGGGTTGTCAATCCCTTCACGGTCACCTACGAGAGTGAGATCTGATAGATATGATAAGATAATATTTTTAGTATTTTTATGATAAAGAGAAATAAAGATGCAATTAAAATAAATGGCAAAGGAAATAACTAAGTATTAGAAGATTAATATGATGGAAAATAGACCCGGGGGGCATATGTTTCACTAGAGGCTTCTCTCGAGAGCATAAGTATTATGGTGGGTGAACAAATTACTGTTGAGCAATTGACAGAATTGAGCATAGTTATGAGAATATCTAGGTATGATCATGTATATAGGCATCACATCCAAGACAAGTAGACCGACTCCTGCCTACATCTACTACTATTACTCCACACATCGACCGCTATCCAGCATGCATCTAGAGTATTAAGTTCAAGAGAACAGAGTAACGCTTTAAGCAAGATGACATGATGTAGAGGGATAAACTCATGCAATATGATATAAACCCCATCTTGTTATCCTTGATGGAACAATACAATACATGCCTTGTTGCCCTTACTGTCATCTGCAAAAAGAATTAACTAAATAGCACTTTCCAAATAAAAATGGCAGCAGTTCTCGTGAGCGCTAAAGTTTCTATTGTTTACAGCAAGATTAAAAAGACTTTCCCCAAGTCTTCCCAACGGTTCTACTTGGCACAAACACTAATTAAACACACAAAAAAACAGAGGCTAGATAAATTATTTATTAGATAACAGCAAGGAAAAATATTGAGTTGTCTCCCAACAAGCGCTTTTCTTTAAAGCCTTATAGCTAGGCATTGATAATTTTAATGATGCTCACATGAAAGACAAGAATTGAAGCACAAAGAGAGCATCATAAAACACGTGACAAACACATCTAAGTCTAACATACTTCCTATTCATAGGCATCTTAAAGGCAAACAAATTATCATAGCAAGCAAAAACTAGCATATGCAAGGAAGCGGAAAGAAACAATAGCAATCTCAACATAACGAGAGGTAATTTAGTAACATGAAAATTTCTACAATCACATTTTCCTCTCTCATAATAATTACATGTGGTATCATAAGAAAATTCAACAAAATATCTATCACATAAAATATCTTCAACACGATCCACATGCATGCAAAGTTGAGACTCTTCCAAAATAGTGGGATTAACATTAACAAAAGTCATGACCTCTTCATAAGATTGAACATTATCCAAATATGTGGGATCTAAAGTTGACACTCTTCCAAACCCACTTTCAGTATTATTGCAAACACTATTATCAATCTCATAATCATCACGGGGAGTAAATAAATTTTCAAGATCAAAAGAAGAATCACCCCAATCATGATCATTGCAACAAGTAGTGGACATAGAAAAACTAGCATCCCCAAGCTTAGAGTTTTGCATATTATTAGCACAATTGACATTCATAGAATTTATACTATCATCATTGCAATCATGCTTTCTATTCAAATATCCATTGTGAATCACTCCATAAAGTACTTCATCACACTTTTTAGATTCACGAATTTCAAGCAAAACCTCATAAAGATAATCTAGTGCAAAAAACTGACTAGCAATTGGTTCATTATAATTGGATCTCTTAAAACGATTAGCAAGTGGATGAGGATCCATAGATCTTAGGTTCTCTATTTAGTAATAAATAAACAACTATTCCAACCAAACGAGCAAACGAGCCAAGTAAGACATAAAAGCAAACAAAAAGACGAACAGAAGAAGGGCGAATAAAACAGCAAGGGTGAAGTGGGGGAGAGAAAAACAAGAGGCAAATGGCAAATAATGTAATGCGGGAGATAAGGGTTTGTGATGGGTACTTGGTATGTTGACTTTTGCGTAGACTCCCCGGCAACGGCGCCAGAAATCCTTCTTACTACCTCTTAAGCACTGCGTTGGTTTTCCCTTGAAGAGAAAAGGGTGATGCAGCAGAGCAGTGCTACCTCTTGAGCTTGCGTTGGTTTTCCCCGAAGAGGAGAGGATGATGCAGCAGAGTAGCGTAAGTATTTCCCTCAATTTTTGAGAACCAAGGTATCTATCCAGTAGGAGGCCATGCTCAAGTCCCTTGTACCTGCACAAAACGATAGCTACTCGCAACCAACGCGATTAGGGTTGTCAATCCCTTCACGGTCACTTATGAGAGTGAGATTTGATAGATAGTATTTTTGGTATTTTTGGTATAGAGATGCAAAGTGAAAAGTAAAAGGCAAAGTAAAAAAGCAAAGCAAGATTAAAGTGATGGAGATTGATATGATGAGAATAGACCCGGGGGCCATAGGTTTCACTAGTGGCTTCTCTCAAGAGCATAAGTATTCTACGGTGGGTGAACAAATTACTGTTGAGCAATTGACAGAATTGAGCATAGTTATGAGAATATCTAGGCATGATCATGTATATAGGCATCACGTTCGTGACAAGTAGACCGAAACGATTCTGCATCTACTACTATTACTCCACTCATCGACTGCTATCCAGCATGCATCTAGAGTATTAAGTTAAAAACAGAGTAACGCTTTAAGCAAGATGACATGATGTAGAGAGATAAATTCATGCAATATGAAATAAACCCCATCTTGTTATCCTCGATGGCAACGATACAATACGTGCCTTGCTGCCCCTTCTGTCACTGGGAAAGGACACCGCAAGATCGAACCCAAAGCTAAGCACTTCTCCCATGGAAAGAAAAACCAATCTAGTAGGCCAAACCAAACTGATAATTCAAAGAGACTTGCAAATATAACCAATCATACATAAAAGAATTCAGAGAAGATTCAAATATTATTCATAGATAGACTTGATCATAAACCCACAATTCATCGGTCTCAACAAACACACCGTAAAAAGAAGAAGATTACATCGAATAGATATCCACGAGAGAGTGGGAGAACTTTGTATTGAGATCCAAAAAGAGAGAAGAAGCAATCTAGCTACTAACCATGGACCCGAAGGTCTGAGGTAAACTACTCACACTTCATCGGAGAGGCTATGATGATGTAGAAGTCCTCTGTGATGACGGCCCTCTCCGGCGGAGCTCCGGAACAGGCCCCAAGATGGGATCTCGTGGATACAGAAAGTTGCAGCGATGGAATTAGGTTTTTGGCTCCGTATCTGTTCGTTTGGGGGTACGTAGGTATATATAGGAGGAAGAAGTACGTCGGTGGAGCTTCGGTGGACCCACGAGGGTGGGGGCGCGCCTAGGGGTATAGGGCGCGCCCCCTACCTCGTGCCCACCTCGAAGCTTCCTTGGCATAGGGTTCAAGTCTCCTGGGTCATATTCGGTGAGAAAATCACGTTCCCGAAGGTTTCATTCCGTTTGGACTCCGTTTGATATTTCGTTTCTTTGAAACACTGAAATAGGCAAAAAACAGCAATTCTGGGCTGGGCCTCCGGTTAATAGGTTAGTCCCAAAAATAATAGAAGTGGAAAATAAAGCCCAATATAGTCCAAAAGAGTAGATAATATAGCATGGAGCAATCAAAAATTATAGATACGTTGGAGACGTATCAGGCATCCCCAAGCTTAATTCCTGCTCGTCCTCGAGTAGGTAAATGATAAAAAGAGAATTTTTGATGCGGAGTGCTACTTGGCATAATTTCAATGCAAATCTTCTTAATTGTGGTACGAATATTCAAATTATAAAGATTCAAGACAAAAGTTCAAATTGACATAGAGAATAATAATACTTCAAGCAAACCAACAAAGCAATTATGTTTTCTCAAAGTAACATGGCCAAAGAAAGTTCATCCCTACAAAATCATATAGTTTAGTCATGCTCCATTTTTGTCACACAAGAATTCTCTCATCATGCACAACCCCCATGACAAGCCAAGCAATTGTTTCATACCTTAATAATTTCAAACTCATAAACTTTCACGCAATACATGAGCGTGAGCCATGGATATAGCACTATGGGTGGAATAGAATATAATGATGGGGGTTATGTGGAGAAGACAAAAAGGAGAAAGTCTCACATCAACGAGGCTAATCAATGGGCTATGGATATGCCCATCGATTGATGTTAATGCAAGGAGTAGGGATTGCCATGCAACGGATGCACTAGAGCTATAAATGTATGAAAGCTCAACAAAAGAAACTAAGTGGGTGTGCATCCAACTTGCTTGCTCACGAAGACCTAGGGCACTTGAGGAGGCCCATTGTTGGAATATACAAGCCAAGTTCTATAATGAAAAATTCCCACTGGTATATGAAAGTGACAAAACACGAGACTCTCTATCATGAAGATTTTGAAGCACAAGTGTGGAAAAAAGGATAGTAGCATTGCCCCTTTTATTTATTTTCTTTTTTTGGGCCTTCTTTTTTTCTTTGGCCTTTCTCTTTTTTTGGGACAATGCTCTATTGAATGATGATCATCACACTTCTATTTATTTACAACTCAATGATTACAACTCGATACTAGAACAAAGTATGACTATATATGGATGCCTACGGCGGTGTACCGGGATATGCAATGAACCAAGAGTGACAAGTATGAAAGAATTATGAACGGTGGCTTTGCCACAAATACTATGTCAACTACATGATCATGATAGCAATATGACAATGATGAATATGTCATGATAAACTGGATGGTGGAAAGTTGCATGGCAATATATCTCGGAATGGCTATGGAAATGCCATAATAGTTAGGTATGGTGGCTGTTTTGAGAAAGATATAAGGAGGTTTATGTGTGAAAGAGCGTATCATATCATGGGGTTTGGATGCACCGGCGAAGTTTGCACCAACTCTCGATGTGAGAAAGGGCAATGCACGGTACCGTAGAGGCTAGCAATGATGGAAGGGTGAGAGTGCGTATAATCTATGGACTCAACATTAGTCATAAAGAACTCATATACTTATTGCAAAAATCTACAAGCCATCAAAATCCAAAGCATTACGCGCATGCTCCTAGGGGGATAGATTGGTAGGAAAATACCATCGCTCGTCCCCGACCGCCACTCATAAGGAGGACAATCAAATAACACCTCATGTTTCAAATTTGTTGCATAACGTTTACCATACGTGCATGCTACGGGACTTGCAAACTTTAACTCAAGCACTTCTCAAATGCAGAATTACTCTACTAGCATGACTTTGATATTACCACCTCCATATCTCAAAACAATTATCAAGCATCCAACTTTTCTTAGTATTCAACGCACTCAAAAGAAAGTTTCACAAATCTTGAATACCAAGCATGTTATTATTAAGTAAATTACCATGCTATTAAGACTCTCAAAATAATTTAAGTGAAGCATGAGAGATCAATAGTTTCTTTAAAACAAATCCACCACCGTGCTCTAAAAGATCTAAGTGAAGCACATAGAGCAAAATTATAACGCTCAAAAGATATAAGTGAAGCACATAGAGCAAAACTACATAGCTCAAAAGATATAAGTGAAGCACATAGAGTATTCTATCAAATTCTAATTCATGTATGGCTCTCTCAGAAGGTGTGTACATCAAGGATGATTGTGGCACACTATCAAACAAAGACACAAATAATACAAGACGCTCCAAGCAAAACACATATCATGTTGGTGAATAAAAATATAGCTCCAAGTAAATTGCCGATGGAAGTAGACGAAAGAGGGGATGCCTTCAGGGGCATCCCCAAGCTTTGACTTTTTGGTGTCCTTGGATTATCTTGGGGGTGCCATGGGCATCCCCAAGCTTAGGCTCTTGCCACTCCTTGTTCCATAATCCATCAAAAGAATTCACCCAAAACTTGAAAACTTCACAACACAAAACTCAATAGAAATCTCGTGAGCTCCGTTAGAGAAAGAAAACAAAAGACCACTTCAAGGTACTATAATTAACTCATTCTTTATTTATATTGGTGTTAAACCTACTGTATTCCAACTTCTCTATGGATTATAAACTATTTTACTAGCCATAGATTCATCAAAATAAGCAAACAACACACGAAAAACAGAATCTGTCAAAAACAGAACAGTCTGTAGTAATCTGTAACTAACGCAAACTTCTGGAACTCCAAAAAATCTACCAAAATTGGAAAACCTAGAAAGTTTGTTTATTGATCAGCAACAATTGGAATCAGTATTTTATCACATTCTAATGATTTTTAATAATTCGGGCACTGAACGCAAAGTTTCTGGAAATTACAGCAAGATCAAATAACTATCATCCAAGAAGATCCAATAGGTCTAACTTGGCACAAACACTAATTAAAACACAAAACCACATCCAAACAGAAGGTAGATGGGTTATTTATTCAACGACAGAAAGGAAATATATTGGTTTATCTCCCAACAAGCGCTTTTCTTTTAAAGCCTTTTAGCTAGGCATTGATAATTTTAATGATGCTCACATGAAAGACAAGAATTGAAGCACAAAGAGAGCATCATAAATTACGTGACAAACACATCTAAGTCTAACATACTTCCTATGAATAGGCATCTTATAGGCAAACAAATTATCATAGCAAGCAAAAACTAGCATATGCAAGGAAGCGGAAAAGAACAATAGCAGTCTCAACATAACGAGAGGTAATTTAGTAGCATGAAAGTTTCTACAACCATATTTTCCTCTCTCATAATAATTACATGTAGGATCATAGGCAAATTCAACAATATAGCTATCACATAACATATTCTCAATACGATCCACATGCATGCAAAGTTGACACTCTTCCAAAATAGTGGGATTATCATTAACTAAAGTCATGATTTCTCCAAGCCCACTTTTATCAAAAATTCCATAAGATTGAATGTTATCCAAATATGTGGGATCTAAAGTTGACACTCTTCCAAACCCACTTTCAATATTATTCAAAACACTATTATCAATCTTATATTCATCATGGGGCTTAAATAAAATTTCAAGGTCATAAGAAGAATCTCCCCAATCATGACTATTGGACATAACAAACTAGCATCCCCGAGCTTAGGGTTTTGCATATTATTAGCATAATTTACATCGATAGAATTTATAATAAAATCATTGCAATCATGTTTTTTATTCAAAGATCTATAGTGAAGCACTTCATCACAATTTTCAGATTTACGGATTTCAGGTAAAAGCTTATAAATATAATCTAGTGCATCCAAATCACTAGGAATTGGTTCATCATAATTGGATCTCTTAAAAAGATTGGCAAGAGGATGAGGATCCATAGATATCAGCTTCTCTATTTAGTAATAAATAAATGACTATTCCAACCATACGAGCAAACAAGAAATGGGCAAAAAAGGAAAATAGAGAAAGATAGGGAGGATAGAGAGAGAGGGCGAATAAAACGGCAAGGGTGAAGTGGGGGAGAGGAAAACGAGAGGCAAATGGCAACTAATGTAATGCGAGAGATAGGGATTGTGATGGGTACTTGGTATGTTGACTTTTTGCGTAGACTCCCCGGCAACGGCACCAGAAATTCTTCTTGCTACCTCTTGAGCTTGCGTTGGTTTTCCCCGAAGAGGAGAGGATGATGCAGCAGAGTAGCGTAAGTACTTCCCTCAGTTTTTGAGAACCAAGGTATCAATCAAGTAGGAGGCCACGCTCAAGTCCCTCATACCTGCACAAAACGATAGCTACTCGCAACCAATGCGATTTGGGGTTGTCAATCCCTTCACGGTCACTTACGAGAGTGAGATCTAATAGATAGTATTTTTGGTATTTTTGGTATAAAGATGAAAAGTGAAAAGTAAAAGGCAAAGTAAAAAGGCAAAGCAAGATTAAAGTGATGGAGATTGATATGATGAGAATAGACCCGGGGGCCATAGGTTTCACTAGTGGCTTCTCTCAAGAGCATAAGTATTCTACGGTGGGTGAACAAATTACTGTTGAGCAATTGACAGAATTGAGCATAGTTATGAGAATATCTAGGCATGATCATGTATATAGGCATCACGTCCGTGACAAGTAGACCGAAACGATTCTGCATCTACTACTATTACTCCACTCATCGACCGCTATCCAGCATGCATCTAGAGTATTAAGTTAAAAATAGAGTAATGCTTTAAGCAAGATAACATGATGTAGAGAGATAAATTCATGCAATATGAAATAAACCCCATCTTATTATCCTCGATGGCAACGATACAATACGTGCCTTGCCGCCCCTTCTGTCACTGGGAAAGGACACCGCAAGATCGAACCCAAAGCTAAGCACTTCTCCCATGGCAAGAAAAACCAATCTAGTAGGCCAAACCAAACTGATAATTCGAAGAGACTTGCAAAGATAACCAATCATACATAAAAGAATTCAAAGAAGATTCAAATATTATTCATAGATAGACTTGATCATAAACCCACAATTCATCGGTCTCAACAAACACACCGTAAAAAGAAGAAGATTA
Source organism: Triticum dicoccoides (assembly GCF_002162155.2). Lineage (NCBI taxonomy): Eukaryota > Viridiplantae > Streptophyta > Magnoliopsida > Poales > Poaceae > Triticum > Triticum dicoccoides. The sequence goes on from NC_041386.1 coordinate 491,752,032, forward strand.
CATCGAATAGATATCCACGAGAGAGGGGGAGAACTTTGTATTGAGATCCAAAAAGAGAGAAGAAGCCATCTAGCTACTAACTATGGACCCGAAGGTCTGAGGTAAACTACTCACACTTCATCGGAGAGGCTATGATGATGTAGAAGCCCTCCATGATGACGACCCTCTTCGGCGAAGCTCCAGAACAGGCCCCAAGATGGGATCTCGTGGATACAGAAAGTTGCGGTGGTGGAATTAGGTTTTTGGCTCTGTATCTGTTCATTTGGGGGTACGTAGGTATATATAGGAGGAAGAAGTACGTCGGTGGAGCTTCGGTGGGCCCACGAGGGTGGGGGGCGCGCCTGGGGGTATAGGGCGCGCCCCCTACCTCGTGCCCACCTCGAAGCTTCCTTGGTGTAGGGTCCAAGTCTCCTGGGTCATATCCGGTGAGAAAATCACGTCCCCGAAGGTTTCATTCCGTTTGGACTCCGTTTGATATTCCATTTCTTCGAAACACTAAAATAGGCAAAAAAACAGCAATTCTGGGTTGGGCCTCCGGTTAATAGGTTAGTCCCAAAAATAATATAAAAGTGGAAAATAAAGCCCAATATAGTCCAAAATAGTAGATAATATAGCATGGAGCAATCAAAAATTATAGATACGTTGGAGACGTATCAAGCAGCGTAAGTATTTCCCTCAGTTTTTGAGAACCAAGGTATCAATCCAGTAGGAGGCCATGCACGAGTCCCTCGCACCTACACAAACAAAATAAACTCCTCGCAACCAACGCGATAAAGGGGTTGTCAATCCCTTCACGGTCACCTATGAGAGTGAGATCTGATAGATATGATACGATAATATTTTTGGTATTTTTATGATAAAGAGAAATAAAGATGCAAGTAAAATAAATGGCAAAGGAAATTACTAAGTATTAGAAGATTAATATGATGGAAAATAGACCCGGGGGCCGTAGGTTTCACTAGAGGCTTCTCTCGAGAGCATAAGTATTACGGTGGGTGAACAAATTACTGTTGAGCAATTGACAGAATTGAGCATAGTTATGAGAATATCTAGGTATGATCATGTATATATGCATCACATCCAAGACAAGTAGACCGACCCCTGCTCGCATCTACTACTATTACTCCACACATCGACCGCTATCTAGCATGCATCTAGAGTATTAAGTTCAAGAGAACAGAGTAATGCTTTAAGCAAGATGACATGATGTAGAGGGATAAACTCATGCAATATGATATAAACCCCATCTTATTATCCTTGATGGCAACAATACAATACGTGCCTTGTGATACGTCTCCGTCGTATCTACTTTTCCAAACACTTTTGCCCTTGTTTTGGACTCTAACTTGCATGATTTGAATGGAACTAACCCGGACTGACGCTGTTTTCAGCAGAATTGCCATGGTGTTATTTATGTGCAGAAACAAAAGTTCTCGGAATGACCTGAAACTCCACGGAGCATCTTTTTGGAAATAATAAAAAAATACTGGCAAAAGATCAAGGCCAGGGGCCCACACCCTAGCCACGAGGGTGGGGGGCGCGCCCCCTACCTCGTGGGCCCCCTGAAGCTCCTTCGACCTCAACCCCAACTCTATATATTCACTTTCGGGGAGAAAAAAATAAAGGAGAAGGATTCATCGCATTTTACGATACGGAGCCACCGCCAAGCCATAAAACCTCTTGGGAGGGCTGATCTGGAGTCCGTTTGGGGCTCCGGAGAGGGGAATCCGTCGCCATCGTCATCATCAACCATCCTCCATCACCAATTTCATGATGCTCACCGCTGTGCGTGAGTAATTCCATCGTAGGCTTGCTGGACGGTGATGGGTTGGATGAGATTTATCATGTAATCGAGTTATTTTTGTTAGGATTTGATCCCTAGTATCCACTGTGTTCTGAGATTGATGTTGCTATGACTTTGCTATGCTTAATGCTTGTCACTAGGGCCCGAGTGCCATGATTTCAGATCTGAACCTATTATGTTTTCATCAATATATGAGAGTTCTTGATCCTATCTTGCAAGTCTATAGTCACCTACTATGTGTTATGATCTGGCAACCCCGAAGTGACAATAATCGGGACCACTCCCGGTGATGACCGTAGTTTGAGGAGTTCATGTATTCACTATGTGTTAATGCTTTGGTCCCTTAGTTTCTGCTAGGACCTCGCTGCCACGGGAGGGTAGGACAAAAGATGTCATGCAAGTTCTTTTCCATAAGCATGTATGTCGGGGAAAACTGATCCACGAACACCTATGGGGCCGGCGGACCGGGCCCCTTTCGGTTCGGCGAGGGGCGGAGGTCGCACGAAGAGCAGATCGAGGCGAGGCACACGAGCAGTTTACCCAGCTTCTGCTAGGACCCCGCTGCCACGGGAGGGTAGGACAAAAGATGTCATGCAAGTTCTTTTCCATAAGCATGTATGTCGGGGAAAACTGATCCACGAACACCTATGGGGCCGGCGGACCGGGCCCCTTTCGGTTCGGCGAGGGGCGGAGGTCGCACGAAGAGCAGATCGAGGCGAGGCACACGAGCAGTTTACCCAGCTTCGGAGCTCTCCGGAGAGATAACACTCCTACTGCTGCTTGTCTGGTTGTATTATCTGGTGTTCTTGCTCTCGAGCGAGAGAGTGTGATGTTTTTTGGGCTACAAATGAATCGAAGCAAACTGTCCGAACCCCCTCTACGTTGCGCATGGGCCTCCTTTTATACGCTAAAGGGGTCACCGACAGGTGGCAACGCAGAGGAGGGTAAAAACGTAAAAAGCGAGGTAGTTGATACAGTTGCTTGTACAGTGCACCCTACCTAACCCTGACGGCAGGGGACAAGGGCATTAAATGCCTGTCTGAGTCGCCCGAACAGTGCAGAAAAGGACCATTAGGGGCACCACCGTTCGCCACGATGGTGATCTTGTCAGCTTCGTATGCCACTGCGCACCGCTGGCTGCACAGCCTCCCGCCACGCGCTCCCGGAGAGGCCCCCAGAGCGACACGTTGGTGGATGCGCTGGAGCGTGGGCGCAGAGTGGCCGCCTTGCCGCTGTTGTTATCTCGCCGGGTCCAGAAGCTCATCGCTCACCGGGCCTCGGTGTACCTTGTTTAGTCTTCCCGGCAAGCTCCTCTTGCCGGGGCCTTGTTGCCTTGCCGGAGCGCGTGGCGCGTCGCAGCAAGTTCCTTGGAGCGCCTTGGTTGGCCTTCCCGGCAAACTCCTCTTGCCGGGGTCTTGTCTCCTTAGCTTAAATACTTTGTTCTTGGATGGCTCCAAGGGAACCTTGGGGGATCTTGGCGTTCGCCCGGCAAGCCTTTGCCGCGGGGTGCTGCAACTGCCCGTGCACAAGTTCGGGGTACTAGGGTACCCCTATTCTAGTACACCGACAAGAGCCCCCGGGCCTGGGCCAGACACGGTGCCGAGCGCTGTTGGGCCAGGCCCAAGACAGGGCACGGGCACACGCGGGCTGGGCCACGCCAAATCTTGTTCCGTATCCACTGCGCTCTCCCATAACGGCACGCGTTGAATGCGGCATCATGGGAGAGATCGTGGGTGGTTGTTTATTTGGAAGGCCGAAATGTCCGCCCCGTCCCTCTTTATAAGCAGAGGAAACAGAGGCAGTTTGTTCCCCCTCGCTGGTTGCTGCTACTCCTTCTTCACAAACTCCGCCGCTCCCCCCTTCTTCTCGAAGCCGAGAGAGCAGCGCTCCGCCCCCCCCCATTGCCACCAACATCACCACGCCGTCGACCTTCCCCACCACCTCCGCCATGGCCCCGAAAGCCGACAAGGGAAAGGGTGTGAAGTCGGCCGAGGCGCAGCGGCTCGCGGCGCTGCGGAAGGAGTGGGCGATCTTCACCCCCCAGCTCGGCGTGCAGGAGCTGAGGGAGTACTTCTACCTCTTTTGGGCGACGGAGACGCGTGCGCATCCGCGCACGAGGGTACTCCCGGCCGCTGCCTCGAAGTTGGCTCCAAATGGGTACCCGTTCTTCTCGCTATTCTTCTATTGCGGGCTCTGCCCGCCCTTCTCGGAGTTCTTCTATGATATTATGAACACATATGGCTTCCGCCTCCTTGACTTCACCCCCAACGATGTCCTGACCATGGCAGTTTTCGCACACTTGTGCGAAAACTTTGTCGGAGTCCACCCTAGTGTAGCCCTTTTCCGCCACTACTTCATACCTCGGGTAGAGAGAGGAGAGTCGCTTGCCGGAGGGATTGCTTGGATCTCGAGAGTCGGCAAGAAGGAGGCGTACTTGGAGGGTGAGCTCCGCAGCAAGTGGGAGGAGTGGAGAGCGGAGTGGTGCTGGATCGTCGAGGAGAATCCGCAGCCCTTCACCGCCGTGCGCCAAACTCCAATAGTGCGCGGCAATGACTGGAGCAACGTGGCCCCAGAAGACGAGAGGCTGAAGATCGCCATCACTAGGATTCTTCGCCTCAGGCTTGCCGGGCTCACCGTAGGTGCTGTCGGGGCAGATTTCCTCCGCCGCCGCATTGCCCCCCTGCAGGAGAGGGGGAGGGCCGCCTGGGAATTTAAGAATTCGGCGGACATCATGAGGCTGCGGCCGGGCCTCAACTAGAACTTCACCGTCTTGGAGTTGGACGCAATGCTCTTGGAATTATTCAAACGCGACCCCCAGCACCCATTCACACTGCCGAGGGGCGTAGTTCCTTTGTGCAATAACTCTTCGCTTGACCGGATCCGCGCCATGATGCCGTTGTGCGATTCACACGGCATCGTCCCAACTTGGCAAGAGCCTGCGGATGACGTTGTGCGAGCGTTCTTTGACACCTTGGAGGAAGTGCCGGTCCGCGCTGACGAGCAGAAGAGCCTCACCCGTGACACCACCGACGAGGAGCTGCAGCTCATCGCTACTAGGGCGGAAGAGGCTGCGGCCGCAGCTGCTGCGGGTGTGTTTGGGTTTACTGTGGAGGAGGCGGAGGCTGCAGAGGCGGCAAACCTTGCCGAATGCGCGGAGTTCATGGGCGAGGAGGAGCCTGCCGGTTCCGAAGCCGAGCCGAGTGAGGCCGGCGAGGAGGAGGCTGAGCCTTCAGAGAACTTGCCGCAGGCGGAGCCCCCGGCCCCGCCAAGGAGGCGCCTTCGCAGGGCCGGGGACGCAGCGGGGCGGCAGCCGGCTCCACAGCCACCGAGCCGCGCGACGCACTCTACCGCGGCAAGCAATGTTGCCGCGAGAGCGCCTCACGCAACAGCGGCAACTGGAGCGGGATCTTCCCGGGCCACTGCCACTGCCCCCGCCAAGCGGGCAAGGGATCCTACTCCTCCACCTCGCCGCATCGGAGGAGGGCCGGACTTTGATCTTTCCGCGCTCAGCTCCGACGAGGAGGAAGAAGAGTGAGTTTCTTTGGTGCTCTTATAATCCTTCAATCTTGCTGTTTATATCTTGTATCTGACTTGCTCCAATCTGGACTCCTTTCTTTTCAGAACACTGGCCCAGAGAGCGGCGAAGAGGGCCAAGGCCGCGGTGATCGTCATCGAGGATGACCCCATCGTGTCAGCAGGAGGTGGGCCCGAGACCACCTTGACGGACCCGGCAATCACCCCTCAGAGCAGCCCCCAGCGCAGCCCCCAGCGTAAGTTCATAGTTTAGCCTTCTGCTGCCGGGCGCGCTTGAGTGCTTTTTCCTTTGTTGATATCTTGCTTGTTGACTTGTGCAGGAGCAGAGCAGCCTCATCAGGAGCGCCCGGAGGCCGGTCCCGAAGTGCCACCTGCTTCGACTGCGCCGCCAAGGGAGGAGTCCTTGGCAAGGGAGCGCTCTCCGGCAAGGGGGGACTCTCCGGCAAGGGATGGCACTGCTGATCCTGCGGCGACCGAGGCCGCAACTGAAGATCTTGGCGCAGGTAATCCACTTGCCCAGAAACTTTCCCTTGGGTTCTGCTTCTTCCGTTTTTCCTTTCTTGGATTTTTGATTGATTTTCCTCCCTTCTTCGTTCTTCAGACCCATCTTCGGCTGAGCCAATGGAGACAGAGGGCGCCGGCGAGGAAGGTGCCGGTGCTGATGAGACCGCCGGCGAGGAGGCCGCCGGGGCTGCTGCTGCGGAAGCCGGCGAGGGGTCGGGCGATCGCACTGACGACCCTGAGGCCGCAGGAGCGCCGGGCGCTGCACCGACCGCCGAACCCTTTGCCGCTTCTGCGGAGCCGGGCTCCGAGGAGCCCCAGCCCGGCGCCTACTTGAAGGCCGGTGACAATATCTTCATCAAGCTACCCTGGGCGTCGAGCTCCAGGGCGCCGGTCGAGGGGGAGACTTTTGACGGGGAGGTGCTCGCCTCTGCTGGACTGTCATTGGTTGACGCGCCCGGCAGCAGCAGCGGCGAGCCTGAGGAGGAGCAGCTGCTGCGGAAGCTGCTGTCACTCTACCGCACCCGGCAAGCCAAGCTGGCTTCCCGGGAAGCGCTTGTCGTGAAGGCGGGAGTTGACATGGAAAAGCGCGCGGAGGAGCTCCGGGGCCAAAATCAAGAAGCTCTCCGGTCCCTGGCGCAGGAGCGGGAGCGAGTCGACGAGGAGCGCACGGCCTTTCTTCTCGAGAGGGCCGAGGCTGAGGAGGAACAAAGGCTGGCTGCCGAGAAGCAGTCCGCGCGGGAAGGTGAACTAGTGCAGCGGAAGGCCAACCTCGACAGCTACGAGGAAGAGCTCGCCGAGCGTGAGCGAGCACTTGGCGGGGCGCTCAAGGAGGCAAAGGACGCTGCGGCAACTGCAGAGGCCGCCAAGAAAGAGCTAGAGGAGAAGGTGGCACAGCTGGAGGCCGGTATTGGGAAGAGCGGCGAGGAGCTTGCCGCGCTCAAGCGTGAGCGCGAGAAGGATGCTGCCGCCCACGGTGAGCTGCAAGGCCTTCTCGCTGAGAGGGGCAAGGAGCTCAGCGCCGCCAAGGATTCCAAAGCAGACCTGGAGCTGAAGCTGGCCACGCTGACACAGACGCTGGAGGCCGCCAAGGAGCGGGAGAAGACCTTGTCGGAGAAGGTCAAGGCCGACGCGGCGCTGCTGGAGAGCATTGCAGTTACCCAGAACTCGTTCAGAGACACTGTGGAGCACTGGACCGAGGGTCTGGTGAACATTGCCGCAGTCATCAACGAGGAGCTGGCGCAGCTGGGGATGGAGGACTTTGGGTATCCTTCCGACGAGAGTCTTCAACCCAGCGCCAAGCTCAGCCTATTCTTCAAGGGCGTGGCGACGGCACTCCAGCGGCTCCAGGAGAGGATCCCAAAGTAGCTGGCCGACGAGTCGCGCAAAATCTGCGCCGGGGTTCTCCAGAAGGTGCTGATGAAGGTAGCCTTCCGCAATCCAGGCCTCAGCTTCACCAACGTCCTCAGGTCCTTGCCGCCTGACGCCGATCTGGATGCACTCAAGGCCCTTGTCGCACCCATTGTGGACAAGGTGAGCGAGATCAAGAGAGTCGAGGGCGGACGCGTAGATTAGGCCGCCCATTTCTTCTTTTCCCTTGTCGATGCTAATCATGTTATGAAAACAGTCTGTTAGAGCTGCAACAAGTTATCTTGTAATATAACTTTATTTTTGTTATCAATTGCAATGTTATTTCCTCTACTAGATTCCTTCCTTTGTATGTTTTTACCCTACGCTTCTAGGGAACTTGTCGGCGCAGGCGCCCGAGCCGCGAGCGCTGAGTGCGGAACTTCAGCAGCCTGCTGGCGGCGCTGCTTCCGACAAGAAACCTTGTTGCGAATAGATGCAGCACGCTTAAGTTGTTGAGCGGACTCGAAACAAAGTAAGGGCGCAACTAGCCACGAGTTGGTTCCTCCGCGCACAGGTTTTCCATACAAAGCAGGGTCGTTCGAGGAAGATAACTCAAAAATTTAAAAAGTGATTGCTCAAACTTTGGCAACTTAGCTTTTTTGTCATTTGCTTCCCGGTAAGGCAAGTCTTCGCTTGAACAACGCCTGGCCCATACCACAATCTTCTCCTTCCCCCCCCCCCGGCAAACTTGTGTGCGAGAGAACCTTCTTTTCCTTTAAAAGAAAAAGAAAGAAGAGAAAATAATAATATGGAGCTCTTCGGCTCGTTACTGCTTACCGGATGTAGGTGCTGCACAAAGTGTCAGATAATCGCATGCAAGAAAGGAACTAACGCATGAAATGGACAAGCTGTGCGGAGCACATGGGGTTTTACTTATGCACGGGATCTGCGCCCAGCTTTGTACAAAGGATTACATGCAACAGCGGCAAGACTTGTACAAAAGGTGGTTGCCGGAACGGGTTCCGGCAACCGCGCCTTATGGGAAAAACTTACGAAGATGTTCTATGTTCCAGGAGTTGGTCACCGGAATGCCATCTTCGGTCTCAAGGCGGACAGCGCCAGGCCTTGTGACTCGTCTCACCCGATAAGGGCCTTCCCACTTCGGCGTCAACTTGTTGGAATTCTTGGCGGACTGAACGCGCTGAAGAACAAGGTCGCCTTCCTCGAAGCTTCTGGCTTTAACTTTGCGGCTATGATAGCGGCGCAAAGCTTGCTGGTATCGAGCAGCTCGTATAGCAGCCTAAAGACGATCTTCCTCAAGGAGAAGCGCGTCGTCTTGCCGCAGCTGTTCTTGCTCAAGCTCATCATAAGCGAGCACTCGAGGTGATCCGTATACGAGTTCCATGGGGAGAACTGCCTCTGCTCCATAGACTAGAGCGAAAGGTGTCTGGCCAGTGGCTCGATTTGGCGTCGTTCTGATTGACCAAAGAACCACCGGCAGCTCCTCGATTCAGTTCCTTCCGCACCTGTGCAGCCTGTCGAAAGTTCTGGTCTTGAGCCCGCGCAGCACTTCAGCATTTGCCCTCTCTGCTTGACCGTTGCTTCTTGGATGAGCAACAAAAGCGAAGCAGACCTTGGCGCCAAGGTCTTGGACATACTGCATGAAGGTGCGGCTCGTGAATTGCGTGCCGTTGTCGGTGATGATCCTGTTAGGGATCCCGAAACGGCAAACAATCAACCTGAAGAACTTGACTGCTGACTATGCTGTCACCTTCCTCACTGGCTGCACTTCCGGTCACTTTGTGAACTTGTCGATTGCGAGGTACAAGTACTCAAAGCCCCCGACAGCTCGGGGGAAGGGGCCGAGGATATCGAGCCCCCAGACCGAAAATGGCCAGGATAAAGGGATCGTCTGGAGAGCTTGAGCTGGCTGGTGTATCTGTTTGGAGTGGAACTGGCACGCTTCACACTCGGTTACTTGTGCAGTTGCATCCTGGAGGGCTGTCGGCCAAAAGAAACCTTGCCGGAAAGCTTTGCCGGCAAGTGCTCTTGCGCCAATGTGGTGGCCACATATGCCTCCATGTATCTCCGCCAACAGCTTTTGTCCATCGTCCCGGCGAATACACTTCAATTTCACACCGTTGAGTCTTCTTATGTACAGTATGCTATCGACAAACTGGTACATACTTGACTGCCGGGCTACTCTTTCCGCTTCTTCTTGTTCTTCGGGAAGTTCTCCTGTCTGAAGGAAGTGGACAATCTGCTGTGCCCATGCTGGAGCTTGTGGCTCGACAACAAGGACTAAAGGCGCATCTGCTGCTGCGGGAACATCCGCTTCCACGGCAAGGACTTGTGGTCCTGCCGGAGCTTGATGTTCCCCGGCAAGCTTGCCGGAGCAAAACTTGTCGGGAGCGTCTGCTTCAACAGAACAAACCATAAGGCTTGCCGGAGCAGACTGCCCCTCAGCTTCCTTGGTGTTGATCTTCGGGACTTTCTTGGCGGCGGCTTCGGGGAGCTCTGCTGGAAAGTAGTCACCAGAAACCAACTTCCTTTTCTTGCTTTGTCCATTTGATGGTGTTACGGATGGTTGAGTCAACTTAAGCACAAAGATCCCTGGTTCCACAGGTAACTTTAGTGTGGCGCACTTTGACAGGCCGTCAGCAATATCATTCTGAGCTCTTGGGATATGCTCCATTTGTAGGCCGTCAAAGTGCTCTTCTAGCTTCCTCACTTCATCGACATACGCTTCCATCAACGGACTCTGGTAGTTCTTGTTCACTTGTCGGACGACAAGCTATGAGTCACCCCTGACAATGAGCTTCTTAATCCCAAGGTCTGCTGCGATTCTGAGACCGGCAAGTAATCCTTCATACTCTGCAGTATTGTTGGTTGCTTGCTCTTTGGGAAAGTGCATCTGGACTACGTACTTGAGGTGCTCTCCGGTGGGTGCGACAAGCAGCACGCCTGCACCGGCGCCTTGCAGCGAGAAGGCACCATCAAAGTACATCAGCCACTCTTTGCTTGGCTCTTTGACGGGGATGCTCATTTCTGAAATTTCTTCATCTGGGGTTGGCGTCCACTCTGCTATGAACTCTGCCAATGCTCTGCTTTGGATAGTTGAAGTGCTCTCAAATTTGAGGCCAAAGCTTGACAGTTCCAGCGCCCACTCGACAATCCTGCCCGTTGCTTCTGGATTTTGTAGTATCCTCTTCAGCGAAAAGCGAGTGACGACTGTGATCTCATGTGCTTGGAAGTAATGGCGCAGCTTTCTCGAGGCCATGAGGAGGCCGAAAAGCAACTTCTGCACACCAGAGTACCTTGATCTAGCCCCCTGCAGAAGAGAACTGACAAAGTAAACTGGGCGCTGCACCATTCTCCTTGGCATCTTATCATGTTCCTACGCAAACCCATGTTTGTCGGGACCATAGCTTGTCGGCGAAGCCCCCTGCTTGTCGCTGGATGGATCTGCCGTGGTTGCTGGCTCATCATCCGCATCCCTCTCCGCCACTAACGCAGCACTAACCACTTGATTGGTTGCTGCTATATACAGCAGCAACTTCTCTTGCGGCTTAGGTGCGACAAGTGTTGGAGTGGAGGACAGGTATCTCTTCAAGTCCTGCAGCGCAACCTCCGCTTCCGGAGTCCATTTTATCGGACTTGCCTTTTTCAAAATTTTGAAAAATGGCAGGGAGCGCTCAGGAGATCTGGAGATAAACCTGCTGAGAGCAGCTACGCAACCGGCAAGCCTTCGTACATCCTTGACGCGCTTTGGTGCTTCGATCTGCTCGATGGCTTTGATCTTGTCGGGATTAGCTTCAATTCCCCGCTGAGACACGAAGAACCCGAGAAGCTTGCCGGAAGGGACTCCAAACACGCACTTCTCGGGGTTAAGCTTGAGGTTGATCTTGCGCAGATTTGCAAATGTCTCGTCTAAATCTTGAATCAAGGTCGCTTTGTTCTTGCTCTTGACCATTATGTCATCCATGTAAGCTTCCACATTTCTGTGCATTTGCGGCTCAAAAGCATGGTGGACTACCCTTGCGAATGTTGAACCAGCATTCTTCAAACCGAAAGGCATCCGTACGAAGCAGTACGTGCCACACGGGGTGATAAATGCGGTTTTCTCTTCATCTTCTTCTGCCATGAAGATCTGATGGTATCCTGAGTATGCATCAAGAAATGAAAGCAAATCACATCCGGCTGTGGAGTCAACAATCTGGTCAATACGCGGCAAGGGAAATGGGTCTTTGGGACAAGCTTTATTAACATCAGTGAAGTCAATACAAAGTCTCCATTTCCCGTTAGCCTTGCGCACAACAACAGGATTGGCCAACCACGTGGGATGGAGTACTCCTCTGACAAGGCCTGCTGCTTCCAGCTTCTTAATTTCTTCTGTGATGAATTCTTGGCGCTCTACTGCCTGCTTCCTGACTCTCTGCTTGACGGGCCGCGCATGAGGACAGACGGCAAGGTGGTGCTCAATTACTTTCCTAGGAACACCAGGGATATCAGACGGTTGCCACGCAAACACATCAACATTCACCCGCAGGAAAGCAACGAGCGCGCTTTCCTATTTGGGGTCAAGAGTGGCGCTGATGGTGAAGGTACCACCAGCGCTATCCTCCTTGGCGGACACCTTCTTGGTCTCAGGTGGAGCTGCCATTGCCTTCTTTCGCTTGTCGGTGGAGCTCGACGGTGCGTCCTCGACGGTAGCGCAGCACTCCGAAGAGGTG
>NC_041386.1:491763963-491796242 GCF_002162155.2 Triticum dicoccoides
GAAAGGCATCCGTACGAAGCAGTACGTGCCACACGGGGTGATAAATGCGGTTTTCTCTTCATCTTCTTCTGCCATGAAGATCTGATGGTATCCTGAGTATGCATCAAGAAATGAAAGCAAATCACATCCGGCTGTGGAGTCAACAATCTGGTCAATACGCGGCAAGGGAAATGGGTCTTTGGGACAAGCTTTATTAACATCAGTGAAGTCAATACAAAGTCTCCATTTCCCGTTAGCCTTGCGCACAACAACAGGATTGGCCAACCACGTGGGATGGAGTACTCCTCTGACAAGGCCTGCTGCTTCCAGCTTCTTAATTTCTTCTGTGATGAATTCTTGGCGCTCTACTGCCTGCTTCCTGACTCTCTGCTTGACGGGCCGCGCATGAGGACAGACGGCAAGGTGGTGCTCAATTACTTTCCTAGGAACACCAGGGATATCAGACGGTTGCCACGCAAACACATCAACATTCGCCCGCAGGAAAGCAACGAGCGCGCTTTCCTATTTGGGGTCAAGAGTGGCGCTGATGGTGAAGGTACCACCAGCGCTATCCTCCTTGGCGGACACCTTCTTGGTCTCAGGTGGAGCTGCCATTGCCTTCTTTCGCTTGTCGGTGGAGCTCGACGGTGCGTCCTCGACGGTAGCGCAGCACTCCGAAGAGGTGCGCTTGCCAGAGTGGGCATCAGAGCTCTTGTCGGACTTGGTCTTCTTCTTCCCCCCGGGAGCTTCAGCGGCAAGTATCTTGCGTTCTGCTGCGGCTACTGCTTCCCGGTAGATCTTGTCGGCACAGATAAGAGCATCCTTCTTGTCGCCAGGGACAGAGATGACACTTATTGGGCCTGGCATTTTCAGTACGTTGTACGCATAGTGAGAGGCTGCCATGAACTTGGCGAGTGCCGGACGGCCAAGGATTCCATTGTAAGGTAATGGAAAGTCGGCAACGTCAAACGTGACCCTCTCAGTCCTGAAGTTCAGCTCACTGCCAAATGTTACCGGCAACGTGATCTTTCCCTTTGGCTTGCTCCTTCCCGGGTTGATTCCTTGAAATGTGCCGGTCTCTTCGAGCTCGCTGTCAGGGATCTAGAGCTTCTGGAGCACCGCGGAGGAGATCAGGTTCAAGCCGGCCCCACCGTCAACTAGCATCTTAGTGACCTTGAGGTTGCGGATTATTGGTGAAACCAACATCGGCAAGCACCCGACCGCAGTTATGCGATCCGGGTGGTCCTCAATATCAAAGATGATAGGCGCGTCGGACCATTTCAGAGGCTTGCGTGACTCGACGGGTGGTTCTGCTGCATTAACTTCCCGCACCCACTGCTTGAGCTGGCGGTGCGAGGCATGCAGAGAAGCACCACCATCAACGCACAGGACCTCTGTGGCTTTCTGGAACTCCTGCTCATCAGTCTCCTCATCATCCATATCTTCATCGTCGCCGTCATCTTCATCCTTGTCGCGGCCGCGAGGAGGTCTGTCTCCTTGCCGCTGCTTGGCCTTGCCGCGGCGTCCTCCTCGGCCAAGACGTTTCTTGCCGGATCCACCAGCTCCTTCCTGGGCCTTCTCCTTGTCGCGCCGCTCGTATTCAGCTTTCTGTTGCTCAACAAGCTGTTCGACTTTCTTACAGTTCTGGAGATCATGGCCCTTGGTGCGGTGGATCTTGCAATATTGCTTGTTGGGGCTGTCCTGCTTGTCGGCGACTGCTGCCTCCGCGACAACCTCCTTACCGGAGTCACCAGCTTTGGCTTCCTTGGCGCCGCCACCGTTGCCGGACTGCTCAACAACTAGCACTTCTTTGCCTTTCCTCCTTCTGTTGTTCCGCCGCCGGTTTTTCCTTGTCGGGGCAGCATCTTCACTGTCAGATCCCCCCGCTCCTATATTTTCTCCAGGGAGTCTCCTCCCTTCCTCAACACGCGCACACTTGTCGGCCAGTGCATATAACTCACTGACGTCCCTGATCTTGCACATCGCCATTTCCTCCCGCATCCTGCGGTTCCGCACGTTCTGATGGAATGCGCTGATCACTGCGGCAGGGTGGACGTCTGGGATGTTGTGCTGCACACTACTGAATCTCTGAATGTACTTGTGCAGGGGCTCTCCTTCCTTCTAGGCGAGCAGATGAAGATCACTCTCCTGGCCATGAGGCTTGTGTCCGCCAGTAAAGGCGCCGACAAACTGATGGCACAGATCAGCCCAAGAGGATATGGAGTTGTCCGGCAAGTGCATGAGCCAGGATCTGACGTTGGGCTTGAGCACCAGCGGGAAGTAGTTGGCAAGGATCTTGTCATCTCGTCCCCCGGCAGCTTGTACCGCAATGGTGTAGATGCTGAGGAACTCTGACGGATGCGTCTTGCCGTCGTATTTCTCCGGTACGTCTGGCTTGAAGTTCTTTGTGCTGGGCCACTGGACTTGCCGCAGCTCACGAGTGAACGCAGGACAACCTACCGCGTACGGCAGACCGCCTGGTTCCCCTGGCGCATGCATGTCAACAGAGGGCCCAGCGCGCTTGTCGGATTGACGTCGCGCTTCTCTTCGGCACTCGATGCGGGTTCGAGCGTCTTCTTGTTGTCGATCATGAAGAACTTGGCGCTGATCGTGATGAGCTCATGGATCCGACGATGCAGTGGAGTCGCTGTCGAGGTGGATCCGGCGAGTCAGCGATCTTGGCCTTCGGGGCGGTGATTGCATGGTAGTTGCACCTCCGCCCGTTTCGTCGCCACCGGCTCGCGTCCGGCGGCCCTGCCGCGGCGGCAATGCGCTCGGCCGCCATGGAGTGTCGCTGTTGGCGTAGCCGATGAGACTCTGAATGGTGGCTCTCCATTCGTCGATCTTGTCCGACGTCGGAGGGTAATCTAGGAGAAGTTGAGCTCGTGCCAAAGCTTCTGCTGGAGTGGTGGGTAGTAGTGGCGGACGGCGCGAGGAGCGGGACGTGCTCGAACTTCTAACTATGTTAGAAGGAGCAGTATCCCGTCCAGGCGACCGTGCCCCGCTCATGCCAGCACGCTGGCGTGCATGCTGGTCTTGAGCGCCCCGAGATCCACCAGCTTGGTCTTGGGCTATCATGCGTATGGCACTGCTAGTGCCATGACGCTGTTGATCTTGCGCCTCCTGAGAGTGGCGTGGAACATGTGCAGTCGCCGAGGTTTGTGCAGCCTTGTTCTTGGACCTGGCGGCATCATGAGCTTCCTCGTCGACGTCCTTTCTTCCGCCGGCGTCCATCCCACCACTCGTTTGCTCCAACGGTGGCGGAAGTGACATGGATGGAGCGGCTGCCGCCGAAGTCTTCTTCTTCGGTGGCATGTGGATGAAGGGAATAAAGATCTAGCTCATGTGAACGCCGGATCTGGTTCACACAATCTCAACACCCCCTACCTGGCGCGCCAAAGATGTCGGGGAAAACTGATCCACGAACACCTATGGGGCCGGCGGACCGGGCCCCTTTCGGTTCGGCGAGGGGCAGAGGTCGCACGAAGAGCAGATCGAGGCGAGGCACACGAGCAGTTTACCCAGCTTCGGAGCTCTCCGGAGAGATAACACTCCTACTGCTGCTTGTCTGGTTGTATTATCTGGTGTTCTTGCTCTCGAGCGAGAGAGTGTGATGTTTTCTGGGCTACAAATGAATCGAAGCAAACTGTCCGAACCCCCTCTATGTTGCGCATGGGCCTCCTTTTATACGCTAAAGGGGTCACCGACAGGTGGCAACGCAGAGGAGGGTAAAAACGTAAAAAGCGAGGTAGTTGATACAGTTGCTTGTACAGTGCACCCTACCTAACCCTGACGGCAGGGGACAAGGGCATTAAATGCCCGTCTGAGTCGCCCGAACTGTGCAGAAAAGGACCGTTAGGGGCGCCACCGTTCGCCACGATGGCGATCTTGTCAGCTTCGCATGCCACTGCGCACCGCTGGCTGCACAGCCTCCCGCCACACGCGCCCGGAGAGGCCCCCAGAGCGACACGTTGGTGGATGTGCTGGAGCGTGGGCGCAGAGTGGCCGCCTGCCGCGGCAAGCGCCTTGCCGCTGTTGTTATCTCGCCGGGTCCAGAAGCTCATCGCTCACCGGGCCTCGGTGTACCTTGTTTAGTCTTCCCGGCAAGCTCCTCTTACCGGGGCCTTGTTGCCTTGCTGGAGCGCGTGGCGCGTCGCGGCAAGTTCCTTGGAGCGCCTTGGTTGGCCTTCCCGGCAAGCTCCTATTGCCGGGGTCTTGTCTCCTTAGCTTAAATACTTTGTTCTTGGATGGCTCCAAGGGAACCTTGGGGGATCTTGGCGTTCGCCCGGCAAGCCTTTGCCGCGGGGTGCTGCAACTGCTCGTGCACAAGTTCGGGGTACTAGGGTACCCCTATTCTAGTACACCGACAATGTATGACTATATTCGGAATACATGCCTACATTACATTGATGAATTGGAGCTAGTTCTGTGTCACCCTAGGTTATGACTGTTACATGATGAACCGCATCCGACATAATTCTCTATCACCGATCCATTGCCTACGAGCTTTCCATATATTGTTCTTTGCTTATTTACATTTCCGTTGCTATTGTTGCAATCACTACAACACACCAAAAATATTACTTTTGCTACTATTACCTTTTGCTACCGTTACCACTACTATCATATTACTTTGCTACTAAATACCTTGCTGCAGATATTAAGTTTCCAGGGGTGGTTGAATTGACAACTCAGCTGCTAATACTTGAGAATATTCTTTGGCTCCCCTTGTGTTGAATCAATAAATTTGGGTTGAATACTCTACCCTCGAAAACTATTGCGATCCCCTATACTTGTGGGTTATCACCTTGCTGCCCTTACTGTCACTGGGAAAGGACACCGCAAGATTGAAACCAAAGCTAAGCACTTCTCCCATTGCAAGAAAGATCAATCTAGTAGTCCAAACCAAACTAATAATTCGAAGAGACTTGCAAAGATAACCAATCATACATAAAAGAATTCAGAGAAGATTCAAATATTGTTCATAGATAAACTTGATCATAAACCCACAATTCATCGATCTCACAAAACACACCGCAAAAGAAGATTACATCGAATAGATCTCCACAAGAGAGGGGGAGAACTTTGTATTGAGATCCAAAAAGAGAGAAGAAGCCATCTAGCTAATAACTATGGACCCGAAGGTCTGAAGTAAGCTACTCACACTTCATCAGAGAGGCTATGGTGTTGATGTAGAAGCCCTCCATGATCGATGCCCCCTGCGGCGGAGCTCCAGAAAAGGCCCCAAGATGGGATCTCGTGGATACAGAAAGTTACGGCGGTGGAATTAGGGTTTTGGCTCCGTATCTGGTAGTTTGGGGGTACGTAGGTATATATAGGAGGAAGGAGTACGTCGGTGGAGCAACGTGGGCCCCATGAGGGTGGAGGGCACGCCTGGAGGGGGGTAGGCGCGCCCCCTACCTCGTGCCTTCCTGGTTGATTGTTTGGCGTAGGGTCCAAGTCCTCTGGATCATGTTCGTTCTAAAAATCACGTTCCCGAAGGTTTCATTCTGTTTGCACTCCGTTTGATATTCTTTTTCTGCGAAACCCTAAAATAGGCGAATACAACAATTCTGGGTTGGGCCTCCGGTTAATAAGTTAGTCCCAAAAATAATATAAAAGTGTATAATAAAGCCCAATAATGTCCAAAACAGGATATAATATAGCATGGAACAATAAAAAGTTATAGATACGTTGGAGAGGTATCACCCCCGTGCCTCGTGGGCCCCCTGACGCTCCACCTACCTCAACCTTGACTCCATATAATCACTTTCAGGGAGAAAAAAATCAGAGAGAAGGACTCATCGTGTTTTACGATACGAAGCCGCCGCCAAGCCCTAAACTCTCTCGGGAGGGCTGATTTGGAGTCCGTTCGGGGCTCCGGAGAGGGGAATCCGTCGCCATCGTCATCATCAACCATCCTCCATCACCAATTTCATGAGCTCACCGGCGTGCGTGAGTAATTCCATCGTAGGCTTGTCGGACGGTGATGGGTTGGATGAGATTTATCATGTAATCGAGTTAGTTTTGTTAGGGTTTGGTCCCTAGTATCCACTAGGTTCTGAGATTGATGTTGCTATGACTTTGCTATGCTTAATGCTTGTCACTAGGGCCCGAGTGCCATGGTTTCAGATCTGAACCTATTATGTTTTCATCAATATATGAGCGTTCTTGATCCTATCTTGCAAGTCTATAGTCACCTACTATGTGTTATGATCCGGCAACCCCGAAGTGACAATAGTCGGGACCACTCCCGGTGATGACCGTAGTTTGAGGAGTTCATGTATTCACTATGTGTTAATGCTTTGGTCCGGTACTCTATTAAAGGAGGCCTTAATATCCCTTAGTTTCCAATAGGACCCTGCTACCATGGGAGGGTAGGACAAAAGATGTCATGCAAGTTCTTTTCCATAAGCACGTATGACTATATTCAGAATACATGCCTACATTACATTGATGAATTGGAGCTAGTTCTGTGTCACCCTATGTTATGACTGTTACATGATGAACCGCATCCGACATAATTCTCCATCACCGATCCAATGCCTACGAGCTTCCGATATATTGTTCTTCGCTTATATACTTTTCCATTGCTATTGTTATCCTCACTATAAAACACCAAAAATATTACTTTTGCTACCGTTACTTTTACTACCATTACCACTACTATCATATTACTTTGCTACTAAATACCTTGCTGCAAATATTAAGTTTCCAGGTGTGGTTCAATTAACAACTCAGCTGCTAATACTTGAGAATATTCTTTGGCTTCCCTTGTGTCAAATCAATAAATTTGGGTTGAATACTCTACCCTCGAAAACTGTTGTGATCCCCTATACTTGTGGGTTATCATGGGTTTATGATAAAGTCTATCTATGAACAATATTTGATTCTTCTGTGAAATCTTTTATGTATGATTGGTTATCTTTGCAAGTCTCTTCGAATTATCGGTTTGGTTTGGCCTACTAGATTGATCTTTCTTGCAATGGGAGAAGTTCTTAGCTTTGGGTTCAATCTTGCGGTGCTCGATCCCAGTGACAGAAAGGGAAACGACACGTATTGTATTGTTGCCATCGAGGATAAAAAGATGGGGTTTATATCATATTGCTTGAGTTTATCCCTCTACATCATGTCATCTTACCTAATGCGTTACTCTGTTCTTATGAACTTAATACTCTAGATGCATGCTGGATAGCGGTCGATGTGTGGAGTAATAGTAGTAGATGCAGGTAGGAGTCGGTCTACTTGTCACGGACGTGATGCCAATATACATGATCATGCCTAGATATTCTCATAATTATTTGCTTTTCTATCAATTGCTCGACTGTAATTTGTTCACCCACCGTAATACTTATGCTATCTTGAGAGAAGCCACTAGTGAAACCTATGGCCCCCGGGTCTATTCTCCATCATATTAATCTTCCATCGACAAGCTATTTCTATTACCTTTTATTTTGCAATCTTTATCATAAAAATACCAAAAATATTATTTTATCATCTCTATCATATCTCACTCTCGTAAGTGACCGTGAAGGGATTGATAACCCCTTTATCGTGTTGGTTGCGAGGTTCTTATTTGTTTGTGTAGGTACGAGGGGCTTTGCGTGTGGCCTCCTACTGGATTGATACCTTGGTTCTCAAAAACTGAGGGAAATACTTACGCTACTTTGCTGCATCACCCTTTCCTCTTCATGGGAAAACCAACGCAGTGCTCAAGAGGTAGCAAGAAGGATTTCTGGCGCTGTTGCCGGGGAGTCTACGCAAAAGTCAAGACATACCAAGTACCCATCATAAACTCTTATACCTCGCATTACATTATTTTCCATTTGCCTCTTGTTTTCCTCTCCCCCACTTCACCCTTGCCGTTTTATTTGCCCTTCTTCTGTTCGTCTTTACATTTGCTTTGATGTCTTACTTGGCTCGTTTGCTCGTTTGGTTGGAATAGTTGTTTATTTATTGCTAAACATAGAACCTAAGATCAATGGATCCTCATCCGCTTGCCAATCTTTTTAAGATATCCAATTATGATGAACCAATTGCTAGTGAGTTTTGTGCACTACATTATCTTTATGAAGTTTTGCTTGAAATTCGTGAATCTAAAAATTGTGATGAAGTAGTTTATGGAGTGATTCACGATGGATCTTTGAATATAAAGCATGATTGAAATGATGATAGTGTAAATTCTATTAATGTCAATTATGCTTATAATATGCAAAACCCCAAGCTTGGGGATGCTAGTTTTGCTATGTCTACTACTTGTTGCAATGATCATGATTGGGGTGATTCTTCTTATGATCTTGAAAATTTATTTAAGCCCCATGATGAATATGAGATTGATTATAATTTTTGCAATAATATTGAAAGTGGGTTTGGAAGAGTGTTAACTTTAGATCCCACATATTTGGAGAATGTTCAATCTTATGAAGTTTTTGATAAAAGTGTGTTTGGAGAGGTCATGACTTTAGTTAATGTGGATCCCACTATTTTGGAAGAGTGTCAACTTTGCATACATGTGGATCGTGTTAAGAATATGTTTTGTGATAGCTATATTGTTGAATTTGCCTATGATCCCACATGTAATTATTATGAGAGAGGAAAATATGGTTGTAGAAATTTTCATGTTACTAAATTACCTCTCGTTATGTTGAGATTGCTATTGTTTCTTTCTGCTTCCTTGCATATGCTAGTTTTTGCTTGCCTTAATAATTTGTTTGCCTATAAGATGCCTATGCATAGGAATTATGTTAGAATTAGATGTGTTTGTCACGTGTTTTATGATGCTCTCTTTGTGCTTTAATTCTTGTCTTTCATGTGAGCATCGTTGAAATCTTTTGCCGAGCTAAAAGGCTTTAAACAAAAGACAACTCAATATTTTTCCTTGTTGTTATTCAATAAATAATTCATCTAGCCTCTGTTTAGATGTGGTTTTATGCTTTTAATTAGTGTTTGTGCCAAGTAGACCCTTTGGGAAGCCTTGGGGAAAGTCTTTGTGATCTTGCTGTAAAAAACAGAAACTTTAGCGCTCACGATATTTGCTGCCATTTTTTACTGGAGAGTCCTATTTAGTTAATTGTTTTTGCAGATAATTAATGGATAAATTCCTCACGTCCAGCAACTTATTTTAGAATTTTTGGGGTTCCATAAATATTAGAAACCTACAGATTACTACAGACTGTTCGTTTTTGACAGATTCTGTTTTTCGTGTGTTGATTGCTTATTTTAATAAATCTATGGCTAGTAATAGAGTTTATGAACCATATAAAAGTTGGAATACAGTATGTTTAACATCAATATAAATAAAGAATGAGTTCATTACAGTACCTTGAAGTAGTGGTTTGTTTTCTTTTACTAACGGAGCTCACGAGATTTTCATTTAAGTTTTGTGTTGTGAAGTTTTCAAGTTTTGGGTAAAGATTTGTTGGATTATGGAACAAGGAGAGGCAAGAGCCTAAGATTGGGGATGCCCAAGGCACCCCAAGGTAAAATTCAAGGACAACCAAAAGCCTAAGCTTGGGGATGCCCCGGAAGGCATCCCCTCTTTCGTCTTCGTCCATCGATAACTTTACTTGGAGCTATATTTTTATTCACCAGATGATATGTGTTTCGCTTGGTGCGTCTTGTATGATTTGAGTATTTGCTTTTTAGTTTACCACAATCATCCTTGCTGTACACACCTTTTGGGAGAAACACACATGAATCGTAATTTATTAGAATACTCTATGTGCTTCACTTATACCTTTTGACCTAGATAATTTTGCTCTAGTGCTTCGCTTATATCTTTTAGAGCACGGTGGTGGTTTTATTTTATAGAAATTATTGATCTATCATGCTTCACTTATATTATTTTGAGAGTCCCTTAGAACAGCATGGTAATTTGCTTTGGTTATGAATTTAGTCCTAATATGATAGGCATCCAAGATCGGTATAATAAAAACTTTCATAAAAAGTGCATTGAGTACTAGGAGAAGTTTGATACTTGATAATTGTTTTGAGATATAAAGGTGTTAAAATTAGAGTGTGCTAGTTGAGTAGTTGTGAATTTGAGAAATACTTGCGTTGAAGTTTGCAAGTCCCGTAGCATGCACGTATTGTGACCGTTGTGTAACAAATTTGAAACATGAGGTGTTATTTGATTGTCTTCCTTATGAGTGGCGGCCGAGGACGAGTGATGGTCTTTTCCTACCAATCTACCCCCCTAGGAGCATGCGCGTAATGCTTGGTTTTTGATGACTTGTAGATTTTTGCAATAAGTATGTGAGTTCTTTATGACTAATGTTGAGTCCATGGATTATACACACTCTCACCCTTCCATCATTGCTAGCCTCTTTGGTACCGTGCATTGCCCTTTCTCACCTTGAGAGTTCGTGCAAACTTCGCCGGTGCATCCAAACCCTGTGATATGATATGCGCTGTCACACATAAACCTCCTTATATCTTCCTCAAAACAGCCAACATACCTACATATTATGGCATTTCCATAGCCATTCCGAGATATATTGCCATGCAACTTTCCACCGTTCCATTTATCATGACACACATCATCATTGTCATATTGCCTTGCATGATCATGTAGTTGACATCGTATTTGTGGCAAAGCCACCATTCATAATTTTACATACATGTCACTCTTGATTCATTGCCCTTCCCGGTACACCGCCGGAGACATTCATATAGAGTCATACTTTGTTCTAGTATCGAGTTGTAATCATTGAGTTGTAAATAAATAGAAGTGTGATCATCATCATTAATAGAGCATTGTCCCAAAAAATAAAAAAATAAAAAGGGGCAATGCTACTATCCTTTTTTCAACACTTGTGCTTCAAAGTAGCACCATGATCCTTGATACGTCTCCAACGTATCTATAATTTTTGATTGCTCCATGCTATATTATCTACTGTTTTGGGCAATATTGGGCTTTAATGTCCACTTTTATATTACTTTTGGGACTAACCTATTAACCGGAGGCCCAACCCAGATTTGTTGTTTTATGCCTATTTCAGTGTTTTGAGGAAAAGGAATATCAGACGGAGTCGAAACGGAACGAAATCAACTGGAGAAGTTATTTTTGGAAGGAAACACACCCGATGGACTTGGACCCTACGTCAAGGAAGGAACGAGGTGCTCATGAGGGTGGGGGCGCGCCCCCGTAGGGCGCGCCCCCTATCTCGTGGGACCCTCGTGGCTCCCTTGACGTACCTCCTGCACCCATATATACCCACGTGACCTAAAACTTCCAGAACGCAACATAGATCGGGAGTTCCGCCGCCAGAAGCCTCCGTAGCCACCGAAAACCAATCTAGACCCGTTCCAGTACCCTGCCGAAGGGGGCAATCCCTCTCCGGTGGCCATCTTCATCATCCCGGTGCTCTCCATCACGAGGAGGGAGTAGTTCTCCCTCGGGGCTGAGGGTATGTACCAGTAGCTATGTGTTTGATCTCTCTCTCTCTCTCGTGTTCTTGAGATGATATGATCTTGATGTATCGCAAGATTTGCTATTATATTTGGATCCTATGATGTTTCTTCCCCCCCTCTTCTCTCTTGTAATGAATCGAGTTTCCCCTTTGAAGTAATCTTATCGGATTGAGTCTTCAAAGACTTGAGAACACTTGATGTATGTCTTGCCGTGGATATCTGTGGTGACAATGGGATACCACGTGCCACTTGATGTATGTTAAGGTGACCAACTTGCGGGTTCCGCCCATGAACCTATGCATAGGGGTTGGCACACATTTTCGTCATGATTCTCCGGTAGAACTTTGGGGCACTCTTTGAGGTCCTTTGTGTTGGTTGAATAGATGAATCTGAGATTGTGTGATGCATATCGTATAATCATACCCACAAATACTTGAGGTGACATTGGAGTATCTAGGTGACATTAGGGTTTTAATTGATTTGTGTCTTAAGGTGTTATTCTAGTACGAACTCTAGGGCTGTTTGTGACACTTATAGGAATAGCCCAACAGATTGATTGGAAAGAATAATTTTGAGGTGGTTTCGTACCCTACCATAATCTCTTCGTTCGTTCTCCGCTATTAGTGACTTTGGAGTGACTCTTTGTTGCATGTTGAGGGATAGTTTTATGATCCAATTATGTTAGTATTGTTGAGGGAACTTACACTAGTGAAAGTATGAACCCTAGGCCTTGTTTCAACACATTGCAATACCATTTACGCTCACTTTTATCACTTGCTACCTTTCTGTTTTTATTATTTCAGATTACAAATACCTTTATCTACTATCCATATTGCACTTGTATCACCATCTCTTCGCCGAACTAGTGCACCTATACAATTTACCATTGTATTGGGTGTGTTGGGGACACAAGAGACTCTTTGTTATTTGCTTGCAGGGTTGCTTGAGAGAGACCATCTTCATCCTACGCCTCCTACGGATTGATAAACCTTAGGTCATCCACTTGAGGAAAATTTTCTACTGTCCTACAAACCTCTGCACTTGGAGGCCCAACAACGTCTACAAGAAGAAGGTTGTGTAGTAGGCATCAAGCTCTTTTCTGGTGCCGTTGCCGGGGAGGTTAGCGCTTGAAGGTACATCTTTAGATCTTGCAATCGAGCCTTTTAGTTTCTTGTTTTATCACTAGTTTAGTTTATAGAAGAAAATTACAAAAAATGGAATTAAGTTTGTCTCATACGCTTCACCTTTTTAATATCTTTCATGAGTATGATGGAAAGGATAATTGTGCTCAAGTGCTAGAAGAAGAAATCTATAAAATGTTTGGCACTAAATATTTGAATGATGAGCATGATTGCAATGTTGTAAGTATGAATTCCTTGAATATCCATGATGCTAATGATATGCAAAGCCACAAGCTTGGGGAAGCTATGTTTCATGAAGATGATATTTTTTGTCCCCCAAGTTTTGATGAGCAAATTTATTATGATGAAAGCATGCCTCCTATCTATGATGATTATTGTGATGACATGTATGATTTAAAGAATAATGATAACCATGAAACTTGTCATCTTGATCTTAATTTTCAATCACATGATAGTTATTTTGTTGAGTTTGCTCCCACTAATATTCATGAGAAGAATTTTGCTTATGTGGAGAGTAGTAAATTTTCTATGCAAGTAGATCATGAAAAGAATTATTTAGGTGCTGGTTATATTGTTGAATTCATTCATGATGCTACTGAAAATTATTATGAGGGAGGAACATATGCTTGTAGGAATTGCAATAATATCAAGTTTCCTCTCTATGTGCTTAAAATTTTGAAGTTATGCTTGTTTTACCTTCCTATGCAAGTTGATTATTGTTCTCATAAGTTGTTTGCTCACAAAATCCCTATGCATAGGAAGCATGTTAGGCTTAAATGTGCTAGTCATATTCTTTATGATGCTCTCTTTATGTTTCAATTCTTATCTTTTATGTGAGCATCATTGAAATCATCATGCCTAGCTAGGGGCATCAAACGATAGCACTTGTTGGGAGGAAACCCAATATTATTTTTGTTCCTTGCTTTTTTATCCTGTTTAGTAATAAATAATTCATCTAGCCTCTGCTTAGATGTGGTTTTATGCTTTTAATTAGTGTTTGTGCCAAGTAGAACCTTTGGGGAGACTTTGGGAAAGTCTTGTTGATCATGCTGTCAAAAACAGAAACTTTAGTGCTCACGAGAATTGCTTCCATTTTTATTTGGAGAGTGATATTTAGTTAAGTATTTTTTAAGATGATTAATAGATAAATTCCTCAGGTCCAGCAATTTATTTGAGAATTTTATGAGTTCCAGAAGTATACGTTTGATCCAGATTACTACAGACTATTATGTTTTTGACAGATTCTGTTTTTCATGTGTTGTTTACTTATTTTGATGAATCTATGGCTAGTAAAATAGTTTATAAACCATAGAGAAGTTGGAATACAGTAGGTTTAACACCAATATAAATAAAGAATGAGTTCATTACAGTACCTTGAAGTGGTGATTTACTTTCTTATACTAACGGAGCTTACGAGTTTTCTGTTAAGTTTTGTGTTGTGAAGTTTTCAAGTTTTGGGTAAGGATTCGATGGACTATGGAATAAGGAATGGCAAGAGACTAATATTTGGGATGCCCTAGGCACCCCAAGGTAATATTAAAGGATAGCCAAGAGCCTAAGCTTGGGGATGCCCCGCAAGGCATCCCCTCTTTCGTCTTCGTTCATCGGTAACTTTACTTGGAGCTATATTTTTATTCGCCACATGATATGTGTTTTGCTTGGAGAGTCAATTTATTTTGTTAGGATTTGATTTCTGTTATTTATAACAATGTTTTGCATCTTTTATTTCAATAAAAGTGGCATTGATAGCCTTTACTATGCCTATGTTACAAGTATACATGTTGCTGTTTGAAAACAGAAAGTTTACCGCTGTTGCAATAATTCCCTAGAAAATTCAGAATGTGATAAAATGTTGAAACTTTTTGCATATTAAGATATGATAAATTTAATACAGTGGGAATTTTCTTTCATAATTTTTGGAGTTAGGTAAGTATGGATGTTGCAGCATTCTTTACAGACTATCCTGTTTAGGCAGATTGCTGTTATGTTTGCATATGTTTGCTTCTTTAATGATTCTATTTGAGGACAGGACTATTAAATATGCAGAGGCATTTAGTATGCAATGTTGAATAATAATTTTAGTGATTTGCTACAGTAGAGTATGATAAGGTTTTTTGCAATGGTTTATACTAACTTATTTCACGAGTCCTTGTTGAGTTTTGTGTGGATGAAGCTTTTGAGATTTAGGGAGACCGTGATATGAGAGGAATTAAGGAGACACAAAAGCTCAAGCTTGGGGATGCCCAAGGCACCCCAAGACAATATTTCAAGAAGTCTCAAGCGTCTAAGCTTGGGGATGCCCAGGTTGGCATCCCACCTTTCTTCTTCAACAACTATCGGTTAGTTTCGGTTGATCCTAAGTTTTTGCTTCTTCACATGATGTTTGCCATTCTTAGAATGTCATTTTATTTTGCTTTGCTTGCTGTTTGAATAAATTACCAAGATCTGAAATTACTAAATTTTAGAGAGTCTTCACATAGCTGCATCATTATTCAACTACTCATTGATCTTCACTTATATCTTTCGGAGTAGTTTGTCATTTGGTCTAGTGCTTCACTTATATCTTTTAGAGCATGGTGGTAGTTTTATTTTGAAGAAATAGATGAACTCTCATGCTTCAATTATATTGTTTTGAGAGTCTTAAATAGCTTGGTAATTTGCTTAAAAATCCCAATATGCTAGGTATTCAAGAATAATAAAATTTTCTTATGAGTGTGTTGAATACTAAGAGAAGTTTGATGCTTGATGATTTTTTTTGAGATATGGGGGTAATAATATCAAAGTCATGCTAGTTGAGTAGTTGTGAATTTGAGAAATACTTGTGTTAGAGTTTGTGATTCCCGTAGCATGCACATATGGTGAACCGTTATGTAACGAAGTCGGAGCATGATTTGTTTATTGATTGTCTTCCTTATGAGTGGCAGGCGGGGATGAGCGATGGTCTTTTCCTACCAATCTATCCCCCTAGGAGCATGCGCATAGTACTTTGTTTCGATAACTAATAGATTTTTGCAATAAGTATGTGAGTTCTCTATGACTAATGTTGAGTCCATGGATTATACGCACTCTCACCCTTCCACCTTTGCTAGCCTCTCTAGTACCGCGCAACTTTCGCCGGTACCATAAACCCACCATATACCTTCCTCAAAACAGCACCATACCTACCTATTATGGCATTTCCATAGCCATTCCGAGATATATTGCCATGCAACTTTCCACCGTTCCGTTTATTATGACACGCTCCATCATTGTCATATTGCTTTGCATGATCATGTAGTCGACATCGTATTTGTGGCAAAGCCACCGTTCATAATTCTTTCATACATGTCACTCATGCATCATCGCACATCCCAGTACACCGCCGGAGGTATTCATATAGAGTCATACTTTGTTCTAGTATCGAGTTGTAATCATTGAGTTGTAAATAAATAGAAGTGTGATGATCATCATTCAATAGAGCATTGTCCCAAAAAAAGAGACATGCCATAAAAAAAGAAAGGCCAAATAAAAAATAGAAAGGCCAAAGAAAAAAATAAGGCCCAAAAAATAAATAAATAAATAAATAAGGGGCAATGCTACTATCCTTTTTCCACACTTGTGCTTCAAAGTAGCACCATGATATAGCAAGTCTCATATGTTGTCACTTTCATATACTAGTGGGAATTTTACATTATAGAACTTGGCTTGTATATTCCAATGATGGGCTTCCTCAAATTGCCCTAGGTCTTCGTGAGCAAGCAAGTTGGATGCACACCCACTAGTTTCTTTTGTTGATCTTTCATACATTTACAGCTCTAGTGCATCCGTTGCATGGCAATCCCTACTCACTCACATTGATATCTATTGATGGGCATCTCCATAGCCCGTTGATATGCCTAGTAGATGTGAGACTATCTTCTCCTTTTTTGTCTTCTCCACAACCACCATTCTATTCCACCTATAGTGATATGTCCATGGCTCACGCTCATGTATTGCGTGAAGATTGAAAAAGTTTGAGAACATCAAAAGTATGAAACAATTGCTTGGCTTGTCATCGGGGTTGTGCACGATTTAAATATTTTATGTGGTGAAGATGGAGCATAGCCAGACTATATGATTTTGTAGGGATAACTTTCTTTGGCCATGTTATTTTGAGAAGACATAATTGCTTTGTTAGTATGCTTGAAGTATTATTATTTTTATGTCAATATGAACTTTTGTCTTGGATCTTATGGATCTGAATATTCATATCACAAGTAGGAAGAATTACATTGAAATTATGCCAAGTATCACTCCGCATCAAAAATTCTTTTTTATCATTTACCTACTCGAGGACGAGCAGGAATTAAGCTTGGGGATGCTTGATACGTCTCCAACATATCTATAATTTTTGATTGCTCCATGCTATATTATCTACTGTTTTGGGAAATATTGGGCTTTAATATCCACTTTTATATTACTTTTGGGACTAACCTATTAACCGGAGGCCCAGCCCAGATTTGTTGTTTTATGCCTATTTCAGTGTTTTGAAGAAAAGGAATATCAGACGGAGTCGAAACGGAACGAAATCAACTGGAGAAGTTATTTTTGGAAGGAAACACACCCGATGGACTTGGACCCTACATCAAGGAAGGAAGGAGGTGCTCACGAGGGTGGGGGGCGCGCCCCCCTAGGGCGCGCCCCCTGTCTCGTGGGACCCTCGTGGCTCCCCTGATGTACCTCCTGCACCCATATATACCCACGTGACCTAAAACTTCCAGAACGCAACATAGATCGGGAGTTCCGCTGCCAGAAGCCTCCGTAGCCACCGAAAACCAATCTAGACCCGTTCCGACACCCTGCCGGAGGGGGCAATCCCTCTCCGGTGGCCATCTTCATCATCCCGGTGCTCTCCATGACGAGGAGGGAGTAGTTCTCCCTCGGGGCTGAGGGTATGTACCAGTAGCTATGTGTTTGATCTCTCTCTCTCTCGTGTTCTTGAGATGATACAATCTTGATGTATC
Organism: Triticum dicoccoides; assembly: GCF_002162155.2. Taxonomy (NCBI): domain Eukaryota; kingdom Viridiplantae; phylum Streptophyta; class Magnoliopsida; order Poales; family Poaceae; genus Triticum; species Triticum dicoccoides. Next base: position 491,781,479 of record NC_041386.1, read on the forward strand.
GCGAGCTTTGCTATTATATCTGGATCCTATGATGTTTCTCCCCCCCCCTCTTCTCTCTTGTAATGAATCGAGTTTCCCCTTTGAAGTAATCTTATTGGATTGAGCTTTAAAGACTTGAGAACACTTGATGTATGTCTTGCCGTGGATATCTGTGGTGACAATGGGATACCACGTGCCACTTGATGTATGTTAAGGTGACCAACTTGAGGGTTCCGCCCATGAACCTATGCATAGGGGTTGGCACACGTTTTCGTCGTGATTCTCTGGTAGAACTTTGGGGCACTCTTTGAGGTCCTTTGTGTTGGTTGAATAGATGAATCTGAGATTGTGTGATGCATATCATATAATTATACCCACGGATACTTGAGGTGACATTGGAGTATCTAGGTGACATTAGGGTTTTGATTGATTTGTGTCTTAAGGTGTTATTCTAGTACGAACTCTAGGGCTGTTTGTGACACTTATAGGAATAGCCCAACGGATTGATTGGAAATAATAGCTTTGAGGTGGTTTCGTACCCTACCATAATCTCTTCGTTCGTTCTCCGCTATTAGTGACTTTGGAGTGACTCTTTGTTGCATGTTGAGGGATAGTTTTATGATCCAATTATGTTAGTATTGTTGAGGGAACTTACACTAGTGAAAGTATGAACCCTAGGCATTGTTTCAACACATTGCAATACCGTTTACGCTCACTTTTATCACTTGCTACCTTGCTGTTTTTATTATTTCAGATTACAAATACCTTTATCTACTATCCATATTGCACTTGTATCACCATCTCTTCGCCGAACTAGTGCACCTATACAATTAACCATTGTATTGGGTGTGCTGGGGACACAAGAGACTCTTTGTTATTTGGTTGCAGGGTTGCTTGAGAGAGACCATCTTCATCCTACGCCTCCTACGGATTGATAAACCTTAGGTCATCCACTTGAGGGAAATTTGCTACTGTCCTATAAACCTCTGCACTTGGAGGCCCAACAACGTCTACAAGAAGAAGGTTGTGTAGTAGACATCAATCCTTATGATAGAGAGTCTATTGTTTTGTCACCTTCATATACTAGTGGGAATTTTTCATTATAGAACTTGGCTTGTACATTCCAACAATGGGCTTCCTCAAATGCCCTAGGTCTTCGTGAGCAAGCAAGTTGGATGCACACCCACTTAGTTTCTTTTGTTGAGCTTTCATACATTTATATCTCTAGTGCATCCGTTGCCTGGCAATCCCTACTCCTTGCATTGACATCAATTGATGGGCATCTCCCTAGCCCATTGATTAGCCGCGTCGATGTGAGACTTTCTCCTTTTTGTCTTCTCCACATAACCCCCATCATCACATTCTATTCCACCCATAGTGCTATATCCATGGCTCACACTCATGTATTTCGTGAAAGTTGAAAAAAGTTTGAGATTACTAAAGTGTGAAACAATTGCTTGGCTTGTCATCGGGGTTGTTCATGATGAGAGCATTCTTGTGTGATGAAAATGGAGTATGACCAAACTATATGATTTTGTAGGGATGAACATTCTTTTGCCATGTTATTTTGAGAAGACATAATTGCTTTGTTAGTATGCTTGAAGTATTATTATTTTTATGTCAATATTAGATTTTTGTCTTGAATCTTTCGGATCTGAATATTCATGCCACAATAAAGAGAATTACATTGAGAATTATGCTAGGTAGCATTCCACATAAAAATTCTGTTTTTATCATTTACCTACTCGAGGACGAGCATGAATTAAGCTTGGGGATGCTTGATATGTCTCCAACGTATCTATAATTTTTGATTGTTCCATGCTATTATATTATCTGTTCTGGATGTTAATGGGCTTTATTTTACACTTTTATATTATTTTTGGGACTAACCTACTAACCCAAGGCCCAGTGCAAATTGTTTTTTTCCTATTTCAATGTTTCATAGAAAAGGAATATCAAACAGAATCCAAACGGAATGAAATCTTTGGGAACATGATTTTTGGAACAAACGTGATCCAGAGGACTTGGAGTGGACGTCAAGAAACAAATGAGGAGTCCACGAGGCAGGGGGCGCGCCTACCCCCTAGGTGCGCCCTCCCTCCTTGTGGGCCCCTCATGGCTCAACCGACCTACTTCTTCCTCCTATATATACTCATATACCCTGAAAACATCCAGGAGCACGACGAAACCCTATTTCCACTGCCGCAATCTTCTGTACCCAAGAGATCCCATCTTGGGGCCTTTTCCGGAGCTTCGCCGGAGGGGGGATAGATCACGGAGGGCCTCTACATCAACTCCATGGCCCCTCCGATGATGTGTGAGTAGTTTACTTCAGACCTTTGGGTCCATAGTTATTAGCTAGATGGTTTCTTCTCTCTCTTTGAATCTCAATACAAAGTTCTCCTCGATCTTCTTGGAGATCTATTCGATGTAACTCATTTTGCGGTGTGTTTGTCGAGATCCAATGAATTGTGGGTTTATGATCAAGTCTATCTATGAACAATATTTGATTCTTCTCTGAAATCTTTTATGTATGATTGGTTGTCTTTGCAAGTCTTTTCGAATTATCAGTTTGGTTTGGCCTACTAGATTGCTCTTTCTTGCAATGGGAGAAGTGCTTAGCTTTGGGTTCAATCTTGCGGTGCTCGATCCCAGTGTCAGAAAGGGAAACGACATGTATTGTATTATTGCCATCGAGGATAAAAATATGGGGTTTAAATCATATTGCTTGAGTTTATCCCTCTACATCATGTCATCTTACCTAATGCGTTACTCTGTTCTTATGAACTTAATACTCTAGATGCATGCTGGATAGCGGTCAATGTGTGGAGTAATAGTAGTAGATGCAGGCAGGAGTCGGTCTACTTGTCACGGACGTGTTGCCTATATACATGATCATGCCTAGATATTCTCATAATTATTCACTTTTCTATCAATTGCTCGACTGTAATTTGTTCACCCACCGTAATACTTATGCTATCTTGAGAGAAGCCACTAGTGAAACCTATGGCCCCGGGTCTATTCTCCATCATATTAATCTTCTGCCAACAAGCTATTTCTATTACCTTTTATTTTGCAATCTTTACTTTTAATCTTTATCATAAAAATACCAAAAATATTATTTTATCATCTCTATCAGATCTCACTCTTGTAAGTGACCGTGAAGGGATTGACAACCCCTTTATCGCGTTGGTTGCAAGGTTCTTATTTGTTTGTGTAGGTACGAGGGACTTGCGTGTGGCCTCCTACTGGATTGATACCTTGGTTCTCAAAAACTGAGGGAAATACTTGCGCTACTTTGCTACATCACCCTTTCCTCTTCAAGGGAAAACCAACGCAGTGCTCAAGAGGTAGCAACCGTCCATCCTTCGACCTCTTCAAGAACACTTCAATATTGAACCGTGGGTGTTGTATGAAAACTTTCCTCGCATCCTGACCACAAAGGTGGTTTGAGAGGTAATCATCAGTGAACCCTAAAAACAAGGATGTGCATAAATATCTTCTCTATATTGGAAACGGGGCAAATGAATAAAAAAGGCAAGGTATAATAGTTAGTACCATCTTGTAAACCTCAGTGCTTCCCATTGTTTCCTTGTAACACATATAAGGTAGTTAGTCATCAGGTTAAGTAAGGGTTCGCATGCTATCAGTCAAATATGTTGATGAAAAATAAGCACATTGCAGATTCATCAGATTAATTCAAGCCACATGGAAAACCCATTTATCCAAACCAAGCATGATTAAGAACTAGGAAATATAGCACTTGTATATGTTTGTCATGTATTAAGTGCAACCAAATTCAATTTATTCCTCACATGGTATACAATAAGAGAATGCAACCACAACAATTGAACATTGCATTGCAGAATTGAACCAAGCAGTTAACTAAACACCACAACAAATGAACCAAACGCTAACTGAGCACCACATTGCACAATATAACATACTCCTAATAGAAGATCAGACATTTAACCAAACCAAGCATGCTTAACAACTTGGTAATATAGCAATTGTATTTGTTTCTCATGTATTTAGTACAACCAAATTCGATTTATTCCTCACATGGTATACAATAAGAGAATGCAGCCACAACAATTGAACATCGCATTGCAGAATTGAACCAAGCAGTTAACTAAACACCACAACAAGTGAACCAAGCCACAACAAATGAACCAAGCAGTTAACTAAACACCAATTGAAACATACTCCTAATAGAAGACTAGATAGTTAACCAAACCAAGCATACTTAACAACTTGGAAATATTGCACCCTGAAGAATTGAACATCACATTTGTAGAATTGAACCTAGCAGTTAATTGAACACCACATTGCAAGACATATAGAACATATACACTATAGCAGAAGATTGCATGGTGAAAGTAGATAGCACAATTCACTAGAATTTATTAAGGAAATGCAGTAGCTAGCAAACTGAGCATGGGTCCTTATAGTGAGCTAATAAGACAAGCTACTCCTCATTATCGGAGATATCGATGACGATTGGCTCCTTGGACATGGAAGAGGGCGAGGCCTCAGCATCGTGGGTGCCCTCGTTGTAGTGGTGAGTTGCCTGAGCCACTCTGGGAACCAACCTGCTGGCTCTCGAGATGAGGTAAGCACATGCACGCTGAGAAAACACCTCGTAGTCTTCGTCGAAGGCACCGACAGTGGCCTCGAGAAAATGCCACGAACTGTCGTTTAAAGCAGCCAACCGCGTCGCGGCGTCTGCGCGCGAGGCATCAACGGTGGCCTCGACGGCAAGGTGCTCCTCCAAGATCTGGGGGTCGGCATGAATGGCAGCCATCGCGACCTCATCCGCGCGTGTGGCCATGATTTGCTTCTCCGCTGCCAAATGCTCCTTGAGGTCTTGGCTATACTGTGTGCACCATGGCTTATGCCGACGCTTATTTGGTGGAGGGGTCGGCGATTTGGGTGGAAGGTGTCGTGCTCGCGCCGATGGTCGGGGCATGTGGGTTGTGGATGGAGGAGGAGGATGGGGGTCGGGTGTGGATTACCTGCCTTGATAGGCGAGTCCGAGCAGCGTGAAGGAGGGTCGCCGGCGAGGAGGCGGCAGCGCTGCAAGAAAGGAGTGAAGGTTTCAACTTGGAAAGGAAGGCGGAAAGAGGGGAAATGTGGCTTTTGGTAAGGGGGAGGGGGCAGGGAGGTAGATATTTCCGCGGAAGCCAAACATTTGGAATCGCTTCAGCCAAAAAACTGGCGCGCAAAGTGTCATTAGACACTTTCCGGAGATATTTTGTGCTGCATCTCACACGGTTGGTGTAAAATCCCAAATTTCCAATTTGGAATGTTATACATAGCTCATTCATGCATATCATATTTTGCTGCATTTTGTTTCGCGAATCCTCGAAATCCTAAGCAACTCAAGGACCCTCGGAGAGAGTTGGGGATTTCCCTGTTTTCATATTTGAGTTTTATCAAATATTGAAACGAGGATTTTTGGTTTTAATTATTTTTCTCTCCAAAAATATTTCATATTAAAATATATTAGAGGAGATAATATGACTTCTCCAAAATAAATGAAATATTGGAGGAAAAGTATTAAAATCAAATATTTGATTTTATTCGGAGTTTATTGCTATTTTATTTGAATTAGAAAAATTGCATGTTTTTCAAAGTTGCATTTTAGGGCTAGGAAAATGTTCATCTCGTTCTAAATATTTTATTTAGATGGTGAAAATTTGTTTTTGGCATTTTTAGATTTTTATTTTATTTTCTAGGATTTATTTAAGTTCCAGCGAAATTATTTTAAAAAAAATCGCAGCGCCCGGCTGGGCCGAAGCCCAGCCGAGCCGGCCCAACCGCCCCGCGCCTCGTCTCCGACCTGGAGACCGCGAGCGCCGCCGCCGCTAGCTGAGTCCGGCCGGGACTCCTCCTCCCCGCGCCGCCTTGCCCCCTACCCCAAGCACCCCCTCCCCCTTCTTAAATACACTGCCCCCGCACCCCACCCCGCCACCCAACCCGAGCCGCCCCGACGCCTAGACCGCGCCACTGCCTAGCGCCGCGCCGCCGCCCGCCACCACAGTCCCGCTTCGCCGGAGCCACCCCGCCTCGCCGGAGGTATAAGCCGTCGTTCATTTTTTAATAAAAAAACCGATTCGTTTTTTTAGAAAACCCTATGTTCGTTTTTTAGATCGGCTCGCCGGTTTTCTCGGTTTAGTTTATATAGCGGACGTTCGTCCGTATGTTCGTTTTAACGAACGGTTTTCGCTCGTTAGTTACAGACAACAAGTGTTTGTTCGTTAGCCTGTTCGTCAGTTTTCTTGTTCTCGGATTTTCCGCGATTATTTTCAGTCGCGATTTCTGATCCAATTTTCGTTTCAGTTTATCTTTTCGCTCGTTTATCGGAATCAGGCAATTCAAGCGCCTAGATCTTCGTCTCGAAACCCTCTTTCTATTTAATCAACTTGAACAAGATTTTGGTACTGTAAAATTTGACCTTAGTCTAGATTAGTAAACGGATCTTGTTTCTTTTGCAGTTTGAGTTTCGTTGCTCCGTTTGATTTGATTCTTTTCGCAAACCGGAGTTCTTAAGTTGAACTTTTTGGTTAGATCTTCTTATTTGAGATTTACCCAAGTTTCTTTGATTCACTGCTTATGCATGCTATTGTTTGTTTGCGATAGAACTCCCGGAGTGAGAAGCGTGCTACTACGAGTCCCTAGGTTTTGCGGATCGTCAGCAAGGCAAGTATCACATTGATAATACTCCTTCCATACCCAGTTTTTATGCATTAGATCCAATCCTCAAACATTGCATGATTAATATGTGATTAACATGTGGGTTGGGAAGTAGTTGATGAGGTAGAACCTATTGCCTTGTTATATTCAAACCTTGGGAGTTACTTCTACGTATTGCTTATATTGCTATGCTATGCTCGTAGACGTGGTTTGGGTGAGTGAATCCATGACAGAAGTGAGATTGTTAATTAATGGTTCAACTTAAGGTGGCAACTTAAATACACATATGAGTGGATTGTTTGTTGGGCACCTGGGGAATCCAGTGTTGTCCAAGGATATCCCGGAGTACTCGTGTGATCATCCTAAGGTCCGCCACCCAGGCTCAAAGGGAACTGAGATATGTTCATGCTAGAAACTTCCGTGTGCAGCCACAAGCTATTATGGGCTCTAGCATAGTTGAGTAAGTTGCGTGAAGCTCCCGAAGAGGTGGATCAGCAGGTAGAGGGATGTAGGTTGGTATGGTCTGCCTGGAGTAAGGAGTTAATGCTTCTGAAAGACTGTGTCTCGGTCATCCGTTTCTCAAACACCATGTAGTGCAAGAAATCCAATGGAGGAGATCGATTCTTGTGAGGAAAAGTGCGCAAACCTCTGTAGAGTGTATAAACTAATCATGGTTAGCCGTGTCCCCGATTATGGACATCTTGAGTATCTAGTACTTGGAGTATCCTAAGTATCTCATCACTATTAAATAATATTGTTGGGTTGTTAATTACTTCAATTGGGATTGAGTTGGAGGAACCTTCTCAATGATGTTTCAACTACCATGATAGTTAAATAAAATCTATTCCTTTGTTGTAGGGAAAAATTGGCTTTTCGCAAGAACTATAACCATAGAGCTTTCCACCAGCCAAATACGCATATAGTGATAGCATTATTCTGTACTTGCTCTACTGTGTTATTTTGCCAGCATATTCCATGTGCTGACCCATTTTCGGGCTGCAACGTATTATGTTGCAGACTTTTTAGACGAGGAGTAAGGTTCGTTAGGTCGTTGCCGTGCAGCTCAGCTATGCCGTTGGAGTTGATGGACTCACTTTATCTTCCAAGCCTTCCGTTGTTAACGTATTAGATGGCCTTAAGCCATATTTATTGTAATAAGTTCTCTTTTGAGACATTCGCTGTAATAAGTGTGTGATTGCTACTCTGTTATTAATCCTCGAGTACTGTGTGTGTCAGCATTACCGATCCAGGGATGACACTGAAGCACAGAGACTTGACCGTTTGAGGTCGGGTCGCTACAAGATGGTATCAGAGCACACACTGAGTGTAGTACACGACCACTAAGCTAAAGCCCTAGATCACTATTCTCTTCTCATTTCTGACTCCTCTCCATTTTCTACTCTTTAGGATGGCGGACGCAAGGAACAAGTTTGCACAACCGGATGAAGATGCCCCCTTTGGACGAGACTTGAAGGAAGTCACTAGGTACCTAAACATTGGGATACCAAGCTTCACAGGAACTTACAATGCCACTTTACCAGAAGAGGAGCGATGGATGATTCAAGTTCAAGTGCCAGGAAGGACATTCACGCCAGTCACTAAGCCCATAGAGTTTTTCTTTGATGCACCAACCTGGAGTCTAGGAAAGAGTATGGCAGCTCACATCACCATGGGACGCATTGTAGAAGTTTATCATAAGGAGCTTAAGGATACTATCTATCAGCTTTGTGGGCGCCGAGACGAGCAATGGGAGATGATCAGCACCAGGAAGGATAGATCAATTGCAGCTTTCATGCAGGAGCTAAACCAGCACATTCGTCGCCAGGAGAACCAGATGTGCGCAGGAATGATAGATCTGAAGAAGGCAATGACAAGGATCACGGAATTGGAGGAAGAACTTAAGGCTACACGTGAAGATTATGAGGAGGAAATCGTCGTACTAGTGGAGAAGAATGATGATCTGGAAAGGAAGCTAGGAGTATTCATGGGAGACCCCACACCAGGAGGAGAAGACGAAGAACCCAAGGAGATTCGCCCGGAGGACTACATCATCATCGACGACACCGACATGGACCCCGACGATAGCGATGATGACTATGAAGACGAAGCTGGAGCAGACATCATGGAGTCTTCAACCGAGGAATATTTTTAGTAGACCACCACATCAGTAGTAGTATTCCACCATGTATATAGTATAATCCGATCACTTTTGTAATGATAGTTAGATCGATTGTATGCCCTTGCTTGATTGATTGAGTGAAATGATTGTGTTTGTCTCATGTGCATATGGGTAGTGTTTTCTCATTAGACCCCATTCTATTCTAATCTCTCCCCTCTAAACCCATCAGATGCCTCCGAGACGTGACCCTGGATTTACTTTCCCACCGGAGCTCACTCAGTTGATCCAGCAGCAGAATACCCTGATGTAGTTGTTAGTTCAGAACCAAGGCAACAACAACAACAACCCACCACCACCACCAGTTGACAACTTAGCCCACTTTTTGAGGCTGCAGCCGCCGGTGTTTTCCAGTAGCACCGAGCCGATAGTGCCAGATGATTGACTCCGCAGGATTGGAAGGGAGTTAACCACTGCAGGATGTATAGATGCTGAGAAGGTGCGTTTTGCCGCACATCAGTTGGATGGACCAACAGCCTCATGGTGGGAGAATTACACTGTCACCTACCATATAGCCACTGTTACATGGGATCCGTTTCAGAAAGCATTCCGCACATCCCATGTCTCAACTAGAGCTATGAGTATCAAGAAGCGTGAGTTTCGCAACTTACGCTAGGGGAACCGTACTGTGGCTCAATACGCGGATGAGTTTGGCAAGTTATCTCGCTATGCCCCTGACGATGTGGCCACAGATGCTGCAAAGCAGGAGAAATTTATGGAAGGGCTGAATGATGAGATGAGCATGCAGTTGTTGGTGGCAACATTCAACAACTAACATGAGTTGGTAGATAAGTCTCTTATGATTGAAGGGAAGCAGCAGCAGATTGAGAGCCATAAGAGGAGGTATGGACAAGGAAGGTACCATTCAGGAACTCAACAGAAGCCTCGCCTAACCCCGAACACGGGAGGACTTGTTCATAACCATGGAGGCCACACCCACTATGGAGGAAGTAACCATAATCATACTGGCCCAAGGAATGGGAATGGTGCAAGCAACAATCAGAACCGTTCCAATCCAGCCACACCCGCCAAGAGAGACCTAAGCCACGTTACTTGTTTCAAGTGCAGGAAGACTGGACACTATGCCACAAAGTGCCCTGAAGCGAAGAATGGAAACGGCAATGGGAGCGCTGGAAAGAAGCCCAATCCATTCAACAAAGGACAAGTGAACCACATTAACGTGGAGGAGGTTGAAGAAGAGCCAGGCGCGGTTATAGGTAAGTTTTTGGTTAAGTCTTTTGCCGCCCTTGTTCTTTTTGATACTGGTGCATCGCATTCATACATATCAAGGGAATTTGTGATAAGTTTAAACTACCAACCCAAACCCTTAGGACCCCTCTGTTAGTGAGTTCACCCGGGGCAGAGTATATGGCTAGTCGATGGTGCGACCAGATACCCTTAACCATTGGTAGCCATGTTTTTCCGTCCGACCTAATAATCTTGGAGTCACAAGGATTGGATGTGATATTAGGCATGGACTGGATGTCAAAGTATGGAGGAAGCATTGACTGTGCTAGTAAGTCGATTCGTCTCACCACTCCTGAGGGAAAAAGGATTAAGTATGTATCTAGGCATGCGCCAAGGAGTAGCCAAGTGAATACCCTCACGGGAGTTGTTTAGGAGGAAGTGCCTATAGTGAAGGATTACCCAGATGTTTTTCCAGAGGAGTTACCAGGCATGCCACTGGATCGAGACATCGAGTTTTTGATAGAGCTATTGCCAGGCACCGGGCCTATATCGAAGCGACCATATCGGATGCCCGCAAATGATCTAGAGGAGATTAAGAAGCAGATCAAGGAGTTATTGGAGAAAGGTTACTATAACGCCCACGATGAGGCTATATCTCCCACGTGTCGGAGCACGACTTAGAGCCATAACCGCATTGTAAGCAATGTCGCAAGTGGGGTAATCTTCACACCACCCATGTACTGAATAAGGAAAGAGGTACATAGTTGGCTTACAATCGCCATGTCACACAATGCATAAATAACATTACATTCATCCAGATACAATCAAGTTCCGACTATGGAACCAAAATAAAGATAACCCCAAATGCAACAATGTCCCCGATCGCCCCAACTGGGCACCACTACTAATCGTCTGGAAAGGAAACGTAGTATCGCCCTGAGTCCTCATCGAACTCCCACTTGAGCTCAGTCGAATCTCCTGGAGTGGTATCATCGGTCCCTCATCTGGTTTTGGAACTAATCTATGAGTCACAGGGACTCAACAATCTCACACCCTCGCGATCAAGACTATTTAAGATTATAGGTAGGGTAAAAGGTATGAGGTGGAGCTACAGCAAGCACTAGCATATATGGTGGCTAACATATGCAAATGAGAGCGAGAAGAGAAGGAAAAGGCACGATCGATAGACTATGATCAAGAAGTGATCCTAGAACAGCCTACGGTCAAGCATAACACGAGACCGTGTTCTCTTCCCGGACTCCGCCGAAAAGAGACCATCACGGCCACACACTCTGTTGATTCATTTTAATTAAGTTAAGTTTTAGGTTTTCTACAACCGGACATTAACAAATTCCCATCTGCCCATAACCGCGGGCACGGCTTTTGAAAGTTCAAATCCCTGCAGGGGTGTCCCAACTTAGCCCATCACAAGATCTCACGGTCAACGAAGGATATTCCTTCTCCCAAGACAATCCGATCAGACTCGGAATCCCGGTTACAAGACATCTCGACAATGGTAAAACTAAACCAGCAAAGCTGCCCGACTGTGCCGACAAATCCCGATAGGAGCTGCACATATCTCGTTCTCAGGGCACACTCGGATGAGACATCCTACGAGTAAAACCAACCCTCAAGTTGCCCCGAGGTGTCCCCGCAGTCTACTCGGTTTGGACCAACACTCAGAGGAGCACTGGCCCAGGGGCGTTTAAAATAAAGATGACCCTCGAGTCCGTGGAACCCAAGGGAAAAAGGGCTAGGTGGCAAATGGTAAAACCAATGTTGGGCATTGCTGGAGGAGTTTTATTCAAGGCGAACTGTCAAGGGGTTCCCATTATAACCCCAATTGTGTAAGGAACGCAAAATCAAGGAACATAACACCGGTATGACAGAAACTAGGACGGCAAGAGTGGAACAAAACACCAGGCATAAGGCCGAGCCTTCCACCCTTTACCAAGTATATAGATGCATTAAAGTAAACAAGATATAATAATGATATCTCAACAATAAACATGTTCCAATAAGGAACAAACTCCAATCTTCACCTGCAACTAGCAACACTATAAGAGGGGCTGAGCAAAGCGGTAACATAGCCAAACAATGGTTTGCTAGGACAAGGTGGGTTAGAGGTTTGACATGACAATATGGGAGGCATGATAAGCAAGTGATAGGTGTCATAGCATAGGCATAGTAATAGAGCGAGCATCTAGCAAGCAAACATAGAAGTGATTTCGAGGGTATGGTCATCTTGCCTGCAAAGTTCTCCGAGTTGACGTTAGCTTGATCCTCGTAAGCATACTCAACTGGTTCCTTGATCACGTACTCGTCTCCCGGCTCTACCCAAAGCAAGAACACAAGCAAAGGGAGACACAATCAACCACGTGCAATGCACAAGCAACATGATGCAAAACATGGCATGATATGCGGGATGTGATATGTGATGCATATACTATTCTCGGTCTTATAACGAAGAGGTTGCCTAGTTTGAACCGAACACTGTACTTGATCTCTCGTCCTATCACAAACAAGTCTCTTCCCCCGAGTCCTAGTAGACTAGTCCAAGTAGTCCGGGACAATAGCGTCCCGTCTCTTCGCTGACCCCTGGCACACAATCACTATAAGACAAAGCAAGACAAACCTCTCTTATCCTTCTCGGCTAGAAGTTACAAGTTTCCTGTTCCGGTTTCGGCTTGAGGGAAGTGCCTGAAATCGATTCAATTCTTATCTCCGATTTCGAACTCCGGCTGGATTCTTATGACCAAGAGCTACTCTTGCTTACTTAAAACTCTAGTTTTGTCGGACAACCTTGCTTCTTTCTTATAGCAAAGTGTTGAATCCATAAGCTTTCGTCGGAGCCTGCCACCAATCAGTCTAAATTAGTTACTTAATTCCTTAACTACCTAGCTTGCAGAGAATAAAGTAGGCTTTGGCTGAGATACGTAAAGGAGGAATAGTCAACTATACTCCGAATGTGCTTTGAGCAGACAGATATGTAGGTTGAGAATAAAACAAAGGAAAAGAAATAGAACGTACCTCCTTAAATAAATATCTCACCTATCAAACTCAAGCAAGAGTCGAACCGCTAGCTTTTTGTGGCCATGGGAACCGGCTGGGACACCCTCAAACCCCCTTTTATTCTCAAAAAAGGGATCGGTTTTGGAAAGGAAAGATTAAACCTGGACTCAACTTAGAAAACCAAGAGTGTCACTGGAATGATGAGTTGATTTCAGTCAAAATTGATATAAAGATCACCGGAAATGGATGCACGGTTTGCAAATGGCAAGCAAAACAAATATGGCACCGATCTGCGATTAATAACACGAGGCCATCTAAATGCATCAAGAACAACAAGCTATTGCACTCTAACATGAAAACAAATCACATGGCAGTGATCCATTCAAGATGCTTGACAAAAGATGAACACTGATCTATGGCTAAATCACACAATAGCAGGTTTAAACAAGCATGGCAAAAGTGCAAAAGATATCAGGTTACAGACTTGGTGAAATTAACAACATGTCAGGAATTTAACATCAGGAAGCAATGTTTAGAGCAAGATAACAACATGCTACAGGAACATATGATGGCAAAGCAAGGCATGGCATGAAGCTACTCAAAGCATACAACAAAAGTCCCTTACTGACCATGAGCCAAAAGGGACCAAAAAATACAATGGCAATCATGTGAACATAGCAACTTTCGTTAACAGATTCAGACTTAGTAGAAAACTGGAACATGGCAAAACAGATTCACGTAGGCATGTTTACGAGCTCGATGCACTCACCACAAGGCATTGCATGACAATCTAAGCATACACCCAGCAGGTAGACATGGCATAGAAGCTAAACATGGCAAGAACAACCTCATAGTATGCATGGATCAACTACAACAACCTCGGCAAAATTGCTTAACATGTAGACAATCTGCCAGGAATATTTTATAGCAAAAGTAGAGCTCGATTGAGTCAAGCTAGTGTGCTCCATAATTGCAAACAAATACATGGATGGATAGAGCATAACATTATCTCAAAATCACCCTTACTGCTCATGCTCAAAAGAGGCATGGATCACTCTGTAGCAACAAGAATACATGGCATAAAAATATTATCAGGGAAAAGACTTGGAAGATTTCTAAGTCCCTGAAATCAGCAACATTATGAGAGCTACTTTGCATGCTTGTGCTAGTCACCACAAACATCACAAAAATACATGGCATACACCCCTGTAAAGATGGCATGTCATACTTCAAAACACATGTAAGGCTCAAGTTCATAGGAGGCACACATTAAACATGGCAAAAATGTCAAATGTCCAATTACTAATAAGAATCTGAAACTAACATTACATAGCACTCTTGCAATAGCATTTAGGGCATCAAGATGAGCTCAAATGAACATGGTGCAATGGGATGAAATGAAGTACTCGTCGAGACAAACAATTTGATATGCTACACTCCCAAAACGGAGCCACGGGGATGAAGTTATGATGCGATGAATGAGGCATAAAAATAAGAACAGGGCGAGGACTTAGTGAAAATTAGACCTCTCGAGATCTAGGGTTCGTCCGGGGCACACAATCCGAGGAGCAGCCGGAACTTCACCGGAGAAGAGGTGGTCCGGCGAGGGGGGTGCCGGATCCGGCCTTGTCGCGACCGGATCTGGCCGGGGCGGCGCGAGGCGAGGCGAACGGCGGCGAGGCGACGCAGGGCGGCGTGGCGGCGTGCTGGTGG
>NC_041386.1:491796931-491865824 GCF_002162155.2 Triticum dicoccoides
AGCGGCGGTGCGACGGAGGGGCGGCGACGCGGTGGAGGGGCGGCAGCCTCGGCAGGGTTTGGGCGGCGCAGCGAGCTGAGGAGGCGCGGGCCTCGGGGCCCTCCGTGGGCCGGGTGGGCCGGCGCGGACAGGCGGCGAAGTGGGGCTCCGCGGCGGACACGTGGCGAGTGGTGGTTGGCCGGGGGAAGCGGGGCGGACACGTCCGGCGGCTAGAGGTGGAAGGAGACTAGGGTTAGGGATCCGGAATTTTCGGGGGGAAGTCTATATTTATAGGTAGAGGGAGCTAGGAGGCTCCAAATTGAGTACGGTTTTCGGCCACGCGATCGTGATCGAACGACCTAGATGATGGAGGGGGTTTAGGTGGGTTTTGGGCCACTTTGGAGAGGTGTTGGGCTGCAACACACACGAGGCATTTTCGGTCCCTCAGTTAACCGTTGGAGTATCAAACGAAGTCCAAATGGCACGAAACTTGACAGGCGGTCTACCGGTAGTAAACCAAGGCAGCTTGGCAAGTCTCGGTCCAATCCGAAAACGTTTAACGCATGCACACGAAAAGAGGTAAAAGGGGACACCGGAGGACATAATAGCGCCGAAATGTAAAGCGGACAACGGTGAAAATGCTCGGATGCATGAGACAAACATGTATGCAAATGCGGTGCACATGATGACATGATATGAGATGCATGACAAAGACAAAAGCAATACGAAGACAAAAACCCGACAACAAGAAAATATCATAACTTAGTGCCGGAAAAGGCAAGAGTTAGAATACAAATATGGCAGGTTACATACGGGGTGTTATAGTTACATTCGACGGAGTTCATCACCATGGGGAGCCCAGGTGCTTTTGGTTGAGAAGAAGGATAAGTCTCTAAGAATGGTTGTTGATTATTGTGTGTTAAATGAGGTGATGATCAAGAACAAATACCCACTGCCGATGATCAATGATTTGTTTGACCAGCTGCAAGGAGCCAATGTGTTTTCAAAGATCGATCTGCGATCTGGATATCACCAGCTAAAGATACAAGAGAAGGACATACCAAAGACATCATTCACCACACGGTACGGGTTGTATGAGTATACGGTCATGTAGTTTGGACTGACTAACGCCCCTGCCTATTTCATGAGCATGATGAACAAGGTGTTCATGGAATATTTGGATAAGTTTGTTGTGGTGTTCATTGATGATATAATGGTATACTCGAAGGATGAGGAGGAGCACGGAGAGCATTTGCGTTTAGTTCTTGAGAAACTCAGGGAACACCAGTTGTATGCCAAGTTCAGCAAATGTGAGTTTTGGTTGAAGGAAGTCAGATTCCTTGGACATGTTATATCAGGAGAAGCTGTACCAGCAGATCCCACCAAGGTTCAGTCATTCATTGAATGGTTGGCACCCACTTTAATTAGCGAGATCCGCAGTTTTCTTGGACTCGCAGGATACTATCGGAGATTCATTGAGAATTTTTCCAAAATTGCGAAGCCAATTGTAACACCCCGATAGTTATGCTAGAGTAACCTCACCCTAATGATGTTATGCCATCACAATTATTTGGCTAAACCTCACTTGGTCAAAACCCAGTTCGAAATCATATTTAAATTGCATGTCAAAATTTTAATTTTTCAAACAATAAAACAAAAATATTCGATGAGTTGCAAATATTCACTAGGTAATTGTCATGTAGGAACCAACATATTTTGAAATAATTAAATGCCCTTAACATATTTAAAACAGTGCATCTAACATTAAATAAACATATTTAAATTCGAAAGTAAATTTGAACAGTTACAATTTGACCTCAAACTTTTTGTGAAACCCTGTAGTGTTGAGTAGAATTTATGTGCAAAGTTTCATAGTATCAAGCAAGAATCTTTTTGCTAGCAAAAATAAATAGAAAACAGAGTTGTAGCATTATAACAGAAATTAGGAAAAGAGAAAACAACTGAAACCTACTATGCTATTTGGGCCGTAAGTCAGCCCAGCCCAAATCCCTCACGTTTTCTTCCTCGTCCTGTTCATGGGGGATCGTGGCACCGCATCCACGGATGCCATGGCGCCGTGGCACGCATCCGCGGCCTCCCTCGCCCTACTTAGCACCGGCAACCCCCTCCCCTGAACCCTAGATGTTTCCCCCCCTGCGCCCACTCCCTCTCGCGTCCCCCTCTCGACCCCCGAGCGTACGTGTCACCGCGCCACCATCGTTGTCGCGGATCGGAGCCACCCCGAGCCGCCCCAAGTGTCCTGCAGCTCCACCAAGGTCGTGTCCATCGCCTACCGCACTGGATCGAGCTCGGGAGCAACGCTGACGCTGCCCTCATCGTTTGTCTTCGCCACGGCCGTCGCGGCCCCGCCGTCGATCCGCGTCAACCCGTCCACCTCGGTCCCGTACGAGCTCACCATCGGGCCTTCCCCGGTGAGCAGAGCTGATCCCCCCTGCTTTCCCCTTCCCTCGTTTCCGTTGGCCGTCGTGGCCGAGCGCCGGAGCTCATGCTCCTGGCCGCGCTCACTGCACTCCCCTGCCTCGTGCACCCGCGCCCGGCTGGTTCCGCCGTTGTTGCCTGTTTCCTTTGGTCTTCCCCCGCACGCGCCTGTTGCCGCCTCGCCAATGCGCAGCCCGCGCGCCCGCGTGCTGCTGCTGCAGTTCCTAGCCATGCACCAGCCGGCCGACTCGCCCGCTGTCGCCCGAACTCCTCGCCGAGGGCCCTTGCCTGCACTAGGCGCGCCCCTGGCCAGCGCCGGCCGGCGGTTGGCTGCGCCCGCCAGGGCTGCTGCTGCTCCCCCGGCGCTGCGCCTCCCCTGGTCGCCATGGCCATGGACGCCGCACACATGTGTGCGTGCGTGCCCAACCGTGGGCGGCTGTGTTAGTGTATACTCCCTCCGGTTCTTTTTACTCTGCATATTAGGTTTGACCGAAGTCAATCTCATCCAACTTTGACCACGTTTATACAAAAAATTATAGACATTCACATAACAACACCAATATCAATAGATTCATCTTGGAATATATTTTCATATTATATTTATTACATATTATAGATGCTAATAATTTCTAATATAAATTTTGTCAAACTTAGCAAAGTTTGACTTTCGGCAAATCCAATGTGCAGAGTAAAAAGGACTGGAGGGAGTACGTTATGTGTAGTGTACGAGCTCTTGTATGGATGATGCTCTACGGTGCAGTAGATGGTAGCGCTGCAGTTTGTATTCGTGCACACGTCTTAGAGTAGTGGGCAACCCCATGATCTCCACTAGGCCAGGAGCGGCTCCAACCTGTACGTATACTCACTGCCTATGGCTGAAGTGTGGTCTATGTCCTTTCATTCTCTCCCGTAACAAGCTGGCTGTGCCACAGCCGATGCGGCAAATCCTTGATTAGATGAGTGGTAGGTCTAATTAAACCCCCATCCTAAGTAGTCACTTACATGTGGGTCCTCATATTAATAAAACATGGATAAATAAATTTACTAACTCTGTTTGTATGACATATGGGCCCTACTAGATTAATTAACCGGTCAAACATTTTAATTAAGTCAACTAACCCTGTGACACTAACAGTCTGGCCCCACAACTTAGTTAAAGTGGTTGTTAAAATTTACCATCAGTGGCCCTACATTCTTGTCCATCCGCCATGCTATACTACTGGGTCATGATCACTTCGGGAGGTGATCACGGGCATATGTTATATATTTATACTGTTACATTACTTATGATATTGTTCGGATATGGGGGCTGAAGGGGCAGGTGGCTCCATCCCGGTAGAGGTGGGCCTGGGTTCCTGACGGCACCCGGCTGTTACTTTGTGACAGAGCGACAGGGCAGGTTGAGACCACCTAGGAGAGAGGTGGGCTTGGCCCTGGTCGGCGTTCGCGGTTACTTCAAAATAACACGCTTAACGAGATCTGGGTATTTGATCTGAGTCTGGCTACTGGCCGATACGCACTAACCATCTACGCGGGGACAGTTATGGGCACTCGACGTCGTGGTATCAGCCGAAGCCTTCATGATGTCATCGACTGAGCGGCGCGCGCCGGGTTAGACTGGAACGCCTACTCTTGTATAAGGGAGGTTAGGTCTGCTCACGGCCGCGTACGCAACATGCAGGTGTGCAATGGGCGATGGGCCCAGACCCCTGCGCCATAGGATTTAGACCGGCGTGCTGACCTCTCTATTGTGCCTAGGTAGAGCTGTGACGTGTTGATCTTCTGAGGCCGGGCATGACCCAGGAAAGTGTGTCCGGCCAAATGGGATCGAGCGTGTTGGGTTATGTGGTGCACCCCTGTAGGGAAGTTAATCTATTCGAATAGCCGTGATCTTCGGTAACATGATGACTTGGAGTTGTACCTTGACCTTATGACAACTAGAACTAGATACTTAATAAAACACAGCCTTCCAAGTGCCAGATACAACCGGTGATCGCTCTCTCACAGGACGACGAGGGGAGGGTCATCGGTTAGGATATTGCTATGCGATGTTACTTGGTGAACTTACCATCTGCTCTCTCCTACATGCTGCAAGATGGAGGTTACCAGAAGCGTAGTCTTCGAAAGGACTGCTATCCCCCTCTTATTCTGGCATTCTGCAGTTCAGTCCACATATGATACCCTTATTCCATTTGATACCAATGCATACATATGTAGTGTAGCTCCTTGCTTGCGAGTACTTTGGATGAGTACTCACGGTTGCTTTGTTCCCCCTTTTCCCCCTTCCTATACCCGATTGCTACGACCAGACGATGGAGCCCAGGAGCTAGACACCACCGTTGACGACGACTCCTACTACACTGGAGGAGCCTACTACTACGTGCAGCCCGCTGACGACGACCATGAGTAGTTTAGGAGGATCCCAGGCAGAAGGCCTGCGCCTCTTTTGATCTGTATCCTAATTTGTGCTAGCCTTCTTAAGACAAACTTGTTTAACTTATGTCTGTACTCATATATTGTTGCTTCCGCTGACTTGTCTATGATCGAGCTCTTGTTTTCGAGCCCTCGAGGCCCCTAGCTTGTAATATGATGCTTGTATGACTTATTTTATTTGTAGAGTTGTGTTGTGATATCTTCCCGTGAGTCCCTGATCTGGATCATACACGTTTGTGTGTATGATTATTGTACGATTGAATCGGGGGCGTCACAAGTTGGTATCAGAGCCGACTGCCTGTAGGAATCCCCCTTTCACATTCCTTGGCTGAAGTCGAGTCTAGACATTGCAAAACTTTTACTAACATGGTTGTGTGTCTTACGGGCCCACGTCGCCATTGGGTGGTATTAGGATCTTTTACTCATTGTCTATACTCTGGGACTCTGATCTCTCTTCTATTCGGGTTAAATGAATTTTGCTAAATCTAACATTAGGATCTCGTTATCACTTTTACCCGGAGAGCCCCTTATTACTAATGATCGTCTGCTGCACGTGAAGACCCTGAAGATACTCTCCGCTGTTAACCCGAGAACTTGTGTTCATCGCGTTTGCAATTCCCCTTCCACCGTCAACCCTTATGGATAACTACTTTCAGTTGTTATTCTTACAATCATCCCCAGTTGGTCTTGTTATTACAAGATACCCCGAAATACTCGTCGTTGTTTCGATAATCCTTTGAGCTTACTGCCTTGATGTTCTTTGTCACCTGAATACCCCTATGGATAATTCTCGCACTTATCGAGTATCGGCTCATCCCCCAGTTGTTCATGTGTTTCACAATGGTCTTTGAAATACTATTCGATCCTCCAAAAATCCTTAGTAGCTTATTGCTCTACAATACTTGTTTGCTTGCATTATGGATGCTTTCCATATGTCTCGCAATATTCGTTAGTATCTTTAGACACCGTCATTTTGATCCTATTGATCCAACATGAGTGCGAATGCATGGAATCATCAGTTGATCCTTTTAAATTATCTTTCCGGCTCAGACATCATTTTAAACATGAGCTGGTTCTCGACCAATCAGATTGCCATCGATTGTACCCCTAAGCATACGCAACTTATCCATCCTTAATCAGAGTGTTTGCTTCTGATCCCTTGATCGGAAATCATAAATCTTTTGCATTTGAGCTGTGAATTAGTCAGTTGTTTCTATAGTCTGATCTCCTTGCACTGTTTCTTCCTCTGGTTGAGTACCGATGCTCACATCAGACCCCTGGTGGACCACCAGATCCTTTGTCGGATTTTATCTGACGGCGTCCTTCATATTCTATAAGCTTGTGAGTCTTTCCTCGGATACAAAATGCTTTTGGTAAATTGTATCCTCTGTTTTCTCAACCATGCCCTATTTTCGAGCTGATGGTATTTACGATTAAAGCTTGTGGTATATGTTTCCATGATACCCTGACGGGTTGAACCTATGCCTTTCTTAATCTGTGTGAACCCGAAAGTTTTCACGGGTCATACTCCTCTGGTAATTCACCAGGTAGATTTTGACATTGAAATCATTTTTATCTAGAGAAGTGAATGAAAGGTTATGCATTGAAGAAGTGGGAGTCGACCTTGAACTTTGTGTTCATGCCCATGGACACGATGTAGATCTTATCATTAAAGCTTCTCTTAAATTAAATTTTTCCCTTGGTATAAGTTCATCTTATATATGGGATATGACCTTTTGCAATCATGGTTCCAACCATGTTCTTCTTTAAATACCATTTCTCGTGCAAGTTAAACCACTTGTCCTCTGCAGACCAATGCACCCATCCAACCTCTATTATGATCTACCTTTGAGTATTACCCCGTTGTATCTCGATAATATCATATAACCATATTACTTCTTATGAGTTCTTTAAGTATTATTTCTCACCGATTCCAATTATCCCCCGGGTTCTAAGATAATAGTCACTCGAGAACACCGATAAGTGAATCGATTCCGCACTCCGATTCAATAACTCTAAGTAATTTTTGTTGCTTATGAGTTTAATAATCCTTCAAGTCATTCCTAGCCTAATCAGCTATATCATTATTGTGCTAAAATTTTAACTGTGCTACCTGATCCTTCTTCCCGGAGCACAAAATTTGATGGTGAGATAATCTTACGTCGATCTTCCTCGTCATATCATTTCTCCCTGAACAGCAAACTTGATTTTGAGTTTGTGTCATACCCATGGTTCCAATAACCTTTCGCCTCATCATTCCTTTAACAAGTTGTCATCGCCGATCGATTACATCTTCATGAAATCTCTCGATAAATGTGTCATGATCATCATCAGCATTCTGAGCTCTTTTAGGATATCAATTGAATTCATGATGAGAAATACCATCCTTGCCTTAGATGATTTGTGTTGTCATCGACCACTTTATTACCTTCCCTCGAACACAAACTTGTTCGTGTTCTGTGTTATACCTTGAGATCCTTGCTATTCAGCATTTGTTCTTCTTTACCTTGGAGTATTACCATCTATTATGTCAAGAATGTCGTGAGGATTGCTCCACCTCTTAAGAATTCTTGGTATAGTGACGCTTCTCACCATCACCATTCTTTCTTGGTCCTTGTGTTGATTCCAACCGGTGTACCAACAAGTGAACGGTGCTGTTTGGATTCTGCCCTTCTAGCAACCCTATTGCTTTGAAGTTAATGGTCGGCCGTTCATTCTTAGACTATTGATTATTGAATCACCATTCTTACATTGGTCGTGCAACCCAACCCATATTTCGGGCGCACCTTTCAACCAATGTTTAATTGTGTATGTTTTCCTCGAGCATACTTCATTATATCATTTGATTTGACAAATGCTATCTCCTTATCCACATAATTGTGGAGATGCATCTTTTTGGATACCTCGTTGAATTATCACTGAGTCCATCAGCCACTTCCTCATCCTCTCCTTGGCTTAATGATGAACCCTTGTTCGGAACTCGCTTTCATAGTTCATTTTCCCAAGAATCATATAATGTCATCTCGTCAATTGTGTTGCACCTCTTCTTCTCAGGCATCCTGAGTCTGAGATATCCTAACACCAATACGATATGAATCCCGGTCAGATATGATGATTGGGACGCATTTTCCAAGAGTTATAACATTGGTCTTTTTGCTACTCGGTAAGGTGATGTCATGCCTAGCACACCTGATGGAGGACCTATTGTTATAGTATCCTTTTTTAGCAAGTTTAGCCATTCTTTCATGAGGAAATTGTAAGACTTATTCTATAAGTTGTTCCTGGTGAATCCTTAGAGTATCCAAAGTCTGATCTTTACCCAGTGACCATGTCAATGCTATCTCGAAGCATATCTGTGATACTCCAATTTTCAACAAGAACATTTGAAGCGCAATGCTAAATGTTTCCTGCTCAATTATCCAAACACCGATGTATGGGTAATGTCATGAAATTTGTCTCCCCTACCTAAAGAGTTCTCTACATTATATCTTGCCATGGATATCATGCTCTACTTGTCCTTGGGAAGGATATACCTTTAAATAGGTGTTTAAACACATTTTTCTTTCCATTGTTCTGATTAAATCTGATAGACATATTTCCCTTTACATTGGTTTGTTTAAACCGTTTCTATGATCTATATGATATAAGCAGTAATAATTCCCTGCTTGTGCAAACATCTTGGTGTACAACTCTGTCTATAAGAGCCTATTACTATTGTTGATGACATTCCGGTAACCACCGATGGACGAGAACTTTGCCTATAGGTCCGCCTCGTTTCAACGAGCGGGAAAATGGTTCTCTTCGTCCCTCGCCCTTGGTATCGATGTTGTTGCCGGCATCACTGACATGCTAGCCTCTGACATGCCTTGCTATCGTGACCATGCAAGATGTCACCACTCCTACTTTTATCCCACATGGTGGGCCCATAACCCACAGTTCCACAGGATCGAAACCTGACTCTCCTGTACACCACCTGTTCCCAAGGTTGTTCCTCGCGCTTGACTTCGTATGTAATTCACGGACCACCTGTCTAGTGATCTATTCTGGTATGAGGCGCAATACCTATTCTCGTTGCCCTGAAACCCTTTCACCTTCTGATTAGGCATCGAACGATTGCCTATCCGTTGAAGCTTCTCATGGTACCTTCTTACTTTGCTCTCGATATCTTCTTAAGTTTCAAATCGAGAGATACTTATGCTTCTTCCCTGAGTTAACCGTCTGATGCTCGATCTTGTTAGGATCCATCCATATCGAGTTTTCCCTTCTTACCCTTTCGTAATTACGGTGAAGATCCTGAAAGAAGGACGACAACTTCATCATGATGACCTGAAGCAGAGAAATGAAGACATCAGCACTATGGATCGACCACTTTGATAAAAGCAACCAAGACCGAGAAGATTCGTTAGAATTTCGTAACCCGAACTTTCCCCTTACACCACCTCTTAAATCTTGGGACGAGATTTTCTTGTAGTGGAGGAGATTTGTAACACCCCGATAGTTATGCTACAGTAACCTCACCCTAATGATGTTATGCCATCACAGTTATTTGGCTAAACCTCACTTGGTCAAAACCCAATTCAAAATCATATTTAAATTGCATGTCAAAATTTTAATTTTTCAAACAATAAAACAAAAATATTCGATGAGTTGCAAATATTCACTAGGTAATTGTCATGTAGGAACCAACATATTTTGAAATAATTAAATGCCCTTAACATATTTAAAACAGTGCATCTAACATTAAATAAACATATTTAAATTCGAAAGTAAATTTGAACAGTTACAATTTGACCTCAAACTTTTTGTGAAACCCTGTAGTGTTGAGTAGAATTTATGTGCAAAGTTTCATAGTATTAAGCAAGAATCTTTTTGCTAGCAAAAATAAATAGAAAACAGAGTTGTAGCATTATAACAGAAATTAGGAAAAGAGAAAAAAACTGAAACCTACTATGCTATTTGGGCCGTAAGTCAGCCCAGCCCAAATCCCTCACGTTTTCTTCCTCATCCTGTTCATGGGGGATCGTGGCACCGCATCCACGGATGCCATGGTGCCGTGGCGCGCATCCGCGGCCTCCCTCGCCCTACTTTGCATCGGCAACCCCCTCCCCTGAACCCTAGATGCCCCCCCCCCCTGCGCCCACTCCCTCTCGCGTCCCCCTCTCGACCCCCGAGTGTACGTGTCGCCGCGCCACCATCGTTGTCGCGGATCGGAGCCACCCCGAGCCGCCCCAGGTGTCCTGCAGCTCCACCAAGGTCGTCTCCATCACCTACCGCACTGGATCGAGCTCGGGAGCAACGCTGACGCTGCCCTCATCGTTTGTCTT
Organism: Triticum dicoccoides; assembly: GCF_002162155.2. Taxonomy (NCBI): domain Eukaryota; kingdom Viridiplantae; phylum Streptophyta; class Magnoliopsida; order Poales; family Poaceae; genus Triticum; species Triticum dicoccoides. The sequence goes on from NC_041386.1 coordinate 491,807,107, forward strand.
CGCCACGGCCGTCATGGCCCCGCCGTCGATCCACGTCAACCCATCCACCTCGGTCCCGTACGAGCTCACCATCGGCCCTTCCCCGGTGAGCAGAGCCGATTCCCCCTGCTTCCCCCTTCCCTCGTTTCCGTTGGCCGTCGTGGCCGAGCGCCGAAGCTTGCGCTCACCGCACTCCCCTGCCTCGTGCATCCGCGCCCAACTGGTTCCGTTGTTGTTGCCTGTTTCCTTTGGTCTTCCCCCGCACGAACTCCTCGCCGCGGGCCCTTGCCTGCACTCTGCGCGCGCCGAGTTAATTGCAAGGTATTACCACACTCCGACACGTCGTAACGAATCAGTATCAATAGTCTTTTTTTTTTGCCATGCAGTGCCAACTCTAAGCCTAAGTGTCGCAAAACGGTCTGACAGTCGTATACGACGTATTGACAGTGTAAAGGCACCTTACTACTTTGCGAGGAAACCAGAGATGATTTTTTCCGTTCGGAAGTTTTCAACACCCAGCCGGACTTATTTGAAAGTTTCCGTCGAGTCGGACAAATAAATAAAACGAAGGAAAATTTACGCACTAGCAGGAATCGAACCTGCGACCTCTTGTTCGGAGGCTGGTCGCGCAAGCCACCACGCCATGCGACGATCCGGTGATGTTTGAGGCGACTCTCTTTTTATACTAGACGACGAGCGGTGGGCCGGCTGTTGGGCCCAACGAGGCCAGCACACTGAGTTACTTTTTTTATCAGGGTGTAAATACATTTTTTTTACATAAACTTATTAGTATTCGTATAAGTGTCAAGCACCCAAATTTTATGTGTCTTCACTCAGGACGACATGCATGCACACTTATTATTTATTCTCATTATATTTTTCAAATGCGCAGCTATTAAAAAAATTATATGCCCATCACACAGTTTTTTTAGTTACTTGTATATTGATTGTATTATTTTAAACGCACAGTTACTTAAAAAAGTAACAACATGTCTGAAAATTTATTTTGAGAAATGCTGAACATTTTTTGCAATGCAAGAGTTTTTTTACACAATAATTTTCATACATGCTGAACATCTTTTTGAAATACACATTGTCAAAACAATTCATCATATATAAATGTTCACCATATAAATTAAAAAAATTCACAACGCATTATTTAAAATGTTCATCATATCTTAAGAAAATTGTTCAACATATATTACAAAAATGTTCAATTTTTATTCAAAATATGTTCAACATACATTACCAAAAGTTCATTATATTTAAAAAATACCGTTTGTAAAGAAAAGTTCATCATGCATTACAAAGTGTTGACTATGCGCAGAAAAAGTCTTCAGCATACACTAAAAAAGGTTCATACATATTTGAAAACATATTCATCATATACTTAAGCCTACCTTAAAAAAATGTTCAGTAAGTGTGTTAAAAATCCAGTAGAAAAACCAACCAAGTGAAAGAAAACAAAAGAAAAGAAGAAAAAACTAAAAATAAGCCAAAAACAGAAAAGAAAAAAAAAGCGTAAGCAAGAAATCTGGGCAACGAACGAGCCGGGCATGCGGGCTAGTAAAACGCGAAACGAAAAAAGTAAAGTGCTGGCCTCGCTGGGCCTAACCAGACGGCCCAGTGTTGCTGTGCTGTATAAATAAAGTGGCGCATGTCTTCTATCACCAGCGTCGCTCGGCTAGCGCGCCAAGGCGGGGTGTGTTGATGCTCAAAATTGGCACAGTCATAAAATTAGCATAGGTTATATCAAGAACAATTCAAACTTATGATTGGAAGTCACCTTGGAATGTCTCTCTTCGAGAAGATCAAGATGGATATCAAGATAGTCTAAAACGGAGCTCGGACTCAAAAGTTATGACAAGTTCAGAGATGCTCATGTTGACACCAGAGTAAAGAAAGGCATAAAACTCAATCAAGATGGCCTCTGGTGGAATCTGTTTCAACATGAAAGTTGTGCGTCTCGTCGAAACGATTGATTTTGATATAAAAATCGTCTTAATCCGAGTTCGTATGCAACCTATGGAGGCAAAACAAGGTCAGAAACAAAAGCTGCAGAGTCATTTCGGACCGACCGAGTTGTTTTGATCGGTGAGACCAAGTTTGTCCGAAAATTTACCAGAGAGTTGGCAATGTTGACTCGGTAGGACCGAAGCAAACTAATTGGTAAGACCGAGATTGATCCATAAAGTTACAGAAAGTTAACCACGTTCACTCGGTGGGACCGAAGCAAACCAATCGGTGAGATCGAGATTGATCCGGAAATTGCCAAAGATTCCTGTCCGAGTTAGGTTAGGGTTTTTGATGTTTTGGACGGGATTTTTAGTCCTTTTCTTGTACGGGAAGTCCAGCCGCCTCTTATATATGTTGGGGGTGACGGCCGATTGAAACAACACACAATCGAAAAAATCTATCTACATCTTTTACCTTTACTTTTCCTTCTCCCTTGTTCTTCTTCTTCCTCGTTCTTCGTTCGTTCTTCGTGTTGAAGGGCAGCGATCCTCGAGGCTCTAGGGGTGGGCGAACCGACCTAGTGCAGCCCATAGCCGCCGCACGTCCAGACGGGGTCCCTTCCGGGCGTGTGGGGTTTCGGGTCCTCAAAAGCGCCCGCCGGATTGTCTTGCGTACCGCGCTTCCGGCAGGTCTCCTTCGACGTGAGTTGCGGTGCATCACCCCCGGCGTCGAGGGTACACGGTGACGTGTTCGTGTGCGAACACACTTTTTGAAGACTCCGCTGGGGACGAAGCTTTGAACGGTCTCCGGCCCGTTCTTGCTACGAAGAGATCGTCATCTAGGGTTTGCAATCTACAAAGGTAATATGAATACCCAATTCACATATGTAGATGCAAATAATGCGTATGTTGTTGCTAGATCATCTAATGAGCATATTGTATCGGCTAGCCCTAATTTTATCAATCATGCATCTAATTATGTGCAACAGCCGATTCAGAATAATCTTCATGCTTCAACTTCATATAATTTTAGCAACATGCAACATATGTATCCCAACTCCCATGCATCGGCAACCCCACAAATCTATATGCCGATGAACAACATGATGAGTTTGGTTAATCAAGTTGAAACACCCCATGTAGGAACTTTCAACGGCATGCAACATAGTGATTCATCTTTTTATTCATCGGCAACTAATTTGCAACATGTTAATCCAAACATGCCGGTGGATAGGGGAATTGGCCATGCTACTACTAGTTATTCGGCCAATTACCCTCAAACATCGTATGCTACACCTCATGCTACTAATTTTTCGGCACCATACGCAATTGTAGATGTTCATAATTCGGCTCCGCACCTTCATGCTCATTGCCGAATAAGTGAGAATTCTACCACGCAAGTGTCTTTACCTAGTAACGTAGCATATCACGTTGCCCCCGCACAATTACAGAATTTCGGCAACACACCATTGTCGAAAGCGTCTCAAAGTATTGGGGGGCAATCTGATGAAGATTGGGCAGAAATTGGTCGAAAAAAAGCTTAAAGATAGCCTAGCTACAATGTTTGCTGAATTTAGACAAGAACAAGCAACCTTGCGAATTAAAGAAAGAAAGAGTGGTGATTCGGATAACAAAGTTAATTCGGTTGTTAAAAAAGCCGAATCAAATAGTATGTGTACTGAATTTATTGAAGAAAAAAAGGACGCCAAGGCATTGGAGAGTCATTTAAAAGTGGAGCAAAGTATTATTCAAGTATCACAACCATCATGCTCTCCCAGCGTGTATGAAGAGGTATGTCTAGCAAGTGATTTGCCTATTTTCAGATTTGGTCACAGCTTTATTGTTGATGCATCTATTAGAAAAAATCTCGTAAGTAATTTTGAAAGACCAATGATGAAGGGTAATTTACTTGTTAGCAATAAAATTGTTACAAAGCATATCGGTCAATACATTGTACCATTCGAAGAGACCGATAGTGACTTATTATTGAAGCCAAAGCTTATCCCATTGCTTTATTTAGAGTTCATATCTAATTGGGTAGCTTTGCTTGCTTCATACTTGGCTTACACATGGTCTCAATTGAGACATGTGTGTTTTAACTATTTTTGTTTCAGAAATATAAAGCCAAGGTTAAATTATTTTGAGAAATCCGATGCTAATATTATATCTTATCCAAAGACATCGGAGATAGAGTGCAAAACACAATGTATAGCCGAATGGGAAGATTCTAAATCTGAACCATTCGTTTGCTTACCTCCAAAGCCGTTCGCACACCAAGATCGGCTAGAAAACAAAATGTATACCTTCAATTCAAACATGTGTGATCAAATCTTTGCGTTGTTGTTGAAAAATAATTACATTAGAATTGTTGATCACCATGTCAAGCCATCTATCCAAGGACGAATGTATTGTAAGTTGCATGATTCGTCCAAGCATAATTTTGAGGACTGCAACATGTTTCGTCAAATAGTTAAATCGGCCATTGAAAAAGGACGATTGAAGTTTGTTGAAACACCAAGAGATGACCTGTCTATTCCGATTGGTCCCGATGGCAAAAAGTTTTTGCATCGGCTGCTTCAAGCCGATCCATTTAAAGAGAAGGTAAAAACTGCAGGTGATGGGATCAAGCTTTCAAGTAAAGAAGTAGTTGAAGATCACAATGAACATGAACTTGAGGGTGAGAATTCCATCGAAGCTACAATGAAGACGCTAAGGACTGGGGGGCAACAAGGAAATCCAATGATCGATGAAAGCAAACCAAACGAAAACAAAGGCCGAAATAAGCGCAAGTGTAAGAGATCAAAAATCACCTTCACTGAACTATTGGATAAATATCAAAAGAAGAGTGCAGAGAAGAATACTTATCGGCCAAATCATGCAAAGAAACCAAGATCACCCCCAAGGCGCAAATATGAGGATCGGTATTGGCAAAGTGAGCATTTTAATGCAACATATTCATATCCTTATTTTGGGCCCCCAATGCCAATGCCGTGGATGCCTCCCTATGCTCATGTAGATCCATATCCATCATGGGACAGGTATGATACAAGGACACATTCTCCATCTTATTTTAGACCATCTTATCAATATTATGCAGCTCTGAGAAGATCAACATTTGAACAATCACATGTTAAAGACCGCTTCAGTCATAAGAAATTGGTCCAGAGCTCAAGGAAGAAGAAAGAGGTGGTCAAGCAAGTTTACCGTGTTAAAAGAGATGGTCGTAAGAGTGCAACTTCAGATTTGATCTCAAATGAAGAAGAGCCAATTAATGTGTTGACATTGGCTACTAAAGACAATGAGACAAAGCAATCAATTATTGAGAGTCAAAGTGCCAAATCTGAAGAAAAGAAGTTGAGAGTGCACAAGGCCAAAAAGAAATTGCCATTGGTCAAAACAGAATCACAGCCGAGATGCCCACTCGTCTTATCCTATTGGCAAAAGAGGGAACTACAAAAACTTAGTGCACATGAACTTGAAGAAAGGAACATGGCATGGGTTCCCAAAGGAAGTGCTCAAAATAAGAATTATGTGAAAGCATCCATTACACGACGTGCGGCAAAGATGAAGAAGGAAAAGAGTGAAAACTATGAAGGACCAAGCCGAAGGTTTCAACATCTTCGTTCCACACATTATCCATATTCTTCAACTATGTCATTGATGCCTATGCCATGGAATTCGTCATCAGGTATGATTGGTTACCCTCAATGGACTTATTATAATCCATGGATGCAATATGATTTCTTACATCATGAAAGGGTATTGCCAAATCACTATACATTTGATTAGCTACAAGTTTGTTGCTGATCCAAAGGGCCGAAATACTTGATTTGTCATTTCATTTGTTTATTTCGGCTATATGCGCTTTGAATGAAGTTTACATAGTAATGGACGATATATACTTACCGTCCTAAGAAGATGCAAAATGAATGATGGAGTGTTGACATCGTCCTTAGAACCAACATGGTACAAGTTATTTTTCGGCACGCTAGCTATGCCAAAAAACAGGGGGGCATGTGTTGACGCTCAAAATTGGCACAGTCATAAAATTAGCATAGGTTATATCAAGAACAATTCAAACTTATGATTGGAAGTCACCTTGGAATGTCTCTCTTCGAGAAGATCAAGATGGATATCAAGATAGTCTAAAACGGAGCTCGGACTCAAAAGTTATGACAAGTTCAGAGATGCTCATGTTGACACCAGAGTAAAGAAATGCATAAAACTCAATCAAGATGGCCTCTGGTGGAATCTGTTTCAACATGAAAGTTGTGCGTCTCGTCGAAACGATTGATTTTGATATAAAAATCGTCTTAATCCAAGTTCGTATGCAACCTATGGAGGCAAAACAAGGTCAGAAACAAAAGCTGCAGAGTCATTTCGGACCGACCGAGTTGTTTTGATCGGTGAGACCGAGTTTGTCCGAAAATTTACCAGAGAGTTGGCAATGTTGACTCGGTAGGACCGAAGCAAACTAATCGGTAAGACCGAGATTGATCCAGAAAGTTACAGAAAGTTAACCACGTTCACCCGGTGGGACCGAAGCAAACCAATCAGTGAGACCGAGATTGATCCGGAAATTGCCAAAGATTCCTGTCCGAGTTAGGTTAGGGTTTTTGATGTTTTGGACGGGATTTTTAGTCCTTTTCTTGTACGGGAAGTCCAGCCGCCTCTTATGTATGTTGGGGGTGACGGCCGATTGAAACAACACACAATCGAACAAATCTATCTACATCTTTTACCTTTACTTTTCCTTCTCCCTTGTTCTTCTTCTTCCTCGTTCTTCGTTCGTTCTTCGTGTTGAAGGGCAGCGATCCTCGAGGCTCTAGGGGCGGGCGAACCGACCTAGGCCAGCCCATAGCCGCCGCACGTCCAGACGGGGTCCCTCGCGGGCGTGTGGGGTTTCGGGTCCTCAAAAGCGTCCGCCGGATTGTCTTGCGTACCGCGCTTCTGGCAGGTCTCCTTCGACGTGAGTTGCGGTGCATCACCCCCGGCGTCGAGGGTACATGGTGACGTGTTCGTGTGTGAACAGGGTGCATTCGGTCACAGGTTCGAATCCTGCAGTCGTCTGAATTTTCATTTGTTTTATTTATTTGCGAACTTCAACGGAAACTTTCAAACGAGTCCAGCTCGGTGCAAACTGGGGAAGGAAAAAATGTTCACCTTTTCCCCGGCAAAAAAGGGCATTTATATTATTAAGTATAGAATAAGGGTCTTTTCTGTAAAAAAACATGCCATGTCAGCACCTGGCAGGTGGGTCCGAGTGTCAGATACACGGTCAATACGTTATTATACGGCTGTCAGACCATTTTGCAATACTTAGGTTTAGAATTGATACTGCATGGTAAAAAAAAATGACTATTGATACTGATTGATTACGACGTGCCGAAGTATGGTAGTGCCTTGCAATTAACTCGCGCGCGCCCCTGGCCAGCGCCGGCCGGCGGTTGGCTGCGCCCGCCAGGGCTGCTGTTGCTCCCCCGGCGCTGCGCCTCCCCTGGTCGCCATGGCCATGGACGCCGCACACATGTGTGCGTGCGTGCCCAACCGTGGGCGGCTGTGTTAGTGTATACGTTATGTGTAGTGTACGAGCTCTTGTATGGATGATGCTCTACGGTGTAGTAGATGGTAGCGCTGCAGTTTGTATTCGTGCACACGTCTTCGAGTAGTGGGCAACCCCATGATCTCCACTAGGCCAGGAGCGGCTCCAACCTGTACGTATACTCACTGCCTATGGCTGAAGTGTGGTCTATTTCCTTTCATTCTCTCCCGTAACAAGCTGGCTGTGCCACAGCCGATGCGGCAAATCCTTGATTAGATGAGTGGTAGGTCTAATTAACCCCCATCCTAAGTAGTCACTTACATGTGGGTCCTCATATTAATAAAACATGGATAAATAAATTTACTAACTCTGTTTGTATGACATATGGGCCCTACTAGATTAATTAACCGGTCAAACATTTTAATTAAGTCAACTAACCCTGTGACACTAACAGTCTGGCCCCACAACTTAGTTAAACTTGTTAAAATTTGTCAAATGCTTAAGTCCATGACATGTAGGCCCCCTGACCCAGTTGACCGGTTCAACTGCTGACTGGTCAACGGTTGACACACACTGCTAACTAAGCCCTCTAGACCCACCTGTAAGCCGCATGTACATAGTGTTGGGTACACTTCTTGTACCCATAGCATTTTCCCCATTTATTTCAAAATTAATTAATAATTCCAAAATATTATTGAAACTTAAAAAACAATATAAAATAAATCGTATCTCGGATGAAAATACTATGTACATGAAAGTTGCTCAGAAAAACGAAACGAATCCGGATACGCAGCCCGTTCGTCCGCCACACATCCCTAGCATAACGAACACGTAACTTTACGCCTCCGATTCATCTGTCCGAAAACGCGAAGCACCGGGGATACTTTCCCGAATGTTTTCCCCTTTGCCAGTATCACCTCCTAGTGCGTTAGGTCACCCCTAGCACCGGTATCACCATGTTATGCTTTGTGTTGCTTTGATTGCTCTATTATTTATTATGTTCCCCCTTCGTTACTTCTTTCTGGTAGACCCCGAGACCGATGTCGGTACCCCTGTGATCGACTACATCGACGACGAACCCTTCTCTTGCCAGAGCAACCAGGCAAGCCCCCCCCCTTGATCACCAGATATCGCCTACTATCCTCTATACTGCTTGCATTAGAGTAGTGTAGCATGTTACTGCTTTCCGTTAATCCTATTCTGTTGCATAGCATGTCATTGTTCTACAACTGTTGATACCTTACCTGCAATCCTAAATGCTTAGTATAGGATGCTAGTTTACCATCAGTGGCCCTACATTCTTGTCCGCCCGCCATGCTATACTACTGGGCCTGATCACTTCGGAAGGTGATCACGGGCATATGTTATATACTTATACTGTTACATTACTTATGATACTGTTCGGAGATGGGGGTTGAAGGGGCAGGTGGCTCCATCCCGGTAGAGGTGGGCCTGGGTTCCCGACGGCCCCCGGCTGTTACTTTGTGGCGGAGCGACGGGGCAGGTTGAGACCACCTAGGAGAGAGGTGGGCCTGGCCCTGGTCGGCGTTCGCGGTTACTTCAAAATAACACGCTTAACGAGATCTGGGTATTTGATCTGAGTCTGGCTACTGGCCTATACGCACTAACCATCTACGCGGGGACAGTTATGGGCACTCGACGTCGTGGTATCAACCGAAGCCTTTGTGACGTCAACGACTGAGCGGCGCGCGCCGGGTTGGACTGGAACGCCTACTCTTGTATAAGGGAGGCTAGGTCTGCTCACCGGTCGCGTACGCAGCATGCAGGTGTGCAATGGGCGATGGGCCCAGACCCTTGCGCCATAGGATTTAGACCGGCGTGTTGACCTCTCTGTTGTTCCTAGGTAGGGCTGCGGCGTGTTGATCTTCTGAGGCCGGGCATGACCCAGGAAAGTGTGTCCGGCCAAATGGGATCGAGTGTGTTGGGTTATGTGGTGCACCCCTGCAGGGAAGTTAATCTATTCGAATAGCCGTGATCTTCGGTAATAAGATGACTTGGAGTTGTACCTTGACCTTATGACAACTAGAACCGGATACTTAATAAAACACAGCCTTCCAAGTGCCAGATACAACCCGTGATCGCTCTCTCACAGGGCGACAAGGGGAGGGTCATCGGTTAGGATATTGCTATGCGATGTTACTTGGTGAACTTACCATCTGCTCTCTCCTACATGCTGCAAGATGGAGGTTACCAGAAGCGTAGTCTTCGAAAGGACTAGCTATCCCCCTCTTATTCCGGCATTCTGCAGTTCAGTCCACATATGATACCCTTATTCCATTTGATACCAATGCATACATATGTAGTGTAGCTCTTTGCTTGCGAGTACTTTGGATGAGTACTCACGGTTGCTTTGTTCCCCCTTTTCCCCCTTCCTATACCCGATTGTTGCGACCAGACGATGGAGCCCAGGAGCCAGACGCCACCGTCGACGACGACTCCTACTACACTAGAGGAGCCTACTACTACGTGCAGCTCGCAGATGACGACCAGGAGTAGTTTAGGAGGATCCCAGGCAGGAGGCCTGCGCCTCTTTCGATCTGTATCCCAGTTTGTGCTAGCCTTCTTAAGGCAAACTTCTTTAACTTATGTCTGTACTCAGATATTGTTGCTTCTGTTGACTCGTCTATGATTGAGCTCTTGTTTTCGAGCCCTCGAGGCCCCTGGCTTATAATATGATGCTTGTATGACTTATTTTATTTGTAGAGTTGTGTTGTGATATCTTCCCGTGAGTCCCTGATCTGGATCGTACACGTTTGCGTGTATGATTAGTGTACGATTGAATCGGGGGCGTCACACCAATGACGGAGTTATTTAAGAAGGATACCAAATTTAAATGGACAGAAGAATGTGAGGCGAGTTTTCAGGAGTTAAAGAAACGTTTGACTATAGCCCCAGTGTTGATTCTGCCGGATATACGTAAGGAGTTTCAAGTGTATTGCGATGCCTCTCGCCTAGGACTTGGAAGTGTGCTTATGCAAGACGGAAGAGTTGTTTCGTATGCCTCATGACAACTGAAACCGCACGAGTTGAATTATGCCACGCAAGATTTGGAGTTGGCTGCCGTAGTGCATGCGTTGAAGACTTGGAGACATTACCTTATTGGAAACTGTTGTGATGTGTACACGGATTATAAGAGTTTGAAGTACATTTTCACAGAGAAGGAGTTGAACCTTAGGCAGAGGAGATGGTTGGAGCTTATAAAGGATTATGACATGAAGCTTCACTATCATCTAGGCAAGGCCAATGTCGTAGCCGACGCTTTGCGTCGGAAGAGTTATGCTAACACCCTAGTGAGCACGGGATTGCCAAATGAGTTAGCAGAGGATCTCAGGGAACTTCAATTGGAGATTGTTCCTAGAGGTTTTGTTGCAACAATGGAGGTTCAGTCTACATTGTTAGGAAAGATTCGAGAAGCTCAGAAGGATGACAAAGAGATTGCCGAGATAAAAGAGAGAATGAGCGAAGGAAAGGCCAAAGGTTTTCGTGAGGATGGGCACGGCACCTTATGGTTTGAGGACCGTGTTTATGTGCCCAATAACACAGAGATCAGGAAGTTAATACTTCAGGAGGCTCATGACTCACCATACTCGATACACCCCGGAAACACCAAGATGTATTTGGATTTGAAGGAACGTTTCTGGTGGACTGGTATGAAGAAGGATATTGCCGAGTATGTAGCCATATGTGATGTATGTCAGAGAGTGAAGGCTGAGCATCAAAAGCTAGCATGATTATTACAGCCTATGCCGATACCCGAATGGAAGTGGGATAAACTTGGCATGGATTTTATCACCAGATTACCTAGGACCAAATCAGGATATGATTCTATATGGGTAGTAGTTGATCGCTTGACCAAAGTAGCTCACTTTATCCCAGTGAAAACCACCTATACAAGTGAAAAGTTGGCCAAGATATATATGACCAGGATCGTATGTCTGCATGGAGTTCCGAGGACCATCGTATCATATAGAGGAACACAGTTTACTTCAAAGTTTTGGCATCAGCTGCACCAAACTTTGGGGACAAGGTTGGAGTTCAGTACAACATTCCACCCGCAGACAGATGGACAGACCGAGAGAGTCAACCAGATTCTGGAGGATATGTTGAGAGCCTATGCGCTAGATTATGGATCTAGTTGGGATGACAATTTACCCTACACGGAGTTCTCATACAACAATAGCTATCAAGCCAGTTTGAAGATGGCACTGTTCGAAGCCCTGTATGGACGAAGGTGCAGAACACCATTGATGTGGGATGAAGTTGGAGACCGATAGTTGTTTGGACCAGATTTGATCAAGGAGTCTGAAGAAAATGTTAAGTTGATCCGAGATAGACTAAAGGTAGCTCAGTCCAGGCAAAAGAGTTATGCAGATTCGAAACGCAAGGAGGTAACCTATGAAATTGGAGACAGAGCGTATCTGCGAGTATCACCCTTGCGAGGAGTGAAACGTTTTGGAGTTAAGGGAAAGTTAGCCCCAAGATTTGTAGGACCGTATCGTGTTTTGGAACGTATGGGAGAAGTTGCCTACAAGTTGGAGTTACCAGAAGGACTGTCAGGAGTTCATGTTTCACAGCTGAAGAAGTGACATGCTGAGATGGCCGATATACCGTTAAGAGATACAGTACCCTTGGAGGCGATTCAGTTGGACAGTGATTTGACCTATGAGGAAAAGCCAGTCAGGATTCTTGAATTTGCCAGCTGAGTCACCCGCAGCAAGGTTATCAAGTTTTGCAAAGTTCAGTGGAGCCACCATACCGAGGATTAAGCCACCTGGGAACGAGAGGATGATCTTCGCAAAGACCACTCACACCTATTTTCTAGCCAACCCGAATCTTGAGGGCGAGATTCATCTTAAGGGGGGTAGGTTTGGAACATCCCAAAATTCCAATTTGGAATGTTATACATAGCTCATTCATGCATATCATATTTTGCTGCATTTCGTTTCGCGAATCCTTGAAATCCTAAGCAACTCAAGGACCCTCGGAGAGAGAGTTGGGGATTTCCCTATTTTCATATTTGAGTTTTATCAAATATTGAAACGAGGATTTTTGGTTTTAATTATTTTTCTCTTCGAAAATATTTCATATTAAAATATATGAGAGGAGATAACATGACTTCTCCAAAATAAATGAAATATTGGAGGAAAAGTATTAAAATCAAATATTTGATTTTATTAAGAGTTTATTGCTATTTTATTTGAATTAGAAAAATTGCATGTTTTCAAAGTTGCATTTTAGGGCCACGAAAATGTTCATCTTGTTCTAAATATTTTATTTAAACGGTGAAAATTTGTTTTGGCATTTTTAGATTTTTATTTTATTTTCTAGGATTTATTTAAGTTCTGGCAAAATTAATTTTTTTAAAAATCGCAGCGCCCGACTGGGTCGAACCCCAGCTGAGCCGGCCCAACCGCCCCGCGCCTCGTCTCCGACCTGGAGACCGCGAGCGCCGCCGCCGCTAGCCGAGTCCGGTCGAGACTCCTCCTCCCCGCGCCGCCTTGCCCCCTCCCCCTCCCCCTTCTTAAATACACCGCCCCCGCACCCCACCCCGCCACCCAACCCGAGCCGCCCTGATGTCTACTACACAACCTTCTTCTTGTAGACATTATTAGGCCTCCAAGTGTAGAGGTTTGTAGGACAGTAGCAAATTTCCCTCAAGTGGATGACCTAAGGTTTATCAATCTGTAGGAGGCATAGGATGAAGATGGTCTCTCTCAAGCAACCCTGCAACCAAATAACAAAGAGTCTCTTGTGTCCCCAACACACCCAATACAATGGTAAATTGTATAGGTGTACTAGTTCGGCAAAGAGATGGTGATACAAGTGGTATATGGGTGGTAGATAATAGTTTTTGTTATCTGAAAATATAAAAAACATCAAGGTAACGAATGATAAAAGTGAGCGTAAACGGTATTGCAATGTGTTCAAACAAGGCCTAGGGTTCATACTTTCACTAGTGCAAGTTCCCTCAACAATAATAACATAATTGGATCACATAACTATCCCTCAACATGCAACAAAGAGTCACTCCAAAGTCACTAATAGCGGAGAACAAACGAAGAGATTATGGTAGGGTACGAAACCACCTCAAAGTTATTCTTTCCAATCAATCCGTTGGGCTATTCCTATAAGTGTCACCAACAACCCTAGAGTTTGTACTAGAATAACACCTTAAGACACAAATCAACCAAAACCCTAATGTCACCTAGATACTCCAATGTCACCTCAAGTATCCATGGGTATGATTATACGATATGCGTCACACAATCTCAGATTCATCTATTCAACCAACACATAGAACCTCAAAGAGTGCCCCAAAGTTTCTACCAGAGAATCATGACGAAAACATGTGCCAACCCCTATGCATAGGTTCATGGGCGGAACCCGCAAGTTGATCACCAAAACATACATCAAGTGAATCACGTGGTATCCTATTGTCACCACAGATACGCACGACAAGACATACATCAAGTGTTCTCAAATCTTTAAAGACTCAATCTGATAAGATAACTTCAAAGGGGAAACTCAATCCATTACAAGAGAGTAGAGGGGGAGATAAAACATCATAAGATCCAACTATAATAGCAAAGCTCGCGATACATCAAGATCATGCCACCTCAAGAACACGAGAGGGAGAGATATCAAACACATAGCTACTGGTACATACCCTCAGCACCGAGGGAGAACTACTCCCTCCTCGTCATGGAGAGCACCGAGATGATGAAGATGGCCACCGGAGAGGGATTGCCCCCTCCGGCAGGGTGCCGGAACGGGTCTAGATTGGTTTTCGGTGGCCACGGAGGCTTCTGACGGTCGAACTCCCGATCTATTGTGCCCCGGATGTTTTTAGGGTATATGGAGATATATAGGCGGAAGAAGTACGTCAGGGGAGCCACGAGGGGCCCACGAGGGTGGAGGGCGCGCCCAGGAGGGTGAGTGCGCCCCCTACCTCGTGGCTTCCTCGAAGCTCCCTTGACGTGGACTCCAAGTCTCCCGGGTTGCTTTCCTTCCAAAAATAAGTTCCGTGAAGTTTCAGGTCAATTGGACTCCGTTTGATTTTCCTTTTCTTCGAAACCCTAAAATAGGCAAAAAAAAAACAGAAACTGGCACTGGGCTCTGGGTTAATAGGTTAGTCCCAAAAATAATATAAAAGTGTTTAATAAAGCCCATAAACATCCAAAACAGATAATATAATAGCATGGAACAATAAAAAATTATAGATACGTTGGAGACGTACCAGCATCCCCAAGCTTAATTCCTGCTCGTCCTCGAGTAGGTAAATGATAAAAACAGAATTTTTGATGTGGAATGCTACCTAACATATTTATCCATGTAGTTCTCTTTATAGTGGCAAGAATATTCAGATCCATAAGATTCAAGACAAAAGTTTAATATTGACATAAAAATAATAATACTTCAAGCATACTAACAAAACAATCATGCCTTCTCAAAATAACATGGCCAAAGAAAGCTATCCCTACAAAATCATATAGTCTGGATATGCTCCATCTTCACCACACAAAATATTTAAATCATGCACAACCCGATGACAAGCCAAGCAATTGTTTCATACTTTTGATGTTCTCAAACTTTTTCAATCTTCACGCAATACATGAGCGTGAGCCATGGACATAGCACTATAGGTGGCATAGAATGGTGGTTGTGGAGAAGACAAAAAGGAGAAGATAGTCTCACATCAACTAGGCGTATCAACGGGCTATGAAGATGCCCATCAATAGATATCAATGTGAGTGAGTAGGGATTGCCATGCAACGGATGCAATAGAGCTATAAATGTATGGAAGCTCAACAAAAGAAACTAGTGGGTGTGCACCCAACTCGCTTGCTCATGAAGACCTAGGGCATTTTCAGGAAGCCCATCATTGGAATATACAAGCAAAGTTCTATAATGAAAGATTCCCACTAGTATATGAAAGTGACAACATAGGAGACTCTCTATCATGAAGATCATGGTGCTACTTTGAAGCACAAGTGTGGTAACAGGATAGTAGCATTGCCCCTTCTCTCTTTTTCTCTCTCTTTTTTATTTTTTATTTGGGCCTTCTCTTTTTTATGGCCTCTTTTCTCTTTGATTTGGGCTTCTTTGGCCTCTTTTATTTATTTATTTTCATCCGGAGTCTCATCCCGACTTGTGGGGGAATCATAGTCTCCATCATCCTTTCCTCATTGGGACAATGCTCTAATAATGATGATCATCACACTTTTATTTACTTACAACTCAAGAATTACAACTCGATACTTAGAACAAGATATGACTCTATATGAATGCCTCCAGTGGTGTACCAGGATGTGCAATGATTCATTAGTGACATGTATGAAAGAATTATGAACGGTGGCTTTGCCACAAATACGATGTCAACTACATGATCATGCAAAGCAATATGACAATGATGGAGTATGTCATAATAAATAGAACGGTGGAAAGTTGCATGGCAATATATCTCGGAATGGCTATGGAAATGCCATAATAGGTAGGTATGGTGGCTGTTTTGAGGAAGTTATATGGTGGGTCTATGATACCGGCGAAAAGTCCGTGGTATTAGAGAGGCTAGCAATGGTGGAAGGGTGAGAGTGCGTATAATCCATGGACTCAACATTAGTCATAAAGAACTCACATACTTATTGCAAAAATCTATTAGTTATCGAAACAAAGTACTATGTGCATGCTCCTAGGGGGATAGATTGGTAGAAAAAGACCATCGCTCGTCCCCGACCGCCACTCATAAGGAGGACAATCAATAAATACATCATGCTCCGACTTCATCACATAACGGTTCACCATACGTGCATGCTACGGGAATCACAAACTTTAACACAAGTATCTCTCAAATTCACAACTACTCAACTAGCATGACTCTAATATTACCATCCTCATATCTCAAAACAATCATCAAGTATCAAACTTCTCATAGTATTCAATGCATTTTATATGAAACTTTTTACTATATCCCTCTTGGATGCCCATCATATTAGGACTAGTTTCATAACCAAAGCAAATTACCATGCTGTTATAAAGACTCTCTAACATTTAATAATTTCAGATCTTGGTATTTTATTCAAACAGCAAGCAAAGCAAAATAAAATGACATTCTAAGAATAGCAAACATCATGTGAAGAAGCAAAAACTTAGGATCAACCGAAACTAACCGATAGTTGTTGAAGAAGAAAGGTGGGATGCCAGCCGGGCCATCCCCAAGCTTAGAAGCTTGAGACTTCTTGAAATATTATCTTGGGATGCCTTGGGCATCCCCAAGCTTGAGATTTTGTGTCTCCTTAATTCCTCTCATATCACGGTCTCCCTAAATCTCAAAAGCTTCATCCACACAAAACTCAACAAGGACTCGTGAGATAAGTTAGTATAAACCATTGCAAAAACCTTATCATACTCTACTGTAGAAAATCACTAAAATTATTATTCAACATTGCATACTAAATGCCTCTGCGTATTTAATAGTCCTATCCTCAAATAGAATCAATAAAGAAGCAAACATATGCAAACAATGCAAACATAACAGCAATCTGCCTAAACAGGACAGTCTGTAAAGAATGCAGCAACATCCATACTTCCCTAGGTCCAAAAATTATGAAAGAAAATTACCACTGTAGTAAATTTATCAGAGCTTAATATGCAAAATGTTTCAACATTTTATCACATTCTGAATTTTCTAGGGAATTATTGCAACAGCGGTAAACTTTCTGTTTTCAAACAGCAACATGTGGACTTCTAAAATAGGCATAGTAAAGGCTATCAATGCCACTTTTATTGAAATAAAAGATGCAAAACATTGTTCTAAATAACAGTAAGAAAATCTTCACAAAATAAATTGACGCTCCAAGCAAAACACATATCATGTGGTGAATAAAAATATAGCTCCAAGTAAAGTTACCGATGAACGAAGACGAAAGAGGGGATGCCTTCCGGGGCATCCCCAACCTTAGGCTCTTGGTTGTCCTTGAATATTACCTTGGGGTGACTTGTTCATACCCAAGCTTAGGCTCTTTCCACTCCTTATTCCATAGTCCATCGAATCCTTACCCAAAACTTGAAAACTTCACAACACAAAACTTAACAGAAAACTCGTAAGCTCCGTTAGTATAAGAAAACAAAACACCACTTCAAGGTACTGTAATGAACTCATTCTTTATTTATATTGGTGTTAAACCTACTGTATTCCAACTTCTCTATGGTTCATAAACTCTTTTACTAGCCATAGATTCATCAAAATAAGCAAACAACACATCGAAAACAGAATCTGTCAAAAACAGAACAGTCTGTAGTAATCTGGATCAAACGTATACTTTTGGAACTCATAAAATTCTCAAATAAATTGCTGGACCTGAGGAATTTATCTATTAATCATCTGCAAAAAGAATTAACTAAATATCACTTCCCAAATAAGAATGGTAGCAATTCTCGTGAGCGCTAAAGTTTCTGTTTTTTACAGCATGATCAACAAGACTTTCCCAAAGTCTTCCCAAAGGTTCTACTTGGCACAAACACTAATTAAAAGCATAAACCCACATATAAACATAGGCTAGATGAATTATTTATTAATAACCAGGAACAAAAATAAATTTGGGTTTCCTCCCAACAAGCGCTATCGTTTAACGCCCCTAGCTAGGCATGATGATTTCAACGATGCTCACATAAAATATAAGAATTGTAACATAAAGAGAGCATCTTGAAGAATATTACTAGCACATTTAAGTCTAAACCACTTCCTATGCATAGGGGTTTTGTGAGCAAACAACTTGTGGGAACAATAATCAACTAGCATAGGATGGTAAAACAAGCATAACATCAAAACTTTAAGCACATAGAGAGGAAACTTGATATTATTGCAATTCCTACAAGCATATGTTCCTCCCTCATAATAATTTTCAGTAGCATCTTGAATGAATTCAAAAATATAACCAGCACCTAAAGCATTATTTTCATGATGCATAAGCATAGGATTTTTATTACTCTCCACATAAGCAAATTTATTCTCATGAATAGTAGTGGGAGCAAACTCAACAAAATAACTATCATGTGAGGCATAATCCAATTGAAAACTAAAATCATGATGACAAGTTTCATGGATATCATTATTCTTTATAGCATACAAGTCATCACAATAACCATCATAGATAGCAACTTTGTTCTCATAATCAATTGGAACCTCTTCCAAAATAGTGGAATCATTACTAAATAAAGTCATGACCTCTCCGAAACCACTTTCATCAATATAATCATCATAAATAGGGGGCATGCTTTCATCTTAATAAATATTCTCATCAAAACTTGGGGGACAAAAAATATCATCTTCATCAAACATAGCTTCCCCAAGCTTGTGGCTTTGCATATCATTAGCATCATGGATATTCAAGGAATTCATACTAACAACATTGCAATCATGCTCATCATTCAAATATTTAGTGCCAAACATTTTAATGCATTCTTCTTCTAACACTTTGGCACAATTTTCCTTTCCATCATACTCAAGAAAGATATTAAAAAGATGAAGCGTATGAGGCAAACTCAATTCCATATTTTTTTGTAATTTTCTTTTACAAACTAAACTAGTGCTAAAACAAGAAACAAAAAGATTCAATTGCAAGATCTAAAGATATACCTTCAAGCACTCACCTCCCCAACAACGGCGCCAGAAAAGAGCTTGATGTCTACTACACAACCTTCTTCTTGTAGACGTTCTTGGGCCTCCAAGTGCAGAGGTTTGTAGGACAGTAGCAAATTTCCCTCAAGTGGATGACCTAAGGTTTATCAATCCGTAGGAGGCGTAGGATGAAGATGGTCTCTCTCAAGCAACCCTGCAACCAAATAACAAAGAGTCTCTTGTGTCCCCAACACACCCAATACAATGGTAAATTGTATAGGTGCACTAGTTCGGCGAAGAGATGGTGATACAAGTGGTATATGGGTGGTAGATAATAGTTTTTGTAATATGAAAATATAAAAACAGCAAGGTAACGAATGATAAAAGTGAGCGTAAACGGTATTGCAA
This sequence comes from Triticum dicoccoides, assembly GCF_002162155.2. Lineage (NCBI taxonomy): Eukaryota > Viridiplantae > Streptophyta > Magnoliopsida > Poales > Poaceae > Triticum > Triticum dicoccoides. Next base: position 491,826,629 of record NC_041386.1, read on the forward strand.
TGTGTTGAAACAAGGCCTAGGGTTCATACTTTCACTAGTGCAAGTTCCCTCAACAATAATAACATAATTGGATCACATAACTATCCCTCAACATGCAACAAAGAGTCACTCCAAAGTCACTAATAGCGGAGAACAAACGAAGAGATTATGGTAGGGTACGAAACCACCTCAAAGTTATTCTTTCCAATCAATCCGTTGGGCTATTCCTATAAGTGTCACAAACAGCCCTAGAGTTCCTACTAGAATAACACCTTAACACACAAATCAACCAAAACCCTAATGTCACCTAGATACTCCAATGTCACCTCAAGTATCCGTGGGTATGATTATACGATATGCGTCACACAATCTCAGATTCATCTATTCAACCAACACATAGAACCTCAAAGAGTGCCCCAAAGTTTCTACCGGAGAATCATGACGAAAACGTGTGCCAACCCCTATGCATAGGTTCATCGGCGGAACCCGCAAGTTGACCACCAAAACATACATCAAGTGAATCACGTGGTATCCCATTGTCACCACAGATACGCACGACAAGACATACATAAAGTGTTCTCAAATCTTTAAAGACTCAATCTGATAAGATAACTTCAAAGGGGAAACTCAATCCATTACAAGAGAGTAGAGGGGGAGATAAAACATCATAAGATCCAACTATAATAGGAAAGCTCGCGATACATCAAGATCATGCCACCTCAAGAACACGAGAGAGAGAGAGATCAAACACATAGATACTGGTACATACCCTCAGCACCGAGGGAGAACTACTCCCTCCTCGTCATGGAGAGCACCGAGATGATGAAGATGGCCACCGGAGAGGGATTGCCCCCTCCGGCAGGGTGCCAGAACGGGTCTAGATTGGTTTTCGGTGGCCACGGATGCTTCTGACGGTGGAACTCCCGATCTATTGTGCCCCCAGATGTTTTTAGGGTATATGGAGATATATAGGCGGAAGAAGTACGTCAGATGAGCCACGAGGGGCCCACGAGGGTGGAGGGCGCGCCCCCTACCTCGTGGCTTCCTCGAAGCTCCCTTGACGTGGACTCCAAGGCTCTCGGGTTGCTTTCCTTCCAAAAATAAGTTCCGTGAAGTTTTAGGTCAATTGGACTCCGTTTGATTTTCCTTTTCTTCGAAACCCTAAAATAGGCAAAAAAAAACAGAAACTCGCACTGGGCTCTGGGTTAATAGGTTAGTCCCAAAAGTAATATAAAAGTGTTTAATAAAGCCCATAAACATCCAAAACAGATAATATAATAGCATGGAACAATCAAAAATTATAGATACGTTGGAGACGTATCACGCCCCGTCGCCTAGGCCGCGCCGCCGCCGCCGCTTGCAGCCGCTGCCTAGCACCGCGCCGCCGCCCGCCGCCGCAGCCCCGCTTCACCGGAGCCGCACCGCCTTGCCGGACCTCACCAGAGGTATAAGCCGCCGTTCGTTTTTTTTAAAAACATGTTCGTTTTTAGAAAACCCTAGGTTCATTTTTTAGATCAGTTTGTCGGTTTTCTCGGTTTAGTTTATATAGCGGACGTTCGTCCGTATGTTTGTTTTAACGAACAGTTTTCGCTCGTTAGTTACAGATAACGAACGTTCGCTCGTTAGCCTGTTCGTCAGTTTTCTTTTTCTCGGATTTTCCGCGATTATTTTCAATCGCGATTTCTGATCCAATTTTCGTTTCAGTTTATCTTTTCGCTCGTTTATCGGAATCAGGCGATTCAAGCGCCTAGATCTTCGTCTCGAAACCCTCTTTCTGTTTAATCAACTTGAACAAGATTTTGGTACTGTAAAATTTGACCTTAGTCTAGATTAGTAAACGGATCTTGTTTCTTTCGCAGTTTGAGTTTCGTTGCTCCGTTTGATTTGATTCTTTTCGCAAACCGGAGTTCTTAAGTTGAACTTTCTGGTTAGATCTTCTTATTTGAGATTTACCCAAGTTTCTTTGATTGACTGCTTATGCATGCTATTGTTTGTTTGCGATAGAACTCCCGGAGTGAGAAGCGTGCTACTACGAGTCCCTAGGTTTTGCGGATCGTCAGCAAGGCAAGTATCACATTGATAATACTCCTTCCATACCCAGGTTTTATGCATTAGATCCAATCCTCAAACATTGCATGATTAATATGTGATTAACATGTGGGTTGTGAAGTAGTTGATGAGGTAGAACCTATTGCCTTGTTATATTCAAACCTTGGGAGTTACTTCTACGTATTGCTTATATTGCTATGCTATGCTCGTAGACGTGGTTTGGGTGAGTGAATCCATGACAGAAGTGAGATTGTTAATTAATGGTTCAACTTAAGGTGGCAACTTAAATACACATCTGAGTGGATTGTTTGTTGGGCACCTGGGGAATCCAGTGTTGTCCTAGGATATCCCGGAGTACCCGTGTGATCATCCTAAGGTCCGCCACCCAGGCTCAAAGGGAACTGAGATATTTTCATGCTAGAAACTTCCGTGTGCAGCCACAAGCTATTATGGGCTCTAGTATAGTTGAGTAAGTTGCGTGAAGCTCCCGAAGAGGTGGATCAGCAGGTAGAGGGATGTAGGTTGGTATGGTCTGCCCGAAGTAAGGAGCTAATGCTTCTGAAAGACTGTGTCTCGGTCATCCATTTCTCAAACACCATGTAGCGCGAGAAATCCAATGGAGGAGATCGAGTCTTGAGGGGAAAAGTGTGTAAACCTCTGCAGAGTGTATAAACTAATCATGGTTAGCCGTGTCCCTGGTTATGGACATCTTGAGTATCTAGTACTTGGAGTATCCTAAGTTTCTCATCACTATTAAATAATATTGTTGGGTTGTTAATTACTTTAATTGGGATTGAGTTGGAGGAACCTTCTAAATGATGTTTCAACTACCATGATAGTTAAATAAAATCTATTCCTTTGTTGTAGGGAAAAATTGGCTTTTCGCAAAAACTATAACCATAGAGCTTTCCACCAGTCAAATATGCATATAGTGATAGCATTATTCTGTACTTGCTCTACTGTGTTATTTTGCCAGCATATTCTATGTGCTGGCCCATTTTTGGGCTGCAACGTATTATGTTGCAGACTTTTCATATGAGGAGTAAGGTTCGTTAGGTCATTGTCGTGCAGCTCAGCTATGCCGTTGGAGTTGATGGACTCACTTTATCTTCCAAGCCTTCCGTTGTTATCATATTAGATGGCCTTAAGCCATATTTATTGTAATACGTTCTCTTTTGAGACATTCGATGTAATAAGTGTGTGATTGCTACTCTGTTATAAATCCTCGAGTATTGTGTGTGTCAGCATTACCGATCCAGGGATGACACTGAAGCACAGAGACTTGACCGTTTGAGGTTGGGTCGCTACAGTTGGTTATAATAAACTGTGTGGGATCTACTTGATTTTTTGTCTTGATTTGAATTACATAATGGGGTCACAGCGGCCATGGACGGTGTTTGAATTGCTAGACCTTTTATCTGCAGTGATCATAAAAGAATTGGAATTATTCAGGGTTTGTTTGGACATTTTATGCATTAACTGAGTTTTCAATGCATTTATGTGCATAATTCAAATTTGAACTACATGCACATGCTCCAATGCATATAAATTGGTTGAAAAATCAAATCTTTGTCCTTGGGTGCATACTTAGGTCCCATGCAAGAAATGGAATAAACGTCGAACACCCTGCCACCGTCACTCGGCCGCAAGCATTGAGATACCTGGTTTTTAAATTCTAGTAAATCCAAAACTCGTCTGAAATTCATGAAACTTGGCATGCTATCATGGAGCGGCATCAACATGGTGTGGTAAAGTTTTTGTCCCATTTGGCGCAGGTTTGGGTATATGCTTCTCACAAACCAGAGCTTCTCACAACAAGCATGATGGTTTTAGTAGGGAACGCCCAAACTTTGGGGACGAAACGATATCCATTGCCTCTAATTGCTTTAAAAAAATTTCTCGTGTAACCATAGAACACTAGGAGTGTTGTGTTATTTTTTGTGATTTTTTGGGGTTCGTTTGGACATTTTTATGCATTAAGTGAGTTTTCAATGCATTTATGTGCATAATTCAAATTTGAACTACATGCACATGCTCCGCTGCATATAAATTTGTTGAAAAATCAAATCTTTGGTCCTTGGGTGCATGCTTAGGTCCCATGCAAGAAATGGGAATGAATGTCAAGCACCGTGCCACTGTCACTCGGCCGCAAACATTGAGATACTTGGTTTTTAAATTCTAGTAAATCCAAAACTCGTCTGAAATTCATGAAACTTGGCATGCTATCATGGAGCGGCATCAACATGTCGTGGTAAAGTTTTTGTCCCATTTGGGGCAGGTTTGGGTATATGCTTCTCACAAACCAGAGCTTTTCACAACAAGCATGATGGTTTCGGTAGGAAACGCCCCAACTTTTGGGGCGAAACGATATCCCTTACCTCTAATTGCTTTCAAAATTTTCTCGTGTCAACATAGAACAACATGAGTGTTGTGTTATTTTTGTGATATTTTGGGGTTCGTTTGGACATTTTTATGCATTAAGTGAGTTTTCAGTACATTTATGTGCATAATTCAAATTTGAACTACATGCACATGCGCCGGTGCATATATATTGGTTGAAAAATCAAATCTTTGGTCCTTGGGTGCATTCTTAGGTCCCATGCAAGAAATGGGAATGAATGTCAAGCATCGTACCGCCGTCACTCGACCGCAAACATTGAGATACATAGTTTATAAATTCTAGTAAATCCAAAACTCGTCTGAAATTCATGAAACTTGGCATGCTATCATGGAGCGGCATCAACATGCCGTGGTAAAGTTTTTGTCCCATTTGGGGCAAGTTTGGGTATATGATTCTCACAAACCAGAGCTTCTCACAACAAGCATGATGGTTTCGGTAGGGAACGCCCCAACTTTGGGGCCGAAACGATATCCATTGCCTCTAATTGCTTTCAAAAAAAATTCTTGTGTCAACATAGAACAACATGAGTGTTGTGTTATTTTTTGTTATTTTTCGAGGTTCGTTTGGACATTTTTATGCATTAAGTGAGTTTTCAATGCATTTATGTGCATAATTCAAATTTGAACTACATGCACATGCTCCGGTGCATACAAATTGGTTGAAAAATCAAATCTTTGGTCCTTGGGTGCATGCTTAGGTCCCATGCAAGAAATGGGAATGAATGTCAAGAACCGTGCCACTGTCACTCGACCGCAAACATTGAGATACCTGGTTTTTCAATTCTAGTAAATCCAAAACTCGTCTGAAATTCATGAAACTTGGCATGCTATCATGGAGCGGCATCAACATTCCATGGTAAAGTTTTTGTCCCATTTGGGGCAGATTTGGGTATATGCTTATCACAAACCAGAGCTTCTCACAACAAGCATGATGGTTTCGGTAGGGAACGCCCCAACTTTAGGGGCGAAACAATATCCATTGCCTCTTATTGCTTTCAATTTTTTTCTCATGTCAACATAGAACAATACAGACATGTGCAAGATCTAAAGATATACCTTCAAGCACTCACCTCCCTGACAATGGCGCCAGAAAAGAGCTTGATGTCTACTACACAACCTTCTTCTTGTAGACGTTGTTGGGCCTCCAAGTGCAGAGGTTTGTAGGACAGTAGCAAATTTCCCTCAAGTGGATGAACTAAGGTTTATCAATCTAGAGGAGGCGTAGGATGAAGATGGTCTCTCTCAAGAAATCCTGCAACCAAATAACAAAGAGTCTCTTGTGTCCCCAACACACCCAATACAATGGTAAATTGTATAGGTGCACTAGTTCAGCGAAGAGATGGTGATACAAGTGGTATATGGGTGGTAGATAATAGTTTTTGTAATCTGAAAATATAAAAACAGCAAGGTAACAAATGATAAAAGTGAGCGTAAACGATATTGCAATGTGTTGAAACAAGGCCTAGGGTTCATACTTTCACTAGTGCAAGTTCCCTCAACAATAATAACATAATTGGATTACATAACTATCCCTCAACATGCAACAAAGAGTCACTCCAAAGTCACTAATAGCGGAGAACAAACGAAGAGATTATTGTAGGGTACGAAACCACCTCAAAGTTATCCTTTCTGATCGATCTATTCAAGAGTCCATAGTATAATAACACGAAGCTATTCTTTCCGTTTGATCTATCCTATAGTTCATACTAGAATAACACCTTAAGACACAAATCAACCAAAACCCTAATGTCACATAGATACTCCAATGTCACCTCAAGTATCTGTGGGTATGATTATACGATATGCATCACACAATCTCAGATTCATCTATTCAACCAACACAAAGAACTTCAAAGAGTGCCCCAAAGTTTCTATCAGAGGGTCAAGACGAAAACGTGTGCCAACCCCTATGCATAAGTTCACAAGGTCATGGAACTCGCAAGTTGATCACCAAAACATACATCAAGTGGATCACGTGATATCCCATTGTCACCATAGATAAGCACATGCAAGACATACATCAAGTGTTCTCAAATCCTTAAAGACTCAATCCGATAAGATAACTTCAAAGGGAAAACTCAATCCATTACAAGAGAGTAGAGGGGGAGAAACATCATAAGATCCAACTATAATAGCAACGCTCGCGATACATCAAGATCGTACCACCTCAAGAACACGAGAGAGAGAGATCAAACACATAGCTACTGGTACATACCCTCAGCCCCGAGGCCGAACTACTCCCTCCTCATCATGGAGAGCACCGGGACCGAAGAGGGATTCCCCCCTCCGGCAGGGTGCCGGAACGGGTCTAGATTGGTTTTCGGTCGCTACGGAGGCTTTTGGCGGCGGAACTCCCGATCTAGGTTATTTTCTGGAGGTTTCTGTATTTATAGGAATTTTTGGCGTTGGTCTCACGTCAAGGGGGTCTCCGAGTCATCCACGAGGGTGGGGGGGCTCGCCCTCCTGCCTTGTGGACGGCTCGGGACTCTTCTGGCCCAACTATTTTACTCCTGGGGCCTCTTTTGGTCCATAAAAAATCATCAAAAATGGCATGTCAATTGGACTCTGTTTGGTAATCCTTTTCTGTAAAACTCAAAAACAAGGAAAAAACAGAAACTGGCACTCGGCTCTAGGTTAATAGGTTAGTCCCAAAAATCATATAAAATAGCATATAAATGCATATAAAACATCCAAGGTTGATAATATAATAGCATGGAACAATAAAAAATTATAGATACATTGGAGACATATCAAGCATCCCCAAGCTTAATTCTTGCTCGTCCTCGAGTAGGTAAATGATAAAAACAGAATTTTTGATGTGGAATGCTAATTAACATATTTATCTATGGAATCCTATTTATTGTGGCAAGAATATTCAGATCCATAAGATTCAAGACAAAAGTTTAATATTGACATAAAAATAATAATACTTCAAGCATACTAACTAAGTAGTCATGTCTTCTCAAAATAACATGGCCAAAGAAAGCTTATCCCTACAAAATCATATAGTTTGGCTATGCTTCATTTTCGTCACACAAAAGTGTTCTCATCATGCACAACCTGGTTGACAAGCCAAGCAATTGTTTCATACTTCAGTATTCTCAAACTTTTTTCAACTTTCATGCAATACATGAGTGTGAGTGATGACCCACAAGTATAGGGGATCTATCGTAGTCCTTTCGATAAGTAGGAGTGTCGAACCCATCGAGGAGCAGAAGGAAATGATAAGCGGTTTCCAGCCAGGTATTCTCTGCAAGTACTAAAATAAGTGGTAACAGATAGTTTTGTGATAGGATAATTTGTAACGAGCAACAAGTAACAAAAGTAAATAAAGTGCAGAAAGGTGGCCCAATCCTTTTTTTAGCAAAGGACAAGCCTGGACAAACTCTTATATAGAGGAAAGCGCTCCCGAGGACACATGGGAATATCGTCAAGCTTGTTTTCATCACGTTCATATGATTCGCGTTTGGTACTTTGATAATTTGGTATGTGGGTGGACCAGTGCTTGGGTACCGCCCGTACTTGGACAAGCATCCCACTTATGATTAACCTCTATTGCAAGCATCCGCAACTACAACAAAAGTATTAAGGTAAACCTAACCATAGCATGAAACATATGGATCCAAATCAGCCCCTTACGAAGCAATGCATAAACTAGGGTTTAAGCTTCTGTCACTCTAGCAACCCATCATATACTTATTACTTCCCAATGCCTTCCTCTAGGCCCAAATAATGGTGAAGTGTCATGTAGTCGACGTTCACATAACACCACTAGAGGAGAGACAACATACATCTCATCAAAATATCGAACGACTACCAAATTCACATGACTACTAATAGCAAGACTTCTCCCATGTCCTCAGGATCAAACGTAACTACTCACAAAGCATAAACATGTTCATAATCAGAGGGGTATTAATATGCATATAGGATCCGAACATATGATGTTCTACCAATTAAAACAACTAGCATCAACTACAAGGAGTAATTAACACTACTAGCAACCTACTAGCACCAATCCCGGACTTGGAGACAAGAATTGGATACAAGAGATGAACTAGGGTTTTGAGAGGAGATGGTGATGATGGAGATGTTGATGGAAATTGCCCTCTCCCGATGAGAGGAGCGTTGGTGATGATGATGGCGATGATTTCACCCTCCGGGAGGGAAGTTTCCCCGGCAGAACAGCTCCGCCAGAGCCCTAGATTGGTTCCGCCAAGGTTCCGCCTCGTGGCGGCGGAGTTTCGTCCGAGAAGATGGCTTGTTATTTTTTCCCATCGAAAGACTTCATATAGCAGAAGATGGCCACCGGAGGGCCACCAGGGGGCCCACGAGGTAGGGGGCGTGCCCAGGGGGGTAGGGCACGACCCCACCCTCGTGGGCAGGGTGTGCCCCCCTGGTGAATGTCTTCCACTGAGTATTTTTTATATATTCTGAAAATATCTTCCGTGAAGTTTCAGGACTTTTGGAGCTGTGCAGAATAGGTCTCTAATATTTGCTCCTTTTCCAGCCCAGAATCCCAGCTGCCGGCATTCTCCCCCTTTATGTAAACCTTGTAAAATAAGAGAGAATAGGCATAAGTATTGTGACATAATGTGTAATAACAGCCCATAATGCAATAAATATCGATATAAAAGCATGATGCAAAATGGACGTATCAACTCCCCCAAGCTTAGACCTCGCTTGTCCTCAAGCGAAAGCCGAAATCAAAAAATATGTCCACATGTTTAGAGATAGAGGTGTCAATAAAAATAAAATATGGACATGAGGGCATCATGATCATTCTTAGAACAGCAACTTATATTATTCTTGTCATATAATCTCTTATGCTAGAGTAATAATTCAATCACAATTTCAAGTATGAATCATAAACTTCATTGAAAACTAGCAAACTATAATCTCAGTCATTGGAGCAATTGCAATTTATCATAACATAGGAAAGAGTCAATGTATAAGAGCTTTTCAGCAAGTCCACATACTCAACTATCATATAATCTTTCACAATTGCTGACACTCTGTAAGTGCATCTAGTGCCACCCCTAGTTGGTTTTGGAGTATTGACGACAAACCTAGTTGAGGGACTAATGTGTTTGTGAGAATTGCAGGATAACACAGGTAGAAGTCCCTCATTGATTCGGTTTTACTACTAGAGATGACCCCTAAAACTGTATGAAGACATTGAAGTCAAAGGTGGTATATGAAGATATTCACATTGAAGACTATGACAAGAGAAGACACTATATGAAGCCTATGGAGCTCGAAGACTTAGATCTTTCATAGTTCTTTTTCTTTTGTGTTGAGTCATAGGAACCACCGTACTGTTAAGTGGGGTCCAAGAGAACCAGTCAGAATGACTGAAGTGATGCCTAAACCAAAAACCTATGTCTTCGAGTGAAGACTATGAGAGCGAATCTTGTCCAGAGTCGGACAAGTCAGCTTTGCTTGTAGCCCAAGTAAAGTTGCCATGTGAGTTTGAAATCTGACCGTTGGAACACGTGTCAGTTCCTTAGTGACCCAGGGTCATTTTGGACAAATCAGGTCGGGTTGCCAAGTGGCTATAAATAGCCCACCCCCTACAACCATAAACGGTTGGCTACTCAGATTGAAAGCACGGCTTTTGTCATTTGAGAGCAACCCACCTCGAAGCCTTTGAGAGAGAATTCCTTGCGAGGATAAAGCCCTAACCACCAGAGCTAGAGAGAATTGGGCATCACTTAAGTCTTCTTGTCTGTGTGATCTGAAGACTTATTACACTTGAGGACTGTGCATCCTCCAGCCGGTTAGGCATCGCGTTCTGAGCTTCCAAGAGACATTGTGGATTGCCAGTGAACGAAGTCTGTGAAGGTTTGGGAGTCTACCTTGAAGACTTACCAGAGTGATTGGGCGAGGTCCATGTGACCTTAGCTCAAGGAGAATACGGTGAGGACTGGGTGTCCTGAGCTGCGTGTTCAGGACTGGGTGTCCAGGACTGTGTGTCCTAAGGTTTAAATACCTAGCCGCTCCAACCAGACGTACAGTTGTCACAGCAACTGGAACCAGTTCAACAAATCATTGTCTTCAATGAGTCACTGGTTTCATCTTCACTTCACTTCACTTACTGTTACTCCTTGTGAAGTCATTGTATGTTTGCTGTATCATTTGTCTTCACTAAGTGACTGCGTGTTCTATTTGGCTTCACAATATCTTCCTACCCGATCCTTACTACCTAGCTGCTATTAGTCTTTGTGCTTTCACTTCATTGAATACTTGACTATGGTTTGCCTAGTGTAGTCTACCTTCCGCTGCATGGTAATAGGTTTAATTTTATCGTTTGTCTTCAAAACTTCTATGTTCTAAAGACTTTCATAAAAATCGCCTATTCACCCCCCTCTAGTCGATATAACGCACTTTCAATTGGTATCAGAGCAAGGTGCTCCCTTGTTCTGTGTGATTCGGTTTAACCACCTGGAGTTTTAGCTATGTCGACTGCAAGGATAATTAAAGTCTCAGCTGCGTGCCCCGTCTTTGATGGAACTGAATATCCCTACTGGAAGAATAAGATGCACATGCATCTTGAAGCCATTGACGTCGACCTATGGTATGTCGTCGAGAACGGCGTTCCCAAGGCTGGAGAAGGTGTCACTGCTGCTGATGTCAAGAAATTCGTTCAACTAGACTCTACTGCCAAGAATATCATCTGTGGTCATCTGACCAAAGGACAGTATGGCCGTGTGAGTGCTTTGAAGACATCCAAGCTGGTCTGGGACTGGCTCTCCAAGGTTAATGAAGGCATCTCAACCCAGAGAGATCAGAGAATCAGTGTCCTTCGCAACCTCTTCAACCGCTTCAAGTGAAATGACAATGAGAATGTCCAGCACACATTTGACCGACTCACTGACATCAGAAATGAGCTTCAAGCCCTCGGCGCCACTGAGATTACCAAACACAAAGTCGTCAAGACGCTGCTGAGATCACTTGATAGTTTGTTTGACATCCTGGCCCTGATGATTCAAGAACATCCTGATTTAAAGACACTTGATCCGTCTGACATACTTGAGAGGCTCAACATACATGAGTTTCAGCTTTCGGAGAAAAGAGATATCTACGGTCCAAACTATGGGCGAACTCGTGCCTTGAAGGCAAAAGCTGTCTCCTCATCTGAAGAAGAATCTGACAGCAGTTCTGATGATCCTGAAGACATTGGAAGGGAACTTGCTATGCTTGTCAAGAAGTTCCAAAAATTCACCAAGAAGAAAGGCTTCAGAAAGTCTTCCCGATCAAGTTCAAGGAATGATGAAGCTCCTGCTCATGATTACAAGAAGAAAACATGTCACAAGTGCAAGAAACTTGGCCACTTCATCTCTGAGTGTCCACAGTGGGACAATGAGAACAAAAAGAAGAAGAAGAGCAAGGAATATGACTCTGACGACAAGAAGAAGAAGAATAAATACTCAAAGTCTTCTTCCAAGTCTTCCTCAAAGTCTTCATCACACAAGAAGAGCTCATCTGGCAAGGCACGTGCCTTTGTTGGCAAGGAAATGGATTCAGAGGAGGAGTCTGCTTCCGAGGAGGCGGAGGTGGAGTCTGAGGAGGAATCCGCCTCATGCGTCGCAAGTCTGGCTACAGCATACGTTGCCAAGTCCATCTTCAACAATGAAGACAATGACTTCATCACCGACACCGATGCAAATGACAACGACTACTCCGCTTCTACCTACTGCTTCATGGCACGCGGTGCCAAGGGTACGACACCAGCGTCTTCAGAATGGATTATTGACAGTGGGTGTACAAATCACATGACTGGCAAAAGAAGTCTTCTTATGGACTCAACCTTACGTCCATCCGACAAGAGCCACATCACATTTGCTGACACTGGTAAAAGTAAGGTATTGGGTCTAGGTAGAGTTGCAATCTCAAGGGATCAACACATGGATAAAGTCATGCTTGTTGAATCCCTTGGCTTCAACTTAATGTCTGTCTCAATGCTTTGCGATTTGAACATGATCGTAATGTTTGGAAAATATCATTGCCTTGTACTAATGGAATCTGACAAGTCTCTAGTGTTTGAAGGGTATCGAAAAGATGATTTGTACGTGGTAGATTTCTCAGCAGGGCCATAGCTTGCAGTATGTCTTCTAGCAAAGGCTTCAGAATGCTGGCTCTAGCATCGGAGGCTTGGACATGATGGCATGAGGAACCTTCACACCCTTGCGAAGAAGAAGCATGTCATAGGCATCGAGGGCGTCAAGTTCAAGAAAGACCACTTATGCGGTGCCTGTGAAGCAGGGAAGATGACAAGGGCCAAACATCCCTCGAAGACAATCATGACCACTACTCGACCCTTCGAACTGCTTCACATGGATCTTTTCGGTCCCACTCATTACTCAACTCTAACTACTACTGCTTGCCTCTATGGCTTCGTTATTGTTGATGATTATTCTAGATATACTTGGGTGCACATAATCCTTTACAAGACTGAAGTGCAGGATGTCTTCAGACGCTTCGCCAATCGAGCTATGAACAATTTTGGTGCCAAGATAAAGCACATCAGAAGTGACAATGGCACCGAATTCAAGAACACTGGCCTTGATACATATCTTGATACATTGGGCATCACACATGAATTCTCAGCCCCGTACACGCCACAGCAGAATGGCGTCGTCGAACGCAAGAACAGAACACTAATTGAGATGGCCAGAACGATGCTAGATGAATACAAGACACCAAGAAAATTCTGGCCCGAAGCCATTGATACTGCATGCCATACAATCAATCGTGTTTATCTTCACAAGCTACTGAACAAGACATCTTATGAGCTCCTTACTGGCAAGAAGCCAAATGTCAGTTACTTCAGAGTATTTGGCGCAAGGTGCTGGATTAAGGACCCACATCACACCTCAAAATTTGCACCAAAAGCACATGAGGGTTTTATGCTTGGATATGGAAAGGATTCGCACTCCTACAGAGTCTTCAATCTTTTTCATTACAAAGTGGTTGAAACAGTGGATGTGCGGTTCGATGAGACCAACGGTTCACAAAGAGAGCAGCTGCCAAATGTGCTAGATGAAGTTCCATCCAGTGAATCAATCAAGCTAATGGGAACTGGAGAAATTATACCTTCTGAAGATCATCCTGAAGAAGAACTTATCATTTCAGCACCTGATCAACATGAAGACAATGCTCAGCTTGAAGACATTCCTTCCAACAACGACAATGAACAGCAAGAGCAAAGTCTTCGCCCTGTACATCCTCGCGTTGCCAATGAAGTGCAGATTGAAAGAATAATTGATAGCATCAATGCACCTGGTCCACTCACTCATTCAAGGGCAACTCAGCTAGCAAATTTCTGTGGGCACTTCGCATTCGTCTCAATAGCAGAACCCAAGAAAGTTGAAGAAGCCTTCATGGAACCTGAATGGATTCAAGCTATGCAAGAAGAGCTTCAACAGTTTGAGCTGAATAATGTATGGGAACTGGTTAAGCGTCCTGATCCACGGAAGCACAATATAATAGGCACCAAATGGATATACCGCAACAAGCAAGATGAGCATGGTCAAGTTGTCAGAAACAAAGCTCGTCTCGTTGCTCAAGGATATACTCAAGTGGAAGGCATTGACTTCGATGAAACATTTGCTCCTATGGCTAGACTTGAAGCCATACGCATACTGCTGGCCTATGCAAATCATCATAACATACTTCTATATCAAATGGATGTGAAGAGTGCCTTTCTCAATGGCAAGATTGAAGAAGAAGTGTATGTTGCACAACCGCCTGGCTTTGAAGATCCAAAACATCCTGACATGGTATACAAGCTCAACAAGGCACTGTATGGCCTCAAACAAGCCCCTCGGGCCTGGTATGACACACTCGAATACTTCCTGAAGAGCAAAGGCTTCATACCTGGTTCCCTAGACCTCACTCTTTTCACGAAGACATATGATGGTGAACTGTTTGTGTGCCAAATATATGTGGATGACATTATCTTCGGCTGCACCAATCAGAAGTACAGTGAAGAGTTTGGATATATGATGCAAGAGCAATATCAGATGTCTATGATGGGAGAGCTAAAGTTCTTCCTCGGTCTTCAAATACGACAACAACGCAATGGCATCTTCATATCTCAAGAGAAGTATCTCAAAGATTGCCTGAAGAAGTTCGGTATGCAAGACTGCAAAGGCTTCACAACACCAATGCCAGCCAAACATCATCTAGGTTCTGATGACAATGGTAAAGAGTTCGATCAAAAGGTATACCGCTCCATGATTGGTTCTTTACTTTATCTATGTGCATCTAGGCCAGATATTATGCTTAGTGTTTGCATGTGTGCTTGATTTCAAGCGGCACCAAAGGAGTCGCATCACTTCGCTGTGAAGCGAATTCTTCGATATTTGGCTCACACCCCAACTCTAGGATTATGGTATCCAAAGGGCTCAGAGTTTGATCTAGTTGGATTCTCGGATGCTGATTATGCTGGTGACAAAGTTGATCGCAAGTCTACATCAGGCACATGTCACTTTCTGGGACGATCACTTGTATGTTGGTCTTCAAAGAAGCAGAACTGTGTATCTCTCTCCACTGCTGAATCTGAATACATTGCTGCTGGATCTTGCCGCGCTCAGCTTCTGTGGATGAAGCAAACCCTCAAGGACTATGGCATTCATCTGAAGCAAGTGCCACTTTACCGCGACAATGAAAGCGCCATCAAGATTGCCAACAACCCAGTTCAGCCCTCAAAGACAAAGCACATTGAAATTCGTCATCACTTTCTCAAAGATCATGTTGTGAAGGAAGACATTGATATCATACACGTCAACACTGAAGAGCAATTGGCAGATATCTTCACCAAGCCCTTGGATGAGAAGAGGTTTTGCAAGTTACGGTGTGAGCTAAATATCCTGGAATCCTCGAATGTCCTATGATCAGGCACACATCCTAACCCTTATGCATATTGATGACTTAGATGTGCAACACACAAAGTAAAGTATATCTTCAATCAATGAAGACATACATTCTAAGTGTGAATACATTAATGTGGAATTTGACTTCGGAGCGCCACGACAATTGTGCGCCGTGTCTGGGTCTAATACTTCCTATATGGTGGGTAACGCCACCACCAAACATTCTATTTTGAAGTGTTTCACTCATGGCGTTACCTTGCAATGTCTTCACATTTGGTTTGGCTTCGATCTCAACATATTTTCATGATTATCTTCATTATGTTGATTATATATATATATATATATATATATATATATATATATATATATATATATATATATATACTAGTGTTCTGTCCTCTACAACATTCACTTATAGCTATGTCTTCGTGTTGAATCTTTTGAACTAAGTGAATGTGATCGGACCCTAACCTCTCTATGCTTTCTATCTCAAACTCTATCTCTCCAAGTCATATGCATTCTATTGAAACTGTCGAATGTCTTCTCCGCGTCCTTGTCAGCAGAAGATACAGAGACAACCATTAAGTCCGTTTTCAATGCTCATTCCTCCACATGAAATCTGGAGAAGTAGGAACGACCATCCGACAATCCAGGCGTGCGTGGGACGTGGAACAAACCCCAAAATTCCGCATAATGACCACGTGTTCCTCAGATGCGAATCGCCAGGGGCACCTGTGTAATAGCACAGTGCCGCCCCTATGCCTATAAATACACACTCACAGCGGTCATTATCTCTTCTTCCACCCTCGCATGAACCCTAGCGCCACCGCTAGCTCTCGACAACGCTGGCGACGAAGCACTTCGCTGCCGCAACCTCTCCGACGCCGTATTCACGCCGACCGCGGACATCGTCCTCTCCGCCGTCGCCATAGGTGTCCTCCGTCGCCAAGTTAGGGCACGGAAGATCGAACTGCTCGGCCTCATCTTACACTCCGTCTAGCAGTTCTCAGTGTGGTAAATAAAACTCCCTTTTTACAGCCCCGTTGATCCTATTGATCTGTCACTTTCTACCACAAGCAGTTTCTGTTCACACAAGCTAGATCTCTCTCATACTGCATCTCATAACATGCCTAGTATATTCACTTGTGCTTCACAAAGTAGTTAGATTCCTCACTTGTACTGATCTGTGGATTCGTACAAATCTGGAACCAACTTCTTATCTATGAGTGAATGTCTTCGCACGATGAGGTCAATGTCTTCTAAACTGATTTATCTTCAAAATCTTCTGAGAATGCATATGACCTCTTCCCCTTCCCTCGCACCTTAATGCTGTCACAGGTACATGTCCGCGGGAAAATCCTTTGGTTCTCATAGTCTGCATTCATTTGCAGAATTCTTACAGCATCACATAAATTCTCCCGAAGCCAGTTCCTGTTGGTCCAGCAAACGAAAACCTTTGAAGCCTTTGAACGTCTTGAAGCCTTTCAAGTTAAAGTTTATGGCTTCAAAGAAAGCAGCAAGGAAGGGTGGCAGAAAGCGTTGTGGTGAGACATCCAGAGATCTGCCAGATGAACTCTCAGAAATGTACAAGACAGATCCTGAAGAGGATTACAGTCAGTGCAAGACCCGAATCCAATGGATTCGAAGATATTGGGCAGAACAATGGTTCAAATACAGATTTGTGACCCAGGAGTATACTGAGAAAAACGCCATCAAGAGACCGTGGGGAGACATCCAATTCAAGAATCTTCTATCCAGGTCCAGAGATGAAGCCATTGCTCAAGGCTTCTATCCATGCATGGTTCGTGGACCACAGCCTGCTGATGCACACTCGTCGTCACTGCTATGGTGTCGTGATGACAATCTGTTCAAGCGCAACTTCCAGTTTGCTCAGAACTCAGTGAAGCAGAATAAGAAGAATTTTGGGTTAGACTTCAACCCTGGTCCCTCATCTCCAAGGGCAGATGGCACACGACATGCAGAACCCAATGTCATCGGTCCTTTCGCCAACCTTGAAGGCCTCATCACCTACATCTTGGTTCAAGGGACTGCAGTGAATGAGCCTGCAGCTGACACTGAGTCTGATGACGTGCCTGCAGTGCCGAAGCCAAAGCAGTTGAAGAAGCCAAAAGCTTCAAAGCCAGCCCCTTCACCAAAAATCTCAAGGGCGAAGCCATTGGCAACTGCACCTCCTGAAGACAGTGTGCAGTCTGAAGACTTATCACGCGTCTCCAAGCCCCAGAAGGCCAAGATGCCTCTGTCTCACACTGGCAAAGAGCTAACAGCTGCTGCCATTCTGCGCAACGACGACATTGATCTGTCAAGTGATGAAGATCTTGCAGATGATGCTCTTGAGCAACTCATCAAGAGCAAAGAAGAAGCAGAAATCTTCAATGATCTGCCTCTCTTTGATGTCACCATCATCCACAACTTCATTGACGAGTGGTTTGACACGCCAAACATCAGCTTTGAAGATCTGCAGCTACCCATTGGCCTCAGTGTCGCCTTCCAAGGCGCCATTGCTTCAGAACTTGCTTTTACCCAGCGCATTGTTGAACTGAAGCAAAAGATTGACTATGAAAAGGCTCAGTTCAAGAAGCATATGGCCATGCTCAACGTGCAAGAAGTGAAGAACTTCAGGACAATGATGCACGAGCTCAAGGAAGCCTTTGTGAAGAAGCGTGCAGAAGCTCAGGGTTCACGTGAGCGCATGAAGACTCTGGCTGACAGATGTGTGCAAGCCTATAATGAGGCTGAGAAGCGCAAGGCACTTGGGCGTCCTGGCATCGACCCCAGGATGGTCGCAAAGAAGAAAAAGAAGCCTGCTACGGCTGAACCTGATGCACCAAGGCAAGAAGCAGTTCCGATTGTCTTCCCAACTAGACTGACTGGCTCAAAGCCAAAAAGCCGGTCAACAGCTTCAGAGCTCAAGAAGACAAGAACTGCTGAGGCTGAAGCCAGGAAGAGGAAACACTCTAAAGCCTCTCCTACTGCCCCCACCAAGAAAAAGAGAAAGACCAAGAATGCTCGGGCTGCTCCCACAGAGCCCTTGATAGTTGAACCCATTTCTATGGTTCATCCTGATGCAGAACATCAGCTGACAGTTCATGAGCCTGCTTCCACAGAGGCTCCTGAAGCTGAAGACATTCCAGCAGCTGATCCCATCGCTGCTGAAGACATTGGTCATCATGACAATGTAGAAGATGATGCAGTCCTTCCTCAGTTTGAAAACAGCGAACTCATCAACATTGGTCGTCCACTGACGCCAATTGCACAGGATGCTTCATGGGCGGATCGCCCACAAGAGGAAGAAGACTATGAGGCCCAGCCCACTCCAACTCCACAGGCGTCGTCTGCGCTCCACAGGCTTCGCAAAGGTCCAAGGCCTCAAGTCTCTGCTGAAGACATTCCGGCTGCAACAGCCGCAGAAGAAGAAGCACCACAAGATCCCACTCCCCTGTTCCACCAAGAAGCAGTTCTCCAGGAGAATGTGCTTGTGACCGACCCTCCAGCTAGTCAAGTGGAGGATGAAAATCATGAGGCTGTCATAACCACCAATGAAGCTAATGTGGAGCCCTCCCCAGCAAAAGCTTCAGAAGACAACGAAGCCACTGATCCCGCCACTTCTATTCCTGAGTCTGCTGTCGGTCCCCAATTCAACTATCATGTTGAGCACAGACCTCAGGTCCAGAAGCCAATTCCAAGACTGCCAAGGTTTCCAGGTCCTGCATCAGCACCTGGCTCCTTCCACATCAATGGCTTCAGGGCAGACAACACGTTCTTCAATAGCTCCAGGAACCCCTACTCAAGGGAAAGGATATTATCTGATCGGTTCTGGAGCTATCCTCAGTGAATCTATTACTCTTGCATTCTTTACAACCAAGGTCGCATCTTCCCACACAAGTGCCTTGACATTGAAGCTATAGCTGGTCTGCCCTGTCTAGAAGAAGCGTTGGATTGCTTCAAGCAAGTGGGTCTGCTGCAGTTTGTTACTGATGAAGAGCATTGGAATGAAGAGCTGCTGCTACAATTCTATGCCACACTTCACATCAAAGGGTACAGCAGAGATCCGAAGACTTGGGTCCTGGAGTGGATGACTGGCAACGTTCATCACGAAGCCAATGCATTTGACATCATTGAGCTCACTGGCTTGCCCACTCCTGGCGATCTCTTCGAGTAAGGCTGTCAGCTGCATGCTGAAGCTATTGAGAGCATCTTTCAGCGGCCAGAACCTGATATGAGTCAAATGCTCAGCATGATGAAGCCATTGCCCCAAGATGCTGCGTATCCCACAGATTTCTTCGTTGAAGACCTTGAGTACCTGCCCAGAACCATCTATCACATCATCAGACGAACTCTCTAGCCTATCAAAGGGCACTCTCCAAATGCCAAGCTTCAGGGTGCAATGAAGACTTTGGTCTTCTATATACTTCATGGCAAATGCTTCAATGCACAGGACTTCTTCATACGCCAACTTGCTGCATCAGGCATTGATCTGTTTGGTTTGAAGTTCTACGCCCCTTGAGTCATACAGCTGATCAAGCTACACTCCGCCATCTCGTATCAGCCCTCAGCCCGCAACCATTGGATCTTCTTGCCTGACGTGGACATGTCTACTGAAGCCATATATTCTGAGCCTGCCAAGCAACCTCTAAGTCTTCAGAATGTAGACCATCAGAGTTTTACTCAGAACGTTGAAGGCGTTGAAGCAGTTTCTCGGGTGTATCCTTTGGCTGGCACTACACGTGCACCACACCCTGCTTCCACTGAAGCCACTGACAGTGCCACTGCTCCAAGACCCAAGAAGCGCACTCGTGTTCTCAATGACCGAGATCTTCTTGTGGCTCTACATCAGAAACAGGATAGGCATCATGACTGGCTGAAGCGTCAGATGAAAAGCCTCTTGGTGGATGTTAATCGCACTCGAAATCTTGCCACCAAGAATGCTTTCATTGCCCATGAAACCTGTCGCCGCACATGGAAAGGGCTCACGATGATGTGTTTTGAAGCCGATCTTCAAGAGGATGGCTTCTTTGAGAGATTCAAGTTTGACTCCACACCTCCTCGAAGGGCTGTGCTGCTAGGAACTCCATCCCTTGAAGACTCTGAGTTCTCTTCCTCTGCTGCCACAGTGACTGCCAGAATTATTGAGGAAGAAGACGATGCTACTTCACCACCACCTCCTTCAGCACCTCCAAGCTCTTCTGCACCGCCAAACAACACCAACAACCCTGCTACTTCACCTACTCCTCATGGGAACGAGTAGAGGCTCTATGTCTTCAAACCTTTTTGGTCATTACTGACAAAAGGGGGAGAAGCATATGAGATTGATAGTCTTCAAGCGGGTCCATATGGGCGGGTGCTTTATATTTTTCTTTGTGCTTACAACTCTCGTTTTTGCTACATTTGGTTCTTATGAGTTGTAACACTTAAACTAGATGGTCGTCTGCTACTTATTTGCCACCTTGTTTTGCGAAGATAAATTCCGCATGTGCGACGATAAATTCCGCACTTAGCTCATTCTGCAGACGTCCATTTTCCATTATGCATGTCATTATCTTCATATACTTTCACATGCATAGTGGATTGTCATCATAAGTTGAAGTGGATCTCCACAAGTACAACCTGCCATGTGCATTTGCATTCCAAAAGCAAATTAACTTATATGCACATCTTCAGGGGGATCCCTTGCAACTTATGAAGACAATTCCTTATCCTTTACAATTTCACAGATTATATTCCCCGTTGAAAACTTCAACTAGTTTGTCATCAATCACCAAAAAGGGGGAGATTGTAAGTGCATCTAGTGCCACCCCTAGTTGGTTTTGGAGTATTGACGACAAACCTAGTTGAGGGACTAATGTGTTTGTGAGAATTGCAGGATAACACAGGTAGAAGTCCCTCATTGATTCGGTTTTACTACCAGAGATGACCCCTAAAACTGTATGAAGACATTGAAGTCAAAGGTGGTATATGAAGATATTCACATTGAAGACTATGACAAGAGAAGACACTATATGAAGTCTATGGAGCTCGAAGACTTAGATCTTTCGTAGTTCTTTTTCTTTTGTGTTGAGTCATAGGAACCACCATACTGTTAAGTGGGGTCCAAGAGAACCAGTCAGAATGACTGAAGTGATGCCTAAACCAAAAACCTATGTCTTCGAGTGAAGACTATGAGAGCGAATCTTGTCCAGAGTCGGACAAGTCAGCTTTGCTTGTAGCCCAAGTAAAGTTGCCGTGTGAGTTTGAAATCTGACCGTTGGAACATGTGTCAGTTCCTTAGTGACCCAGGGTCATTTCAGACAAATCAGGCCTGGTTGCCAAGTGGCTATAAATAGCCCACCCCCTACAACCATAAACGGTTGGCTGCTCAGATTGAAAGCACGGCTTTTGTCGTTTGAGAGCAACCCACCTCGAAGCCTTTGAGAGAGAATTCCTTGCGAGGATAAAGCCCTAACCACCAGAGCCAGAGAGAATTGGGCATCACTTAAGTCTTCTTGTCTGTGTGATCTGAAGACTTATTACACTTGAGGATTGTGCATCCTCCAGCCGGTTAGGCGTCGCGTTCTGAGCTTCCAAGAGACATTGTGGATTGCCAGTGAAGAAAGTCTGTAAAGGTTTGGGAGTCTACCTTGAAGACTTACCAGAGTGATTGGGCGATGTCTATGTGACCTTAGCTCAAGGAGAATACGGTGAGGACTGGGTGTCCTGAGCTGCGTGTTCAGGACTGGGTGTCCGGGACTGTGTGTCCTAAGGTTTAAATACCTAGCTGCTCTAACTAGACGTACAGTTGTCACAGCAACTGGAACTGGTTCAACAAATCATTGTCTTCAACGAGTCACTGGTTTCATCTTCACTTCACTTTACTTACTGTTACTCCTTGTGAAGTCATTGTATGTTTGCTCTATCATTTGTCTTCACTGAGTGACTGCGTGTTCTGTTTGGCTTCACAATATCTTCCTACCCGATCCTTACTACCTAGCTGCTATTAGTCTTTGTGCTTTCATTTCATTGAATACTTGACTATGGTTTTCCTAGTGTAGTCTACCTTCCGCTGCATGGTAATAGGTTTAATTTTATCGTTTGTCTTCAAAACTTCTATGTTCTGAAGACTTTCATTAAAATCGCCTATTCACCCCCCTCTAGTCGATATAACGCACTTTCACACTCATGCAATACTTATGGGTATGGAGTTTTAATCGGACAAAGAGAAAGATAGGGGCTTATAGTTTTGCCTCCCAACATTTTACCTCAAGGGTAATGTCAACAATAATAGTTCATGAAAACTCACATCCAATTAGCCATATATACCAGGATCTTTCCAACATACCATGCTTGCAAAAGGATAAAATGTAAAAAGGAAGGGTGAAGATCACCATGACTCTTATGCAAGGTAGGAAGTGAAAGTAAAAGATAGGCCCTTCGCAGAGGGAAGCAAAGGTTGTCATGCGCTTTTATGGTTGGATGTACAAAATCTTAGTGCGAAAGAACATCACTTTATATTGCCACTTGTGATATGGACCTTTACTATGCAGTTTGTCGCTTTTATTTCTTCCATATCACACGATCGTATAAAGTTTGTTTTCTCCCACACTAATAAGTCATACATATTTAGGGAACAATTTTCATTGCTTGCACCGATGACAACTTACTTAGAGGATCTTACTCAATCCATAGGTAGGTATGATGGACTCTGACGGTAAAACTGGTTTAAGGGTATTTGGAAGCACAAGTAGTATCTCTACTTGGTGCGATGAATTTGGATAGCACGAGGGGGAAAGGCAAGCTCAACCATTTTGGATGATCCATGACAATATAATTTATCTAAGATGTAAGAAAACATAACCCATTACATTGTCTTCCTTGTCCAACGTCAACTCTTTTAGCATGTCATATTTTAATGAGTGCTCACGATCATAAAAGATGTCCAAGATAGTATATCTATATGTGAAGACCTCTCTTTTTTTATTACTTCCTATTAATTGCAACGATGACAAAAACTATGTTTGTCAACCCTCAACAACTTTTATTCATCATACTTTTTCTATGTGAGCTCATTACTCTCCATAAGACTCACATGATCTCTTTGTTTCTTTTTATTTCTTTCTCTTTTCTTTTATCCCCTTAGGATCATGGCAAAATAATCAAGCCCTTGACTCAACACTAATCTTTATTATATAGCTCACGGACTCGATTACATAGAAGGATCATAAAGTGAAACTCACAACTAGATCATACTAAGAACTTTTATTCTACTAGATCAAGATATTACCAAAAGGATCGAACTAAGAAAAACGGTAAAGATAAAAGTGATGGTGATACGATACCGGGGCACTCCCCCAAGCTTGGCAGTTGCCAAGGGGAGTGCCCATACCCATGTAATTATGTCTCCTTTGTTGGTGAAGAAGGTGGAGTCGTTGATGATGGATAGTCGCACATCGAGCGTAAGAGGTCTTCTAACTTGCGGATAATGCCCTTGAGTGCGATGATATGCTCCTTCAACAAAATATTATCACATGTGAGATACTTATTTTGTATACAAGCTAACTCAATCATCTTGAAAGCTTCGATCTCTGTTGGGGTAAGAAGATTGTGATCAAGTTGAAGGGTGTCTTTTGTTGCCGGAACTTGATCCCCCATGGCTTTCTTGATCCCTTCATCCTTGTTGATCAACATGGGTTCTTCTCTCTTCATCTCTATCTTCATTAGCCAAGCATCGTTGCCCTAATGGTTGGAGGAGGAGGGAGACGACATAGTGCTTGGCCTTGACAACCCTGACAGAAAACAGCTCGAAACAAAGACAGGAGATTTTTGCGTGATACGAGGGTCAAAACCTCCGGGAGATTATGTAATGAATTTTTGCCGACCAAAATACGTGTCGTGTATGAAAACAGAGTCCAGAGAGCACACGAGGTGCCCATGAGGTAGGGGGCGCGCCCTCCACCCTCGTGGAGCCCTCATGTCCTTCCCGGACCGCTTCTTATTTTTCTATTTTTCTAAATATTCCAAAACGGAGAAATATTGCCTTAAAAACTGTTTTGGAGTCGGTTTACTTACCGTACCACATACCTATTCCTTTTCGGAGTCTGAAATGTTTCGGAAAGTGTCCCTTATGTATTCCTCCGGGGTTACGGTTTCAATAACATTGGTTTCAACATTTATGGGATTACCTGAGATATAATGTTTGATTCTTTGACCGTTCACTGATACGTCTCCAACATATCTATAATTTTTTATTGCTCCATGCTATATTATCTACTATTTTGGACTATATTGGGCTTTATTTTCCACTTTTATATTATTTTTGGGACTAACCTATTAACCGGAGGCCCAACCCAGAATTGCTGTTTTTTTGCCTATTTCAGTGTTTTGAAGAAATGAAATATCAAACGGAGTCCAAACGGAATGAAACCTTCAGGAACGTGATTTTCTCATCGAATATGACCCAGGAGACTTGGACCCTACGCCAAGGAAGCTTCGAGGTAGGCACGAGGTAGGGGGCGCGCCCTATACCCCCAGGCGCGCCCCCCACCCTCGTGGGCCCACCGAAGCTCCACCGACGTACTTCTTCCTCCTATATGTACCTACGTACCCCCAAACGAACAGATACGGAGCCAAAAACCTAATTCCACTGCCGCAACTTTCTGTATCCATGAGATCCCATCTTGGGGCCTATTCCGGAGCTTCGCGGGAGAGGGCCGTCATCACGGAGGGCTTCTACATCATCATAGCCTCTCTGATGAAGTGTGAGTAGTTTACCTCAGACCTTCGGGTCCACAGTTAGTAGCTAGATGGCTTCTTCTCTCTTTTTGGATCTCAATACAAAGTTCTCCCCCTCTCTCGTGAAGATCTATTCGATGTAATCTTCTTCTTTTTGTGGTGTGTTTGTTGAGACCGATGAATTGTAGGTTTATGATCAAGTCTATCTATGAATAATATTTGAATCTTCTATAAATTCTTTTATGTATGATTGGTTATCTTTGCAAGTCTCTTCGAATTATCAGTTTGGTTTGGCCTACTAGATTGGTTTTTCTTACCATGGGAGAAGTGCTTAGCTTTGGGTTCGATCTTGCGGTGTCCTTTCCCAGTGACAGAAGGGGCAACAAGGCACGTATTGTATCGTTGCCATCGAGGATAACAAGATGGGGTTTATTTCATATTGCATGAATTTATCTCTCTACATCATGTCATCTTGCTTAAAGTGTTACTCTGTTTTTAACTTAATACTCTAGAAGCAGGCTGGATGGCGGTCGGTGAGTGGAGTAATAGTAGTAGATGCAGAATCGTTTCGGTCTACTTGTCACAGACGTGATGCCTATATACATGATCATGCCTAGATATTCTCATAACTATGCTCAATTCTGTCAATTGCTCAACAGTAATTTGTTCACCCACCGTAGAATACTTATGCTCTTGAGAGAAGCCACTAGTGAAACCTATGGCCCCCGGGTCTATTCTCATCATATCAATCTCCATCACTTTAATCTTGCTTTGCTTTTTTACTTTGCCTTTTACTTTTCACTTTGCATCTCTATACCAAAAATACCAAAAATACTATCTATCAGATCTCACTCTCGTAAGTGACCGTGAAGGGATTGACAACCCCTAATCGCGTTGGTTGCGAGTAGCTATCGTTTTGTGCAGGTACGAGGGACTTGAGCGTGGCCTCCTATTGGATTGATACCTTGGTTCTCAAAAACTGAGGGAAATACTTACGCTACTCTGCTGCATCATCCTCTCCTCTTCGGGTAAAACCAACGCAAGCTCAAGAGGTAGCAAGAAGAATTTCTGGCGCCGTTGCCGGGGAGTCTACACAAAAAGTCAACATACCAAGTACCCATCACAATCCCTATCTCTCGCATTTCATTAGTTGCCATTTGCCTCTCATTTTCCTCTCCCCCACTTCACCCTTGCCATTTGATTCGCCCTCTCTTTCTCCTTCTCCTCCTCCTTTCTCCATTTGCCTTTTCCTCGCTTGCCTTTTGTTTGCTCATGTGTTGGATTGCTTGTTTGTCGCGATGGCTCAACATACTACCAAATTGTGTGACTTCACCAATACCAATAATAATGATTTCCTTAGCACTCCGATTGCTCCTCTTGCCAATACTGAATCTTGTGAAATCAATATTGCCTTGTTGAATCTTGTTATAAAAGATCGATTTGCCGGCCTTCCTAGTGAAGATGACGCTACTCATTTGAATAGCTTCGTTGATTTATGTGATATGCAAAAGAAAAAAGATGCCGATAATGATGTCGTTAAATTGAAGCTATTTCCTTTTTTGCTTAGATCGTGCTAAAGCTTGGTTTTCGTCTTTGCCTAAAAATAGTATTGATTCTTGGAACAAGTGCAAAGATGCTTTTATCTCTAAGTATTTTCCTCCCTCTAAGATCATCTCTCTTAGAAACGATATTATGAATTTTAAGCAACTTGATCATGAACATGTTGCACAAGCTTGGGAGAGAATGAAATTAATGATACGTAATTGCCCTACTCATGGTTTAAATTTGTTGATGATTATACAAAAATTTTCTGCCGGATTGAATTTTGCTTCTAGAAATCTTTTAGATTCGGCCGCGGGAGGCACTTTTATGGAAATCACTTTAGGAGATGCCACTAAACTCCTAGATAATATTATGGTTAATTATTCTCAATGGCATACTGAAAGATCTTCTAATAAAAAAGTGCATGCGATAGAAGAAATCAATGTTTCGAGTGGAAAGATGGATGAACTTATGAAATTATTGCTACTAAGAGTGTTTCTTCTAATCCTAATGATATGCCTTTGTCTACTTTGATTGAGAATAACAATGAATCTATGAATGTGAATTTTGTTGGTAGGAATAATTTTGGTAACAACGCGTATAGAGGGAATTTTAATCCTAGGCCTTATCCTAGTAATCCTTCTAATAATTATGGAAATTCCTACAACAACTCTTATGGAAATTATAATAAGATTCCCTCTGAATTTGATAATAGTGTTAAAGAGTTTATGAATTCACAAAAGAATTTTAATGCTTTGCTTGAAGATAAATTACTTAAAGTTGATGATTTGGCTAGGAACGTTGATAGAATTTCTCTTAAGATTGATTCTTTAAAGCTTAGATCTATTCCTCCCAAGCATGATATCAATGAGTCTCTCAAAGCCATGAGAATTTCCATTGACGAGTGCAAGGAAAGAACCGCTAGGATGCGTGCTTCCAAAGATGCCTTTATTAAAGCGTGTTCTTCCAATTCCTATGAAAATCAAGATGAAGATCTAAAAGTTATTGATGTGTCCCCTATCAAATATTTGTTTTGCAATATGAATCTTGATGAAACTGAATATGATCTTCCTTTACCTAAAAGATGTTCTAAAAATTCGGAGTATTTAGATCTTTATGATGAAATTGATGAAAGTGGGATTGAAAGAAATAAAAATCTAGATGTTGCTAAACCCACTATATTGGATTTCAAGGAATTTAATTATGAAATTTGCTCTTTATTGATTGTATTTCCTTGTTGCAATCCATGCTAAATTCTCCACATGCTTATAGTCAAAAGAAAGCCTTTACCGAACATATTGTTGATGCCTTGATGCAATCTTATGAAGAAAAGCTTGAGTTAAAAGTTTCTATCCCTAGGAAACTCTATGATGAGTGGGAACCAACTATTAAAATTAAAATTAAAAATCATGAGTTTTATGCTTTGTGTGATTTTGGTGCTAGTGTTTCCACTATCCCCAAAACTTTGTGTGATTTGCTAGATTTCCGCGATTTTGACGATTGCTCTCTAAACTTGCATCTTGCGGATTCCACTATTAAGAAACCTATGGGAAGAATTAATGATGTTCTTGTTGTTGCAAATAGAAATTATGTGCCCGTAGATTTCATTGTTCTTGATATAGATTGCAATCCTTCTTGCCCTATTATTCTTGGTAGACCTTTCCTAAGAACGGTTGGTGCGATTATTGATATGAAGGAAGGGAATATTAGATTTCAATTTCCATTAAAAAGGGCATGGAACACTTTCATAGAAATAAAATAAAATTGCCATATGAAACTATCATGAGATCCACTTATGGATTGCCTACCAAAGATGGCAATACCTAGATCTATCCTCGCTTTTATGCCTAGCTAGGGGCGTTAAACGATAGCGCTTGTTGGGAGGCAACCCAGTTTTATTTTTAGTTTTTTATGTTTTTCTTATGTTAGGGAATAAATAACCCATATACCTTCTGTTTGGATGTGGTTTTGTGTTTTAATTAGTGTTTGTGCCAAGTTAGACCTATTGGATCTTCTTGGATGATAGTTATTTGATCTTGCTGTAATTTCCAGAAACTTTGCGTTCAGTGCCCGAATTATTAAAAATCATCAGAATGTGATAAAATACTGATTCCAATTTCTGCTGATCGATAAACAAATTGTCTAGGTCTTCCAATTTTGGTAGATGTTTTGGAGTTACAAAAGTTTGCGTTAGTTACAGATTACTACAGACTGTTCTGTTTTTGACAGATTCTGTTTTTCGTGTGTTGTTTGCTTATTTTGATGAATCTATGGCTAGTAAAATAGTTTATAATCCATAGAGAAGTTGGAATACAGTAGTTTTAACACCAATATAAATAAATAATGAGTTCATTACAGTACCTTGAAGTGGTCTTTTGTTTTCTTTCTCTAACGAAGCTCACGAGATTTCTATTGAGTTTTGTGTTGTGAAGTTTTCAAGTTTTGGCTGAATTCTTTTGATGGATTATGGAACAAGGAGTGGAAAGAGCCTAAGCTTGGGGATGACCATGGGAACCCCAAGATAATCCAAGGACACCAAAAAGTCAAAGCTTGGGGATGCCCCGGAAGGCATCCCCTCTTTCGTCTACTTCCATCGGTAATTTACTTGGAGCTATATTTTTATTCACCAACATGATATGTGTTTTGCTTAGAGCGTCTTGTATTATTTGTGTCTTTGTTTGCTAGTGTGCCACAATCATCCTTGCTGTACACACCTTTTGATAGAGCCATACATGAATTATAATTTGATAGAATACTCTATGTGCTTCACTTATATCTTTTGAGCTATGTAGTTTTGCTCTATGTGCTTCACTTATATCTTTTGAGCGTTATAATTTTGCTCTATGTGCTTCATTTAGATCTTTCAGAGCACGGTGGTGTATTTGTTTTAAAGAAACTATTGATCTCTCATGCTTCACTTAAATTATTTTGAGAGTCTTAATAGCATGGTAAGTTGCTTAATAATAACATGCTTGGTATTCAAGATTTGTGAAACTTTCTTTTGAGTGCGTTGAATACTAAGAAAAGTTGGATGCTTGATAATTGTTTTGAGATATGGAGGTAGTAATATCAAAGTCATGCTAGTAGAGTAATTGTGAATTTGAGAAGTGCTTGAGTTAAAGTTTGCAAGTCCCATAGCATGCACGTATGGTAAATGTTATGCAACAAATTTGAAACATGAGGTGTTATTTGATTGTCCTCCTTATGAGTGGCGGTCGGGGACGAGCGATGGTCTTTTCCTACCAATCTATCCCCCTAGGAGCATGCGCGTAATGCTTTGGTTTTTGATGGCTTGTAGATTTTCGCAATAAGTATATGAGTTCTTTATGACTAATGTTGAGTCCATGGATTATACGCACTCTCACCCTTCCATCATTGCTAGCCTCTACGGTACCGTGCATTGCCCTTTATCACATCGAGAGTTGGTGCAAACTTCGTCGGTGCATCCAAACCCCGTGATGTGATACGCTCTTTCACACATAAACCTCCATATATCTTCCTCAAAACAGCCACCATATCTACCTATTATGGCATTTCCATAGCCATTCCGAGATATATTGCCATGCAACTTTCCACCATCCAGTTTATCATGACACATTCATCATTTTCATATTGCTAGCATGATCATGTAGTTGACATAGTATTTGTGGCAAAGCCACCGTTCATAATGCTTTCATACTTGTCACTCTTGATTCATTGCATATCCCGGTACACCGCCGGAGGCATCCATATAGAGTCATACTTTGTTCTAGTATCAAGTTGTAATCATTAAGTTGTAAATAAATAGAAGTGTGATGATCATCATTCAATAGAGCATTGTCCCAAAAAAGAGAAAGGCCAAAGAAAAAAAGAAGGCCCAAAAAAAGAGAAAATAAATAAAAAGGGGCAATGCTACTATCCTTTTTTCCACACTTGTGCTTCAAAATCTTCATGATAGAGAGTCTCGTGTTCTGTCACTTTCATATACTAGTGGGAATTTTTCATTATAGAACTTGGCTTGTATATTCCAACAATGGGCCTCCTCAAGTGCCCTAGGTCTTCGTGAGCAAGCAAGTTGGATGCACACCCACTTAGTTTCTTTTGTTGAGCTTTCATACATTTATAGCTCTAGTGCATCTGTTGCATGGCAATCCCTACTCCTTGCATTAACATCAATCGATGGGCATCTCCATAGCCCATTGATTAGCCTCATTGATGTGAGACTTTCTCCTTTTTGTCTTCTCCACATAACCCCCATCATTATATTCTATTCCACCCATAGTGCTATATCCATGGCTCACGCTCATGTATTGCGTGAAAGTTCAAGAGTTTGAAATTATTAAGGTATGAAACAATTGCTTGATTGTCATCGGGGTTTGATACGTCCATTTTGCATCATGCTTTTATATCGATATTTATTGCATTATGGACTGTTATTTCACTTTATGTCACAATACTTATGGCTATTCTCTCTTATTTTACAAGGTTTACATAAGGAGGGAGAATGCCGGCAGCTGGAATTCTGGGCTGGAAAAGGAGCAAATATTAGAGACCTATTCTGCGCAACTCCAAAAGTCCTGAAACTCCATGGAACATCTTAAAACAAATAAAGAAAAATCCTCACCAAAGATGAAGGCCAGGGGGCCCACACCCTACTCACGAGGGTGGGGGGCCCGCCCCCCCTAGGGCGCGCCCCCTACCTCATGGGCCCCCTGGTGGCTCTCCGACGTCCATCTTCTCCTATATGAAGTCTTTCGATGAGAAAAAAATAAGAGGTAACCTTTCGGGACGAAACTCCGCCGCCATGAGGCGGAACCTTGGCGGAACCAATCTAGAGCTCCAACAGAGCTGTTCTGCCGGGGATACTTCCCTCTGGGAGGGGGAAATCATCACCATTGTCATCACCAACGCTCCTCTCATCGGGAGAGGGCAATCTCCATCAACATCTTCACCAGCACCATCTTATCTCCAAACTCTAGTTCATCTCTTGTATCCAATTCTTGTCTCAAAGTCCGGGATTGGTGCTAGTAGGTTGCTAGTAGTGTTGATTACTCCTTGTAGTTGATGCTAGTTGGTTTATTTGGTGGAAGATCATATGTTCAGATCCTATATGCATATTATTACCCCTCTGATTATGAACATGAATATGCTTTGTGAGTAATTACGTTTGTTCCTGAGCACAAGGGAGAAGTCTTGCTATTAGTAGTCATGTGAATTTGGTATTGGTTTGATATTTTGATAAGATGTATGTTGTCTAGCCTCTAGTGGTGTTATGTGAACGTCGACTACATAACACTTCACCATTATTTGGGCCTAGAGGAAGGCATTGGAAAGTAATAAGTAGATGATGGGTTGCTAGAGTGACATAAGCTTAAACCCTAGTTTATGCGTTGCTTCGTAAGGGGCTGATTTGGATCCACATGTTTCATGCTATGGTTAGGTTTACCTTAATACTTTTGTTGTAGTTGCGGATGCTTGCAATAGAGGTTAATCATAAGTGGGATGCTTGTTCAAGTAAGAACAGCACCCAAGCACCGGTCCACCCACATATCAAATTATCAAAGTATCAAACGCGAATCATATGAACGTGATGAAAACTAGCTTGACGATATTCCCATGTGTCCCCGGGAGCGCTTTTCCTATTATAAGAGTTTGTTCCGGCTTGTCCTTTGCTACAAAAAGGATTGGGCCACCTTGCTGCACTTTATTTACTTTTGTTACTTGTTGCTCGTTACAATTTATCCTATCACAAAACTATCTGTTACCACTTATTTCGGTACTTGCAGAGAATACCTTGCTGAAAACCGCTTATCATTTCCTTCTGCTCCTCGTTGGGTTCCACACTCTTACTTATCGAAAGGACTATGATAGATCCCCTATACTTGTGGGTCATCAAGACTCTTTTCTGGCACCGTTGCCGGGGAGTGTAGCACCTTTGGTAGGTGGAATTTGGTAAGGAAAAAATTATATAGTGTGCTGAAATTTACTGTCACTTGTTACTATGGAAAGTAATTCTCTGAGGGGCTTGTTCGGGGTATCTTCACCCCGTCCAGTAGAGCAAAGAGTTGCTCCTCAACCTACTGAACCTATTGAAAATGAAACTCCTTTTGAATTTCCTTCGGGTATGATGGAAAAACCGCTAGCTAACCCTTTTACAGGAGATGGAACAAAGCATCCTGATGAGCACTTAATATATGTGGATGAAGTTTGTGGATTATTTAAGCTTGCAGGTATACCCGATGATGTTGCTAAGAAGAAGGTCTTCCCTTTATCTTTGAAGGGAGACGCATTGATATGGTATAGGCTATGTGATGATATGAGATCATGGGACTATAAAAGATTGAAGTTGGAATTTCATCAAAAGTATTACCCTATGCATCTTGTTCATCGTGATCGCAATTATATATATAATTTCTGGCCTCGTGAAGGAGAAAGCATCGCTCAAGCTTGGGGGGGGGGCTTAAATTAATGTTATATTCATGCCCCAATCATGAGCTCTCAAGAGAAATGATCATTCAAAATTTATATGCTCGTCTTTCCGAAAACAATCGCACCATGCTCGATACTTCTTGTGCTGGCTCTTTTATGATGAAGACTATTGAATTCACATGGAATTTATTGGATAGAATTAAACGCAACTGTGAAGATTGGGACCTCGACGAAGGTAAGGATTCAGGTATGACACCTAAGTTTGATTGTGTTAAATATTTTATGGACACCGATATTTTCCGTAAGTTTAGCACTAAATATGGACTTGACTCTGAGATAGTAGCTTCTTTCTGTGAATCTTTTTCTACTTATGTTGATCTCCCTAAGGAGAAGTGGTTTAAATATCATCCTCCCATAGAAGTAAACGTAGCTGCACCTATTAAAGTTGAAGAAAAGACTGTCACTTATAATGATCCTATTGTTCCTACTTCTTATATTGAGAAACCACCTTTCCCTGTTAGAGTAAAGGATCATGCTAAAGCTTCAACTGTTGTTCGTAAAAGCAATATTAGAACTTATACACCTCCTGAGCAAGTTAAAGTAGAACCTAATATTGCTATTGTTAAAGATCTCTTGTCTAATAATATTGATGGGCATGTTATTCAGTTCGAAGGTGAAACTGCTAGAATTGCTAAACCTTGTGATAAAGATAAACATAGACCTATTGTAGGTGTGCCTGTTATTTTTGTTAAAATAGGAGATCATTGTTATCATGGCTTATGTGATATGGGTGCGAGTGCTAGTGTTATACCACATACTTTATACGAAGAAATTAAGAATGAAATTGCACCTGCTGAGTTAGAAGGTATTGATGTCACAATTAAACTTGCCAATAGAGATACTATTTCACCAATTGGAATTGTTAGAGAAGTTGAAGTCTTGTGTGGGAAAACTAAATATTCTGCTGATTTTCTTGTTATTACTTCTCCGCAAGATAGCTTTTGCCCCATTATATTTGGTAGACCCTTCTTAAATACTGTCAATGCTACCATAGATTGCACAAAGAATGTTGTTACTGTTGGCTTGGATGATATGGTTCATGAGTTTAATTTCTCTAAATTTAGTAAACAACATCGTGAGGAAGAATTACCTAGTAAGGATGAAATTATTGGTCTTGCTTCTATTGCCGTACCTCCTAGTGATCCTTTAGAACACTATTTGCTAGACCATGAAAATGATATGTTCATGAATGAAAGAAGGGAAATAGACGAAGTATTCTTTAAACAGGAACCTATTCTGCAACATAATTTGCCTGTTGAAATTTTAGGGGATCCTCCTCCACCCAAGGGTGATCCCATGTTTGAGCTTAAACCTTTGCCTGATAATCTTAAATATGCTTATCTTGATGAAAAGAAGATATATCCTGTTATTATTAGTGCTAACCTTTCAGAGCATGAAGAAGAAAGATTATTGAAAACTCTGAAGAAGCATCATGCTGCTATTGGATATACTCTTGATGATCTTAAGGGCATTAGTCCCACTCTATGTCAACATAAAATAAATTTGGAAGCAGATGCCAAACCAGTTCGTGATCCTTAACGATGTATGAATCCTAAAATGAAAGAAGTGGTAAGAAAAGAAATACTAAAGCTTCTAGAGGCAGGTATAATCTATCCCGTTGCTGATAGTGAGTGGGTAAGTCCTGTCCATTGTGTCCCTAAGAAGGGAGGTATTAATGTTGTTCCTAATGATAAAGATTAATTGATTCCACAAAGAATTATCACAGGTTATAGGATGGTAATTGATTTCTGCAAATTAAATAAAGCTACTAAGAAAGATCATTACCCCTTACCTTTTATTGATCAAATGCTAGAAAGATTATGCAAACATACACACTATTGCTTTCTAGATGGTTATTCTGGTTCCTCTCAAATACCTGTGTCGGCTATAGATCAATCAAAGAATACTTTTACATGCCCTTTTGGTACTTTTGCTTATAGACGTATGCCTTTTGGTTTATGTAATGCACCTGCTACCTTTCAAAGATGCATGATGGCTATATTCTCTGACTTTTGTGAAAAGATTTGTGAGGTTTTCATGGACGACTTTTCCGTCTATGGTTCCTATTTTGATGATTGCTTGAGCAATCTTGATCGAGTTTTGCAGAGATGTGAAGAAACTAATCTTGTCTTGAATTGGGAAAAGTGCCACTTTATGGTTAATGAAGGTATTGTCTTGGGGCACAAAGTTTCTGAAAGAGGTATTGAAGTTGATAAAGCCAAGGTTGATGCTATTGAAAAGATGCAATGTCCCAAGGACATCAAAGGTATAAGAAGTTTCCTTGGTCACGCTGGATTTTATAAGAGGTTCATTAAGGACTTCTCAAAAATTTCTCGGCCTCTGACTAATTTATTGCAAAAAGATATACGATTTGTCTTTGATGATGATTGTGTAGAAGCATTTGAAATACTTAAGAAACCATTAGTCACTGCACCTATTGTTCAGCCACCTGATTGGAACCTACCCTTTGAAATTATGTGTGATGCTAGTGATTATGCTGTAGGTGCTGTTCTAGGGCAAAGAGTTGATAAGAAATTAAATGTTATTCATTATGCTAGTAAGACTATAGACAATGCTCAAATAAATTATGCTACTACTGAAAAAGAGCTTTTAGCAGTTGTATTTGCTTGTGATAAGTTCAGATCTTATATTGTTGATTCTAAAGTAACTATTCAAAAAGATCATGCTACTATTGAATACCTTATGGAAAAGAAAGATGCTAAACCTAGACTTATTAGATGGGTTCTCTTGCTACAAGAATTTGATTTGCATATTGATGATAGAAAGGGAGCTGAGAACCCCGTTGCAGACAACTTGTCTAGGTTAGAAAATATTCTTGATGACCCACTACCTATTAATGATAGCTTTCCTGATGAACAATTAAATGTTATAAGTACTTCTCGTAGTACTCCATGGTATGCTGATTATGCTAATTATATTGTTGCTAAGTTTATACCACCTAGCTTCACATACCAGCAAAAGAAAAAGTTTTTCTATGATTTAAGACATTACTTTTGGGATGACTCACATCTTTATAAAGAAGGATTAGATGGTGTTATTAGACATTGTGTACCTGAGCATGAACAGGAACAGATCCTACGCAAGTGTCATTCCGAGTCTTATGGAGGACACCACGCTGGAGATAGAACTGCACATAAGGTATTGCAATCTGGTTTTTATTGGCCTACTCTCTTCAAGGATGCCCGTAAGTTTGTCTTGTCTTGTGATGAATGTAAAAGAATTGGTAATATTAGTAGACATCAAGAAATGCCTATGAATTATTCTCTTTTTATTGAACCATTTGATGTTTGGGGCTTTGATTATATGGGACCTTTTCCTGCCTCTAATGGATATACACATATTTTAGTTGCTGTTGATTACGTTACTAAGTGGGTAGAAGCTATTCCAACTAGTAGTGCTGATCATAGCACTTTTATTAAAATGCTTAAAGAAGTTATTTTCCCGAGGTTTGGAGTCCCTAGATATTTAATGACTGATGGTGGTTCACACTTTATTCATGGTGCTTTCCGTAAAATGCTTGCTAAATATGATGTTAATCATAGAATTGCATCTCCTTATCACCCTCAGTCTAGTGGTCAAGTAGAGTTGAGCAATAGAGAGCTCAAATTAATTTTTCAAAAGACTGTTAATAGGTCTAGAAAGAATTGGTCCAAG
Organism: Triticum dicoccoides; assembly: GCF_002162155.2. Taxonomy (NCBI): domain Eukaryota; kingdom Viridiplantae; phylum Streptophyta; class Magnoliopsida; order Poales; family Poaceae; genus Triticum; species Triticum dicoccoides. The sequence continues at coordinate 491,863,342 of NC_041386.1, forward strand.
AAACTTGATGATGCATTATGGGCTTGTAGAACTGCATACAAAAATCCTATGGGTATGTCCCCGTATAAAATGGTTTATGGAAAAGCATGTCACTTACCTCTTGAACTAGAACATAAGGCGTATTGGGCTATTAAAGAGCTCAATTATGATTTTAAACTTGCTGGTGAAAAGAGGTTATTTGATATTAGCTCACTCGATGAATGGAGAACCCAAGCTTATGAAAATGCCAAGTTGTTTAATGAAAAGTCAAAAGATGGCATGACAAAAGGATACAAAAGCGTGAGTTTAATATAGGTGATTATGTATTGCTATACAACTCTCGTTTAAGGTTTTTTGCAGGAAAACTTCTCTCTAAATGGGAAGGCCCCTATGTTATCGAAGAGGTCTATCATTCCGGTGCCACAAAAATCAACAACTTCGAGGGCACAAATCCGAAGGTGGTAAACAGTCCAAGAATTAAACATTATATCTCAAGTAATCCCATAAATGTTGAAACCAATATTATTGAAACCGTAACCCCAGAGGAATACATAAGGGACACTTTCCGGAACGTTTCAGACTCCGAAAAGGAATAGGTATGTGGTACGGTAAGTAAACCGACTCCAAAACAATTTTTAAGGCAATATTTCTCCGTTTTGGAATATTTAGAAAAATAGAAAAATAAGTAGCAGACCGGGAAGGACATGAGGGCCCCACGAGGGTGGTGGGCGCGCCCTACCCCCCTGGGTGCGCCCCCTACCTCATGAGCACCTCGTGTGCCTTCCGGACTCTGTTTTCTTGCACGTTACGTATTTTGGTCGGTAAAAATTCATTATATATTCTCCCGAAGGTTTTGACTCCCGTATCACGCAATTATTCTCTGTTCTTGTTTCGAGCTATTTTTCTGACAGATCTAGATTATCATGACGTCCCCAAGTGCTTCCAAGGACAAGTTCTTCGAGAAGGTCATCAACCCTTACCTCGCGGAGGTGCTGCGACACCCTCAAACCATTGAGATGCGTGATGGGTTGTTGCACATCCGCGATGTTGAGGGACCAAAGGGAACCGGAAGCGTGGAGACGAGGCTCGAAGCAATGGAGCAACAAGTTTTCAAGTGCCAGGGGATGGTGGAGCGTGGAATCAACGCTAGCCACACGATGCTCGCGGAGTTCACTAACAACTACAAGCCGGATGCCAAGAACACCGAGGAGGCCATCTTCAAGCTATATGAGAAGATCGAGCACCTCGAAGCCCAAATCTATGACCTGCAAAACCAAAACTGTGAGTATGAATATAGATTCAAAAGAATGAGTTTGGCTGCAGATTCGAGGATTCCGGAGACTCGATCATCCTTCTATGATGGTGAACCTATGCCTTGGAACATGGATGACAAGCCTGCATCATCAACAACATCTCCACCTTCTTCACCAACAAAGAAGGAGATATAATCACATGGGTATGGGCACCCCCCTTGGCAACTGCCAAGCTTGGGGGAGTTGCCCCGGTATCGTGTCACAATCACAACTCCTATCTTTACCGCTTTTCTTAGTTCGATCCTATTAGTAGTATCTTGATTTAGTAGAATAAAGTTTATACCATGATCTAGTTTTGAGTTTGCTTTATGATCTCTCTTTGTAATCGAGTCAGTGAGCTATATAATAAAGATTAGTGTTGAGTTAAGGGCTTGATTATTTTGCCATGATCTTGGGTGAATAAAAAGAAAAGAGAAAAAGAATAAAAAGAAACAAAGAGTTCATATTGATCTTAATGAGAGTAATGACTTCACATAGAAAGAGTATGATGATTAAAAGTTGTTGGGAGTTGGCAGACATAGCTTTGGTCATTGTTGCAATTAATAGGAAGTAATAAGGAAAGAGAGGTTTCACATATAGATATATTATCATTGACATCTTTTATGATTGGGAGCACTCATTAAAATACGACATGCTAAAGAGTTGATGTTGGAAAAGGAAGACAACGCAATGAGTTATGTCTTTCTTATATCTGAAATAAAGTATGTTGTCATGGATCCTCTAACTTGTTGAGCTTTCCACTCCCCCTCATGCTAGCCAAATTCTCAGCACTAAGTAGAAATACTACTTGTGCTTCCAAAATCCCTAAACCAGTTTTGCCATGAGAGTCCACCATATCTACCTATGGATTGAGTAAGATCCTTCAAGTAAGTTGTCATCGGTGCAAATCAATAAAAATTGCTCTAAACATGCATGATTGATTGGTGTGAGAGAAATAAGCTTTATACGATCTTGTGATGTGGAAGTAATAAAAGCGATGGACTGCATAATAAAGGTTCATATCACAAGGGGCAATATAAAGTGACGTTCTTTCGCATTGAGATTTTGTGCATCCAACCATAAAAGCGCATGGCAACCTCTGCTTCCCTCTGCGAAGGGCCTATCCTTTACTATTATCTTCTACCTATACAAGAGTCACGGTGATCTTCACCTTTTCTTTTTCATTTTATCCTTTGGCAAGCTCAGCATGTT
>NC_041386.1:491866042-491878298 GCF_002162155.2 Triticum dicoccoides
GTAGGGGAGCATGAACCATTATTTTGACATTACCCTTGAGGTAAAAGGTTGTGGGGCAAAACTATAAGCCCCTATCTTTCTCTGTGTCCGATTAAAACTCCGTAACCACAAGTATTGTGTGAGTGTTAGCAATTATGGAGGACTAAATGATAGTTGAGTATGTGGACTTGCTTTTTAGCTCTGTCATAGACTCTTTCCGATGTTATGATAAATTGCAATTGCTTCAATGACTGAGATTATAGTTTGTCGGAGCCCAATATGGTTTATGATTTATACTTTTGCATTGTGAATAGATCATCACTTGAACATAAGTAATCATATGACAAAATCTATTTATGTTGCTGCTATGAGAATAATCATGATGCCTTCATGTCCGTATTTTATTTTTACCGACGCCTCTACCTCTAAACATGAGGACATATTTATTGTTATCGACTTTTCGCTTGAGGACAAGCGAGGTCTAAGCTTGGGGGAGTTGATACGTCCATTTTGCATCATGCTTTTATATCGATTTTTATTGCATTATGGACTGTTATTTCACTTTATGTCACAATACTTATGGCTATTCTCTCTTATTTTACAAGGTTTACATAAGGAGGGAGAATGCCGGCAGCTGGAATTCTGGGCTGGAAAAGGAGCAAATATTAGAGACCTATTCTGCGCAACTCCAATAGTCCTGAAACTCCACGGAACATCTAAAAACAAATAAAGAAAAATCCTCGCCAAAGATGAAGGCTAGGGGGCCCACACCCTGCTCACGAGTGTGGGGGCGCCCCCTAGGGCGTGCCCCCTACCTCGTGGGCCCCCTGGTGGCTCTCCGACGTCCATCTTCTCCTATATGAAGTCTTTCGATGAGAAAAAAAAAGAGGCAACCTTTCAGGACGAAACTCCACTGCCACGAGGCGGAACCTTAGCGGAACCAATCTAGAGCTCCGGCAGAGCTGTTCTGCCGGGGATACTTCCCTCTGGGAGGGGGAAATCATCACCATCGTCATCACCAACGCTCCTCTCATCGGGAGAGGGCAATCTCCATCAACATGTTTACCAGCACCATCTCATCTCCAAACCCTAGTTCATCTCTTGTATCCAATTCTTGTCTCAAAGTCCGGGATTGGTGCTAGTAGGTTGCTAGTAGTGTTGATTACTCCTTATAGTTGATGCTAGTTGGTTTATTTGGTGGAAGATCATATGTTCAGATCCTATATGCATATTATTACCCCTCTGATTATGAACATGAATATGCTTTGTGAGTAATTACGTTTGTTCCTGAGGACAAGGGAGAAGTCTTGCTATTAGTAGTCATGTGAATTTGGTATTCGTTTGATATTTTGATAATATGTATGTTGTCTAGCCTCTAGTGGTGTTATGTGAACGTCGACTACATAACACTTCACCATTATTTGGGCCTAGAGGAAGGCATTGGGAAGTAATAAGTAGATGATGGGTTGCTAGAGTGACAGAAGCTTAAACCCTAGTTTATGCGTTGCTTCGTAAGGGGCTGATTTGGATCCACATGTTTCATGCTATGGTTAGGTTTACCTTAATACTTTTGTTGTAGTTGCGGATGCTTGCAATAGAGGTTAATCATAAGTGGGATGCTTGTTCAAGTAAGAACAACACCCAAGCACCGGTCCACCCACATATCAAATTATCAAAGTATCGAACGCGAATCATATGAACGTGATGAAAACTAGCTTGACGATATTCCCAAGTGCCATCGGGAGCACTTTTCCTATTATAAGAGTTTGTTCCGGCTTGTCCTTTGCTAAAAAAAGGATTGGGCCACCTTGCTGCACTTTATTTACTTTTGTTACTTGTTGCTTGTTACAATTTATCCTATCACAAAACTATCTATTACCACTTATTTCAGTACTTGCAGAGAATACCTTGCTGAAAACCGCTTATCATTTCCTTCTGCTCCTCGTTGGGTTCGACACTCTTACTTATCGAAAGGACTACGATAGATCCCCTATACTTGTGGGTCATCAGGGTTGTGCATGACGAGAGCATTCTTGTGTGACAAAAATTGAGCATGACTAAACTATATGATTTTGTAGGGATGAACTTTCTTTGGCCATGTTACTTTGAGAAAACATAATTGCTTTGTTGGTTTGCTTGAAGTATTATTCTCTATGTCAATATGAACTTTTGTCTTGAATCTTTCTAATCTGAATATTCATACCACAATTAAGAAGATTTGCATCGAAATTATGCCAAGTAGTACTCCGCATCAAAAATTCTCTTTTTATCATTTACCTACTCGAGGACGAGCGGGAATTAAGCTTGGGGATGCCTGATACGTCTCCAACATATCTATAATTTTTGATTGCTCCATGCTATATTATCTACTGTTTTGGACTATATTGGGCTTTATTTTCCACTTTTATATTATTTTTGGGACTAACCTATTAACCGGAGGCCCAGCCCAGAATTGCTGTTTTTTTGCCTATTTCAGTGTTTCAAAGAAACGAAATATCAAACGGAGTCCAAACGGAATGAAACCTTCAGGAACGTGATTTTCTCACCGAATTGACCCAGGAGACTTGGACCCTACGCCAAGGAAGCTTCGAGGTAGGCACGAGGTAGGGGGGCGCACCCTATACCCCCAGGCGCGCCCCCACCCTCGTGGGCCCACCGAAGCTCCAGCGACGTACTTCTTCCTCCTATATATACCTAGGTATCCCCAAATGAACAGATACGGAGCCAAAAACCTAATTCCACCGCCGCAACTTTCTGTATCCACGAGATCCCATCTTGGGGCCTGTTCCGGAGCTCCGCCGGAGAGGGCCTCATCACGGAGGGCTTCTACATCATCATAGCCTCTCCGATGAATTGTGAGTAGTTTACCTCAGACCTTCGGGTCCATAGTTAGTAGCTAGATGGCTTCTTCTCTCTTTTTGGATCTCAATACAAAGTTCTCCCCCTCTCTCGTGGAGATCTATTCGATGTAATCTTCTTCTTTTTGCGGTGTGTTTGTTGAGGCCGATGAATTGTGGGTTTATGATCAAGTCTATCTATGAATAATATTTGAATCTTCTTTGAATTCTTTTATGTATGATTGGTTATCTTTGCAAGTCTCTTCGAATTATCAGTTTGGTTTGGCCTACTAGATTGGTTTTTCTTGCCATGGGAGAAGTGCTTAGCTTTGGGTTCGATCTTGCGGTGTCCTTTCCCAGTGACAGAAGGGGCAGCAAGGCACGTATTGTATCATTGCCATCAAGGATAACAAGATGGGGTTTATTTCATATTGCATGAATTTATCTCTCTACATCATGTCATCTTACTTAAAGCATTACTCTGTTTTTAACTTAATACTCTAGATGCAAGCTGGATAGCGGTCGATGAGTGGAGTAATAGTAGTAGATGCAGAATCGTTTCGGTCTACTTGTCACGGACGTGATGCCTATATACATGATCATGCCTAGATATTCTCATAACTATGCTCAATTCTGTCAATTGCTCAACAGTAATTTGTTCACCCACCGTAGAATACTTATGCTCTTGAGAGAAGCCACTAGTGAAACCTATGGCCCCCGGGTCTATTCTCATCATATCAATCTCCATCACTTTAATCTTGCTTTGCTTTTTTACTTTGCCTTTTACTTTTCACTTTGCATCTCTATACCAAAAATACCAAAAATACTATCTATCAGATCTCACTCTCGTAAGTGACCGTGAAGGGATTGACAACCCCTAATCGCGTTGGTTGCAAGTAGCTATCATTTTATGCAGGTACAAGGGACTTGAGCATGTCCTCCTACTGGATTGATACCTTGGTTCTCAAAAACTGAGGGAAATACTTACGCTACTCTGCTGCATCATCCTCTCCTCTTCGGGGAAAACCAACGCAATCTCAAGAGGTAGCATTCACCACCTTCGGATTTGTGCCTTCAAAGTTGTTGATTTTTATGGCACCGGAATGATAGACCTCCTCGATAACGTAAGGACCTTCCCATTTAGAGAGGAGTTTTCCTGCAAAAAATCTTAAACGAGAGTTGTATAGCAATACATAATCCCCTACATTAAACTCACGCTTTTGTGTCCTTTTGTCATGCCATCTTTTAACTTTTTTCTTTAAATAATTTGGCGTTCTCATAGGCTTGGGTTCTCCATTCATCAAGTGAGCTAATATCAAATAACCTCTCCTCTCCGGCAATCTTGAAATCATAATTGAGCTCTTTAATAGCCCAATAAGCCTTGTGTTCTAGTTCGAGAGGTAAGTGACATGCTTTTCCATAAATCATTTTATACGGAGACACACCCATAGCATTTTTATATGCAGTTCTATAGGCCCATAATGCATCATCAAGTTTCTTGGACCAATTCTTTCTAGACCTATTAACTGTCTTTTGCAAAATTAATTTGAGTTCTCTATTACTCAATTCTACTTGACCACTAGACTGAGGGTGATAAGGGGATGCAATTCTATGATTAACATCATATTTAGCAAGCATTTTACGGAAAGCACCATGAATGAAATTGGATCCACCATCAGTCATTAAATATCTAGGGACTCCAAACCTTGGAAAAATAACTTCTTTAAGCATTTTAATAGAACTGTTATGATCAGCACTAGTAGTTGGAATAGCTTCTACCCACTTAGTAACGTAATCAACAACAACTAGAATATGTGTATAACCATTAGAGGAAGGGAAGGGTCCCATATAGTCAAAGCCCCAAACATCAAATGGTTCAATAACGAGTGAATAATTCATATGCATTTCTTGACTTCTACTAATATTACCAATTCTTTGACATTCATCACAAGATAGGACAAACTTACAGGCGTCCTTGAAGAGAGTAGGCCAATAAAAACTAGATTGAAATACCTTATGTGCAGTTCTATCTCCAGCATGGTGTCCTCCATAAGCTTCGGAGTGACACTTGCATAGGATCTGTTCCTATTCATGCTCAGGTACACAACGTCTAATAACACCATCTACTCCTGATGAAGCCATGTACCTAGGGTAGGGGCACGGGCCTGTCCAAAGAGCCCTACCCTGGGACATCCCTAGGAAAAGTCACCTTTCAATCGACTTGAAGGTATCCCACTCGACGGGTTCAAGACACTCGACCATGAAGCCAACCACTCGACCATGAAGCCAACCACTCGACTGCCAGGAGACCTAGAGTCACTCCGCAGGCAAACGGTCGGCTATTAAGTAGTCTTTATGGTCATTATCACACTTTATTAAGGGCGTTACCGATAACGCCCAACCTTAAATGTACCTTAAACCCTGCATTACTGAGGGCAGGAGGGGGCCGGTGAACTCTATATAAGCCACCCCCTCCTCAGTATGAAGGGTTCGCACCCCTGTTATTCACACGCCAGTAATCCAGTTGACCGCCTCCGGGCACCGAGACGTAGGGCTGTTACTTCCTCCGTGAAGGGCCTGAACTCGTACATCTTGGTGTGTTTACAACTTCCCAATAGCTGAGATCTAGCCTCTCCATACATACCCCCCTACATCACTGTCAGAGTTAGAACCACGACAGTTGGCGCCCACCGTGGGGCAGGAATCTTAGCGCCTGATTGGAGAAGTTGCGATTTTTCCGATCCCTTTGATCATGGTTTCGTGCGGAGTTTTGGTGGAGGGCCGCGAGATCTGCCTCGGCGCGCTCACGTTCATCGCCGATGACTCCGCCTGGCTTCAGGAGGCGCCACTCGACATCGATGCGCTCCCCGTCCGCGGTGCGACGCATTTCCACGCATGCGTTCGTGGCGTCCTCCTGCGACAGCCGTCGACCCAGTATCGGTCGGCCCCCGTATCGTCTCCCCGCTCTGTCTCCCACTGGTGCAAGCGCTCCGGTCGGTCGAGACTTCAGAGGTGGGTGAGGCATGCCGTGGCTCACCAGTCGGCTGCCCCGCAAGTCGCGGCAATCGAGCCCGACGAATCCCTCTGCGGCCTGTTCGACTGGCTCCGCGGAGACCGCATCCGAGTGCGACAGCAGCGACCCAGCGGCTGAGATCCTGGTGGTCGATGGAATGCGCAGTCCTCCCGGTTTCCCTCGCGCTGATGGAGGCGCGGGTTGGGGCGACCCGTCGCATCCCCACGATGAGTATCTCCCCGAACCTATCACGTCATTACAGCGAGAGGAGCTTCGCCGCCGGAACACGGACGCACTCCGCACTCGCATCGTCGGAGAGTCCCCCGAGGCCTGGGCCTTGGAGGACGCGCGCTTGGCTAATTTGTCCGAGCGCACTCGACTGGAGAATCTCCAGCGAGCACTTGACGAGCAAGCGCGTCAGCGGGCTCCCGAGTCTAGTCGACACCAGCTCTTCCCGCCGACGCAGGTATACTGAACCCCAGTTCAGAATTTGGCCGCCGCGGCCCGTATAGCAAAATCGATTCAGCCCTCCCAGTCGGAGGCTGGCAGGGGCTTGTTACAGATCAGAGCGTTGCTCCGGGCGGCGGGAAACCAGAATTCCGCTGTTTCTCAGTCGTGGAATAGGATCCACAGTCGATCCGTTGCAATAGATACAGTCCAGTCGGCTCACAGCCCGCGGTCCCCCCCGAGGCGTGAGGGATGTGGTGACCGGCATGATTAGTACAGAAGGAATGAGCAGTATGATCACCGATCCGATCGTGATGATCGACGTCGAGTGCCAACCCCTCCCCCGAGGAGTGGGTCATATGCGCCTCGACATCGAGATGACAGGCGCTCTCATAGCGTTGGGCAGAGGATTCCCGTCGACCCCAGGGACCCAGGCTTTGACGCGAGATCTTTCCTCATTCAAGGCTTGGTTGACAGGAACAGGGCTCATCGGGAAGGCCAGAACAGAGATGCGCCCGCCAGCAGCAGAATACGTGTTTCGGGGCCAGAGTGTTTCAGTCGAGCCATCAGGGCCGCGGTGATTCCTCCCAACTTCCGGTTGGCGACTGGAGTCAGCAAGTTCACCGGTGAGTCTAAGCCTGACACTTGGCTTGAAGATTACCGAGTGGCTGTACAGATTGGCGGTGGAAATGATGAGGTGGCTATGAAGCATTTGCCTCTCCTGTTAGAGGGCTCGGCCAGAGCGTGGCTGAATCAGTTAGCACCCAGCAGCATCTACACTTGGGAGGATCTCTCTCGAGTGTTTGTCACAACCTTTGAGGGAACATGCAAGCGACCCGCAGGCCTTACAGAATTGTGGTCTTGCATGCAGAAGTCGAGTGAAACTCTGAGTTACATCCAGAGGTGGATCACTTTGCATCACACAGTTGAGAACGTACCGGATCACCAAGCAGTTTGTGCCTTTAAAGAAGGCATCAAGAACAGAGAGTTGAACCTAAAGTTCGGTCGAACCGGAGAAATGTCCCTGAATCGGATGATGTAAATTGCCACCAAATACGCTAACGGAGAAGATGAAGATCGACTCCAGAGTGGCAAGCAGAAAGCAGTCGCCCAGGAAACCGGAGGCAATTCCAGTCGGAAGCAGAAGCGGAAGGCCGAGCCAGCCGCCCCTGGGGAGGCCCTGGCCGCAACCCAGGGAAATTTCAAGGGAAAACCCAAAGGCCCCTGGAAGCCCAAGAAAGTCAAGGATCAAGATGGAAATGATGTTTTGGATCTGCCATGTCACATCCACACCAAGAAAGATGAAGAGGGTAATTTCATTTACCCAAAGCATACCACTCGACAGTGCCGGCTCCTGATCCAGCAGTTTCAGGGCAAACAGCTCAAAGATAAGGAAAAAGAGTCGGACAGAGTCGAGGACAGGGAAGATAGCAACGACGGATACCCCCAAATCAATTCCACCCTGATGATTTTTGCTGATGTCGAAAGCAAAAGTCGACTGAAAGTCATTAACCATGAGGTGAATATGGTTGCTCCGGCGACACCCAGTTATCTAAAGTGGTCTCAGACTGCCATCACATTCGACCAGTCCGATCACCCTACGCACATTGCCACCCCTAGGAGGCAAGCTTTGGTGGTCGACCCAGTTGTCGAAGGCACTCGACTGACCAAAGTCCTGATGGATGGTGGCAGTGGCCTGAACATATTGTATGCTGAAACATTGAAAGGGATGGGCATTCCGATGTCCAGGCTCAGTGCCAGCAACATGAGCTTCCATGGAGTCATTCCTGGAAAGAAAGCCGAGTCACTCGGCCAGATTGCTCTCGACGTGGTTTTCGGTGATTCAAAGAATTACCGCAGGGAAAAGTTGACATTTGAGGCTGTGGACTTCCAAAGTGCTTATCATGCTATTGTGGGCCGGCCAGCTTATGCACGCTTCATGGCTCGACCATGCTACATGTATCTCAAGTTGAAGATGCCCGGCCCCAGAGGTGTGATCACCGTTACCGGCAATCGGAAGAAAGCAGAAGAGTGTTTTCAGAAAGGATCGAAGATTGCTGACGCTCAGATGGCAGTTGTTGAGCTACAAGAGTACCAGAAGACTGCTGATCCAAGTGAATTGCTACGAGCCAAGAAGCCTGCTTCAGAATCTGCTTTTCAGTCATCCAGTGAAACTAAGCCAGCTCACATTCACCCGACCGACCCCGACGCTGCTCCGACTCACATCTTGACGACGCTCGACTCCAAATAGGAAGAAGCGCTCATCCAGTTCCTCCGTGAGAACTGGGACTTCTTCGCATGGAAGCCTTCTGACATGCCTGGAGTTCCCAGGGGGCTGGCTGAGCACCGTCTACGAGTCGACCCGAAGTTCAAGCCTGTGAAAGAACATCTTCGACGGTCCGCCGTCCAGAAGAGGAAAGCTATTGGTGAGGAGGTGGCTCGGCTCTTAGCAGCGGAGTTCATCCGAGAGATTTACCACTCCGAGTGGCTCACCAATGTTGTCATGGTCCCCAAAAAGGACAAGTCACTTCGCATGTGCATTGACTTTAAACACATCAATCGGGCCTGCCCGAAAGATCATTTCCCTCTCCCCCGGATCGACCAGGTAGTGGACTCGACTGCGGGGCGTGAGCGTTTGTCTTTTCTAGATGCTTATTCAGGGTACCATCAGATCCGTCTGTATGGACCCGACGAGATCAAAACGGCTTTCATCACCCCATTTGGGTGCTTCTGTTATGTCACCATGCCCTTCGGCCTCAAGAATGCTGGAGCCACGTTCATGAGGATGATTCAGAAGTGTTTACTCACTCAGATCAGTCGGAACGTAGAAGCATACATGGATGATATTGTGGTTAAGTCACGGAAAGGTTCCGACCTACTGACTGACCTTGCCGAAACCTTTGCTAACCTCAGGGGATACGATATCAAGCTCAATCCATCAAAGTGCACATTCGGAGTTCCAGGTGGAAAGTTACTTGGTTTTCTCGTTTCCGAACGAGGAATCGACGCCAATCCCAAGAAAGTTGGCACCATACTCCGGATGAAGCGCCCTGTGCGTGTACACGATGTCCAGAAACTTACAGGTTGCTTGGCCGCTCTAAGTCGATTCATTTCTCGTCTCGGTGAAAAGGCGTTGCCTCTTTACCGACTGATGAAGAAGTCTGACAAGTTCGAGTGGACTCCAGAAGCTGAAGCAGCGTTTGCAGAGCTCAAAGCTCTGCTCTCCACCCAGCCGGTGCTTGCTGCCCCAATCAGTAAAGAGCCTCTGCTGCTGTACATTGCAGCCACGGGACAAGTTGTTAGTACAGTACTCACGGTCGAGCGGGAAGAAGAAGGAAAGGCCTTCAGAGTTCAGCGCCTAGTATATTATGTGTCTGAAGTTTTGACCCCTTCGAAGCAAAGATATCCCTATTACCAGAAGCTTGTATATGGGATCTACATGACCACAAAGAAGGTTGCACACTACTTCTCTGACCATTCCATTACAGTCGTCAGCGACGCTCCACTGTCAGAGATCTTGCACAACAGAGATGCAACTGGTCGAGTGGCTAAGTGGGCGATTGAACTCCTCCCCCTAGATATCAAGTTTGAAGCAAAGAAGGCTATCAAGTCCCAAGCAATTGCAGATTTCGTCGCCGAGTGGATTGAAGAGCAACTCCCGACTCAAGTTCACTCGGAGCACTGGACCATGTTCTTCGATGGATCTAAGATGCTGAACGGTTCCGGTGCTGGGGTAGTATTGGTCTCCCCCCGAGGAGATAAGCTCAGATACGTTCTCCAGATTCACTTCGATTCCTCCAACAATGAAGCAGAATATGAAGCACTCTTGTACGGGTTGTGCATGGCCATTTCACTCGGCGTTCGGCGCCTCATGGTCTACGACGACTCAGATTTGGTGGTTAATCAGGTGATGAAGGAGTGGGACGTCAGAAGCCCAGCTATGACTGGCTATTGCAACGCAGTAAGAAAGCTAGAAAAGAAATTCGAGGGGTTAGAGCTTCATCACATCCCCCGACTGAAAAATCAAGCAGCAGATGATCTGGCAAAGATAGGCTCCAAGAGAGAAGCCATTCCCAGCAATGTGTTTTTGGAGCACATCCGCTCGTCGTCAGTCCAGGAGGATCCCTTCGCAGAAGAAGCCCCGCAACCGAAAAGTGCCACAGATCCGACTGAAGTCGAAATTCCTGCTGTGGTCGACCTAGTCATGGAGGTCTTGGCTATCACTCCTGACTGGACAGTACCATACATCGCGTATATCTTGAGGAAAGAACTCCCGGAGGACGAGGAAGAGGCTCGACAGATCGTCCGCCGATCCAAGGCCTTCACAGTCATAAAGGGACAGTTGTATAGGGAAAGCGCGACTGGAATCGGTCAGAAATGCATAACACCAGAAGAGGGTCAGATGATCCTTAATGATATCCACTCGGGGACCTGTGGTCACCATGCGTCCTCTTGGACCATTGTGGCTAAAGCAAACCGAGCAGGATTTTACTGGCCAAGAGCAAATGAGATGGCAAAAGAGATAGTCGACAAGTGTGGAGGTTGCCAGTTCTACTCCAACATGTCACACAAGCCTGCATCAGCCCTGAAGACCATTCCACTCGTCTGGCCCTTTGCTGTCTATGGACTGGACATGGTCGGTCCACTGAGAACAGGCAAGAGCGGATTCACGCATGTGCTTGTGGCAGTCGACAAGTTCACCAAATGGATTGAAGCCAAGCCTATCAAGAATCTCGATGCTTGCACTGCTATCAGTTTCGTCAGAGGGCTGACATTCAGATATGGGGTCCCGCATAGCATCATCACCGACAATGGGTCAAACTTCGATTCAGACAAGTTCAGAGCTTTTTGCGCCTCCCAAGGCACGCGAGTCGACTACGCGTCGGTCGCGCATCCTCAGTCGAATGGACAAGCTGAAAGAGCAAATGGTCTGATTCTCAAAGGATTGAAGCCTCGATTGATGCGTGATCTCAAGCACGCAGCAGGCGCTTGGGTCGACGAACTTCCGTCGGTTTTGTGGGGGCTGAGGACCACCCCGAACCGATCGACCGGAAGAACGCCATTTTTTCTGGTTTATGGAGCCAAAGCCGTCCTGCCGAGTGATCTACTTCACAACACCCCCAGAGTCGAGCTTTATAACGAAGACGAAGCAGAGCAAGCCTGACAAGACGCAGTCGACCTCCTAGAGGAGGAGAGGGAAATGGCTATGATCAGATTGACCATCTATCAGCAAGACTTGCGTCGATTCCATGCCAGAAATGTGAAGAGCCGAGACTTCCAGGAAGGAGATTTGGTCCTCCGAGTGGATCAACAGAAACCACACAAACTTGCTCCTACTTGGGAAGGCCCCTTCATCGTCACCAGAGTCCTCCACAATGGAGCATATCACCTCTACAATGTTGATCACCAGATCGACGAGCCACGAGCTTGGAATGCGGAACTACTCCGCCCCTTTTACACTTGAGTTCTCCCTTGGACGAGATGTAATAAGAAAAAAATTCTGCAGTTCATTTTTACCAAAGACAAGAGCGTCCCAATAATTGCTGTCACTCTTGTTTGCATACGAAATCCCCCAGTGGGTGACTTAGCTGCGAATCCGTTTCGCCCAAGTTTGAAAAATCCTACCGAGTGGAGAGCAATCCTCCCACTCGGGGGCTTAGCTGCAGTCCAGTACTCGCCTAAGTTCTCCCACTTAGAGACTTAGCTGCAGTCAGGCACTCGCCTAAGTTTGAAAAAATCCTACCGAGTGGAGAGCAATCCTCCCACTCGGGGGCTTAGCTGCAGTCCAGTACTCGCCTAAGTTCTCTCACTTAGAGGCTTAGCTGCAGTCAAGCGCTCGCCTAAGTTTGAAAAAATCCTACCGAGTGGAGAGCAATCCTCCCACTCGGGGGCTTAGCTGCAGTCCAGTACTCGCCTAAGTTCTCTCACTTAGAGGCTTAGCTGCAGTCAGACACTCGCCTAAGTTTGAAAAAAAAATCCT
>NC_041386.1:491878454-491881332 GCF_002162155.2 Triticum dicoccoides
CGCTCGCCTAAGTGTGTAAAAATCCTACTGAGTGGAGAGCAAACCTCCCACTCGGGGGCTTAGCTGCAGCCCAGCGCTCGCCTAAGTGTTTAAAAATCCTACCGAGTGGAGAGCAAACCTCCCACTCAGGGGCTTAGCTGCAGCCCAGCGCTCGCCTAAGTGTTTAAAAATCCTACCGAGTGGAGAGCAAACCTCCCACTCAGGGGCTTAGCTGCAGCCCAACGCTCGCCTAAGTGTTTAAAAATCCTACCGAGTGGAGAGCAAACCTCTCACTCGGAGGCTTAGCTGCAGCCCAGTGCTCGCCTAAGTACAAGACACAACCCAATCCGCGAGTCGACTGCTACCTTCCCCTTCGGAGCTGCGCCACAAATACAAGGTTATTCCGAGTGAAGATCAAGATCCACTCGACGAATCAAACCATGAAGATATTCAATGAGAAATCAAGATCAGATAAAGCCTAAAAGGTCCCAGACCTCAGATCAAAGTACTCAAGCCCTCAGCTCGGCGGAGTTTAACGGTTACAAATCCACTCAGCATTCCGAGGCAAATTTAAAGTGAAGCATAAAAGTTTTTCATTCCTCAGGAGGAGGACTGGAAGGGGCGACGAACTCGTCCAAGTCGATCCCGTCTGCAATACGAGTGGCAGCAGCAATAAAAGTCTCCATGAAGTCCTGAAAGTTGTGCTTCCTGGTATTGGCAACTTGGATGGCGGCCAGCTTTTCTTCTTGCACCTCCTTGCAATGGACGCGGACCAGAGACAGAGCGACATCAGCACCACATCTAGCAGAAGATTTCTTCCATTCCGCCACTCGACCCGGGACTTCATTCAGTCGGACCATCAGGGACTCGAGGTCGTTCTGAAGTGTCGTTCCGGGCCAGAGTGATGTGTCGATCCGCGACATCGCAACCTTCAGCCGAGCAAGATAATCAACAACGCTGGTAACACGAGACTCCAGTCGCAGCACGTTCATAGCAGCCTCGTCCTTCATGAGAGAATTGGCGGGATCCAAGCCTGGCTCCACTCGACTGGTTTCCTCTTCGAAGCTCTGGCAGAATTCTGCAAACACGATTCAAGAATAAGACAGTGGCCGTACGCGGGCTCGGCAACTACAAGACAGCCGGGTTGGAATAATTACCTTCGAGCATGACGAACAGCTTCTTGGCGAGTCCACCGAGATAAGCCTCCAGATCTTTTACCTTCCCCGCTAGCTCACCCTCCTTGTCGTGCAGAGCCATCTTTTCTTTCTTTAGTCGACTGGCATCTCGATTAGCTGCCTCGAGAGCAGTTTTCAGTCTGGAGTTCTTCTGTTCAAGAGTTCCGACCGAAGCCAGTTTCTCTTCTACAAGCTTCGTTTTGCTCGAGGCCTCCTTTTGTGCCTCTGCAAGGTCTTGATCCTTCTTCTTCAGAGCTTCCTCCAGTTTATCTGCGGCGCGTCGAGTGGAACCAACATCAAGAATGGACAAGAAAGAAAAGCCACCCGTCAAGAATGGACAAGAGAGAAAAGCTTCGTTTTGCTTCTTCTTGCGCCTTCTTCAAATTCTCCTGAGCAAGCTTCAAGTTAAGGTTGAGCTGGATCTGCTGATTCTCCAACTCAGTATAGCGAGCTACAAGTTCGCAAGATTTCTGTAAAAAGAAAAATTAGTCGACAGACGTCCAAGACAAGTTGCTTCTGAGCAACCAAGAAACAATGATGACGTTTCTAAGACTACAGCCGAATCAAGAACATTCGACAGTAGTCTCGGGGACTACACCTAGTGGGTGCACTCAGCGTGCCCCCACTGTAGAAAAAAAGAAAAAAGAAAAAAAGAAGAAGTCTGCTGCCCGCAGTCGACCGGATACAGTCCCATTCGACATGGCCTGACCAGACCGAATGACGAAATACAGCTACAACAACACAATATAAAGACTACAGTCGACTGCCCGCAGTCCACCGTAGTCTCAGGGACTACACCCAGTGGGTGCACTTAGCGTGCCCCCACTCGTCCAAGAATTGGCAGACACACCCAGTGGGTGTACAGATACAAAGATCTTCGGAAAAGAGATTCTTCAAACAGCATATCATAACAGACCAAACGTTGAGTCGACTGACTTGGACGTTGCTCTGAAGAGCCGAGCTCGCGTCATAAGCTGCTTGGCTGGCCTCCCGAGCCAACTTCACTTGCTCCATCATGATCCCCTCCTGACGTATAGCCTCTTTTGCAGCAGCCGCTTGGTCCTCAGGGATGGGGTATGCGGCAAAAAGCGAAGACGGATCTGCAGTCGACGACGAGGGCCGCGCACTCGCCAGAGGAACGACGAAGGTCACAGAAGCCCGAGTGTCACCACCATCCCGAGCCACGGCCTCGGACGCTGGAGCGGATTGGGGGGTCTTGTCAGCCGACGCCCTCCTGTGCCTCCTCACTCTCAATGGACCGTTGTCGTCGTCATGCGGGAGGTCAATAACATGAGGAGGGGCTACAAAGGAAATGTTCAATCGACCAGGGTTGCAATAAATGTTTAGTCGACTCAAAGCGGAACGTCAGTAATCGTACTAGGGTTGGAGGTAATAGCATCCTCCACCTCTTGGTCGTCGTCCTTGGCGGAGATCTCAGAAGTAGCAGCACTGCAAGCCTCGAAAGTCAGTCGGTTGGCTCAATGGATCGACCAAGGATCCGTCCACGGTCGACAAAGGAAAACAAGTTTTATTATTACCCAGAAATGGTGGGGACGGCCATCTTCATCTTGGGCAGAGCCTTGGGCGGCTTGGACGGCGCTACGCGCGGGTACTTGGGAGCCTTTCCAGTCGGCGTAGGAGAAGAGGTCCGAGGGTGTTTCGACGACTGCCCAACAGGAGCAGTCGCACTACCACGCTCCCACGCTGGATCGTGTGTGAGCTTG
>NC_041386.1:491881580-491976560 GCF_002162155.2 Triticum dicoccoides
TCCCCGCTCTCACCTCCGCTCGCCTCCCCTTCCTCAGTTGGCCCCTGTGCCCCATTGGGCGTCGAGTACATCTCAGTAGTCGCCTGAAAAACAACAGACAAGACAAAGGTCAATCGACCAACTCAAAGAAGACCAATGAAGAAAAACAAGATCTCAGTCAGGAGCATAGAGACATACCTGGTCCACGTCGTACGAGTTGTCGAGTGGAATTACCCTCCTGGCTCCTCGGGGGTTGTCCTTGTTTCCTGTGATGCTCGACAGCCACCCCTCCAGCATCTCATCAGTGACCTCCTCCGGGTGGATCCGAGTGGTGTCGTCAAGACCCGAGTACAGCCACATCAGGTGGTCACGAGCCTGGAGCGGTTGGATGCGCCTCCGGAGGAAGACCTCCAGCAAATCCATGCCCGTCACGCCCTCATGGACAAGCTCAACCACTCGACCGGCCAGCACTTTGACTTGGGCCCTTTCCTCCGGCGCCACTTTCAGAGAAGCAGGTTTTTCAGCTCGGTCGAGTGAGAAAGGGGGGAGACCAGTCGACTGTCCTGGGGTCGCATGGTCTTGACAGTAGAACCAGGTCGCCTGCCAGCCACGGACCGACTCCGGGAAAGTGATAGATGGAAAACAACTCTTTCCCCTCGTCTGGATCGCCAGGCCCCCGCACAGCTGGATCACCTGCGTCCTTTCATCACTCGACTTGGCCTTCTTGACCGATTGAGAACGACATGTAAAGATGTGCTTGAAGAGACCCCAATGGGGGCGGCAACCCAAGAAACCCTCACACATGGAAATGAAAGCAGCAAGGTATACGATGGAGTTGGGAGTGAAGTGGTGAAGCTGCGCTCCGAAGAAGTTTAGGAAGCTCCGGAAAAAGGATGGGGCGGCAGAGAAAACCCGCGGTCGACATGGGTGGCTAGGAGCACGCACTCACTGTCGCGGGGCTGAGGTTCGATCTCTCTCCCCGGGAGACGCGCGGCTTCGTGGGGAATGACCCCCCCCCCTCGACCATGTCGTCGAGATCTTCTTGCTGGATCACCAACGGCATCCAGTCGCCTTGGATCCAGCCTCGGGGCAGAGCAGACCTTGAGGAGGATCCGCCCCGCGGGGACCTCTTCCCTTTCCCCTGCGCTGCCGCCTTCTTCGCGCGCTCCAGGGCGAATGTCTTGTCCTTCGCCATCGTCGCCGGCAAATCTTGCACGGACCCGCGACGCTAGGGTGAGAACGGAGGTGGCAGAGGAACTCGCGAAGGGAGAAAGGAAGAAGGAAGCGCACTATTTGGAAACCTCGAGCCGGCAACTTATAAGGGGCCGCTCCCGAGTGGCTGACTGGTAGGCCCAGGCTATCCAGTCAAATCCCGCAACAAACGCGTGCGCAGTACGTGGCGAAAAAGGCGACACGAGGATTGAGGAGCTTCCACTTTATCGCTTCCGATTACTGCGGCCGCTCCCGTCCCGCGCGCTTCCCAAAATCCGAATCCTGCGACACCCGCGGGCCGCAAAACAACTTGCTAAAACAGAAGACCCCGCTCGCGCCGGCACTCGGTATGTCACACATAAAGAAATTCACTCGATGAAAGGCCTGGAATGGAGCAAGGCGACTGAAAGAGGTTGATGACGTCATCCGTCACGGTTGGCCCAAGACGAGGCGCTCACGTAGCCCAAAGAACCGGTCGGAAAGATCTCCAACTCTTTCCCCACTCTAACCTCGATCCATTCGGGGGCTAATGATGAAGCCATGTACCTAGGGTAGGGGCACGGGCCTGTCCAAAGATCCCTACCCTGTGACATCCCTAGGAGAAGTCACCTTTCAATCGACTTGAAGGTATCCCACTCGACGGGTTCAAGACACTCGACCATGAAGCCAACCACTCGACCATGAAGCCAACCACTCGACTGCCAGGAGACCTAGAGTCACTCCGCAGGCAAACGGTCGGCTATTAAGTAGTCTTTATGGTCATTATCACACTTTATTAAGGGCGTTACCGATAATGCCCAACCTTAAATGTACCTTAAACCCTGCATTACCGAGGGCAGGAGGGGGCCGGCGAACTCTATATAAGCCACCCCCCTCCTTAGTATGAAGGGTTTGCACCCCTGTTATTCACACGCCAGTAATCCAGTCGACCGCCTCCGGGCACCGAGATGTAGGGCTGTTACTTCCTCCGCGAAGGGCCTGAACTCGTACATCTTGGTGTGTTTACAACTTCCCAATAGCTGAGATCTAGCCTCTCCATACATACCCCCTACATCACTGTCAGAGTTAGAGTTAGAACCACGACAACTCCTTCTTTATAAAGATGTGGGTCATCCCAAAAATAATGCCTCAAATCATAGAAGAACTTTTTTCTTTTGCTGGTATGTGAAACTAGGTGGTATAAACTTAGCAACAATGTAATTAGCATAATCAACATACCATGGAGCAGTATGAGAAGCATTTATGACACTTAATTGCTCATCAGGAAAGCTATCATCAATAGGAAGTGGGTCATCAAGCACATTTTCTAACCTAGATAAGTTGTCTGCAACGGGGTTCTCAGCTCCCTTTGTATCAACAATATGTAAATCAAATTCTTGTAGCAAGAGAACCCATCTAATAAGTCTAGGTTTAGCATCTTTCTTTTCCATGAGATATTTAATAGCAACATGATCAGTGTGAATAGTTACTTTAGAATCAACAATATAAGGTCTGAACTTATCACAAGCAAATACAACTGCTAAGAATTCTTTTTCAGTAGTAGCATAATTTCTCTAAGCATTGTCTAGAGTTTTACTAGCATATTGAATAACATTTAATTTCTTATCAACTCTTTGTCCTAGAACAACACCTACAGCATAATCACTAGCATCACACATAATTTCAAAGGGTAAATTCCAATCAGGTGGCTGAACAATGGGTGCAGAGATCAATGCTTTCTTAAGTATTTCAAATGTTTCTACACAATCATCATCAAAAACAAATGGTATATCTTTTTGTAATAAATTAGTCAGAGGCCGAGAAATTTTTGAGAAGTCCTTAATGAACCTCCTATAAAATCCGGCGTGACCAAGGAAACTTCTTATACCTCTGATGTCCTTGGGACATGGCATCTTTTCAATAGCATCAACCTTAGCTTTATCAACCTCAATACCTCTTTCAGAAACTTTATGCCCCAAGACAATACCTTCATTAACCATAAAGTGACACTTTTCCCAATTCAAGACAAGATTAGTTTCTTCACATCTCTGCAAAACTTGATCAAGGTTGCTCAATCAATCATCAAAAGAAGATCCATAGACGGAGAAATCTTCCATGAAAACCTCACAAATATTTTCACAAAAGTCAGAGAATATAGCCATCATGCATCTTTGAAAGGTAGCAGGTGCGTTACATAAACCAAAAGGCATATGTCTATAAGAAAAAGTACCAAAAGGGCAAGTAAAAGTAGTCTTTGATTGATCTTTGGCTGACACATGTATTTGAGAGAAACCATAATAACCATCTAGAAAGCAAAAATGTGTATGTTTGGATAATCTTTCTAGCATTTAGTCGATAAAAGGTAAGGGGTAATGGTCCTTTTTAGTTGCCTTATTTAATTTGCGGAAATGAATTACCATCCTATAACCTGTAATAATTCTTTGAGGAATCAATTCATCTTTATCATTAGGAACAACAGTAATACCTCCCTTCTTAGGGACACAATGGACAGGACTTACCCACTGACTATCAGCAACGGGATAAA
Organism: Triticum dicoccoides; assembly: GCF_002162155.2. Lineage (NCBI taxonomy): Eukaryota > Viridiplantae > Streptophyta > Magnoliopsida > Poales > Poaceae > Triticum > Triticum dicoccoides. The sequence goes on from NC_041386.1 coordinate 491,885,296, forward strand.
TTATACCTTCCTCAAGGAGCTTTAATATTTCCTTTCTTGCCACTTATTTCATTTTAGGATTCAACCATCGTTGATGGTCACGAACTAGTTTAGCATCTTCTTCGAAATTAATTTTATGTTGACACAGAGTGGGACTAATGCCCTTAAGATCATCAAGAGTATACCCAATAGCAGCACGGTGCTTCTTCAGAGTTTTCAATAATCTCTCTTCCTCATGTTCTGAAAGGTTAGCAGTAATAATATCAGGATATATCTTTTTCTCATCAAGATAAGCATATTTAAGAGTATCAAGCAACGGTTTAAGCTCAAACACGGGATCACCCTTGGGTGGAGGAGGATACCCTAGGATATCAACAGGCAAATTGTGTTTCAGAATAGGTTCCTGTTTAAAGAATACTTCGTCTATTTCCCTTCTTTCATTCATAAACATATCATTTTCATGGTCTAGCAAATATTGTTCTAAAGGATCACTAGGAGGTACGACAATAGAAGTAAGACCAATAATTTCATCCTTACTAGGTAATTCTTATTCACGGTGTTGTCTACTAAATTTAGAGAAATTAAATTCATGAGTCATATCATCTAAACCAATAGTAACAACATCCCTTTTGCAATCTATGGTAGCATTAACAGTATTTAAGAAGGGTCTACCAAAAATAATGGGACAAAAGCTATCTTGTGGGGAACCAAGAACAAGATAATCAGCAGGATATTTGGTTTTCCCACACAAGACTTCAACATCTCTAACAATTCCCATTGGTGAGATAGTATCTCTATTGGCAAGTTTAATTGTGACATCAATATCTTCTAACTCAACGGGTGCAATATCATGCATGATTTCTTTATAAAGGCTAATAGGTATTGCACTAGCACTAGCACCCATATCACATAAGCGATGATAACAATGATCTCCTATTTTAACAGAAATAACAGTCATGCCTACCACAAGTCTAGGTTTACCTTTAGCACAAGGTTTAGCAATTCTAGCAGTTTCATCACAGAAATAAATAACATGCCCATCAATATTATCTGCCAAGAGATCTTTAACAATAGCAGTATTAGGTTCAACTATAATTTTCTCAGGAGGAGTATAAGTTTTAATATTGCTTTTACAAACCACTGTTGAAGCTTTAGCATGATCCTTTATCCTAACAGGAAAAGGTGATTTCTCAACATAAGCAGTAGGAACAATAGGATCATTATAACTGATAGTCTTTTCTTCAACTTTAATAGGTGCAGCTACTTTTACTTCTATGGGAGGATGCTAATTAAACCACTTCTCCTTGGGGAGATCAACATAAGTAGCAAAAGATTCACAGAAAGAAGCTACTATCTCAGAGTCAAGTCCATATTTAGTGCTAAATTTACGGAAAACATCGGTATCCATAAAAGATTTAACACAATCAAACTTAGGTGTCATACCTGACTCCTTACCTTTGTCAAGGTCCCAATCTTAAGAGTTGCATTTAATCCTTTCAAATAAATCCCATTTGAAGTCAATAGTCTTCATCATAAAAGAGCCAGCACAAGAAGTATCAAACATGGTGCGATTATTATCAGAAAGCCGAGCATAAATTTTTTGAATAATCATTTCTCTTGAGAGCTCATGATTGGGGCATGAATATAACATTGATTTAAGCCTCCCCCAAGCTTGAGCGATGCTTTCTCCTTCGCGAGGCCAAAAATTATATATATAATTGCGATCACGATGAATAAGATGCATAGGATAAAACTTCTGATGAAATTCCAATTTCAATCGTTTGTAGTTCCATGACCCCATATCATCACATAGCCTATACCATGTCGATGCATCTCCCTTCAAAGATAAAGGGAAGACCTTCTTCTTAACAACATCTCCGGGTACACCTGCAAGCTTAAATAATCCACAAACTTCATCCACATATATTAGATGCTCATCAGGATGCTTTGTTCCATCTCCTAAAAAAGGATTAGCTAGCAGTTTCTCTATCATACCCGAAGGAATTTCAAAGCAGACATTTTCATTTTCAGTAGGTTGAGGAGCAACTCTTTGCTCTACTGGTTGGGGTGAAGATACCCCGAACAATCCCCTTAGAGGATTACTTTCCATCGTAACAAGTGACAGTAAATTTCAGCACACTATATAAATTTTTCCTTACCAAATTCCACCTACCAAAGGCGCTTCACTCCCCGGCAACGGCGCCAGAAAAGAGTCTTGATGACCCACAAGTATAGGGGATCTATAGTAGTCCTTCCAATAGGTAAGAGTGTCGAACCCAACGAGGAGCAGAAGGAAATGATAAGTGGTTTCCAGCAAGGTATTCTCTGCAAGTACTGAAATAAGTGGTAACATATAGTTTTGTGATAGGATAATTTGTAACGAGCAACAAGTAACAAAAGTAAATAAATTGCAGCAAGGTGGCCCAATCCTTTTTATAGCAAAGGACAAGCCTGGACAAACTCTTATATAGAGGAAAGCGCTCCCGAGTACACATGGGAATATCGTCAAGCTAGTTTTCATCACGTTCATATGATTCACGTTTGGTACTTTGATAATTTGGTATGTGGGTGGACCGGTGCTTGGGTACTGCCCTTACTTGGACAAGCATCCCACTTACGATTAACCTCTATTGCAAGCATCCGCAACTACAACAAAAGTATTAAGGTAAACCTAACCATAGCATGAAACATATGGATCCAAATCAGCCCCTTACGAAGCAACGCATAAACTAGGGTTTAAGCTTCTGTCACTCTAGCAACCCATCATCTACTTATTACTTCCCAATGCCTTCCTCTAGGACCAAATAATGGTGAAGTGTCATGTAGTCGACGTTCACATAACACCACTAGAGGAGAGACAACATACATCTCATCAAAATATCGAACGAATACCAAATTCACATGACTACTAATAGCAAGACTTCTCCCATGTCCTCAGGAACAAATGTAACTACTCACAAAGCATAAACATGTTCATAATCAGAGGGGTATTAATAGGATCTGAACATATGATCTTCCACCAATTAAACCAATTAGCATCAACTACAAGGAGTAATTAACACTACTAGCAACCTACTAGCACCAATCCCGGACTTGGAGACAAGAATTGGATACAAGAGATGAACTTAGGGTTTTGAGAGGAGATGGTGCTGATGAAGATGTTGATGGAGATTGCCCTCTCCCGATGAGAGGAGCGTTGGTGATGATGATGACGATGATTTCCCCCTCCGGGAGGGAAGTTTCCACGGCAGAACAGCTCCACCAGAGCCCTAGATTGGTTACGCCAAGGTTCCACCTCGTGGCGGCGGAGTTTCATCCGAGAAGATGGCTTGTTATTTTTTCCCACCGAAAGACTTCATATAGCAGAAGATGGCCACCAGGGGGCCCACGAGGTAGGGGGGCGCGCCTAGGGGGTAGGGCGCGCCCCCCACCCTCATGGGCAGGGTGTGGCCCCCCTGGTGAATCTCTTTCGCTGAGTATTTTTTATATATTCTGAAAACGTGTTCCGTGAAGTTTTAGGACTTTTGGAGCTGTGTAGAATAGGTCTCTAATATTTGCTCCTTTTCCAGCCAAGAACCCCAGCTGCCGGCATTGTCCCTCTTTATGTAAACCTTGTAAAATAAGAGAGAATAGGCATAAGTATTGTGACATAATGTGTAATAACATCCCATAATGCAATAAATATCGATATAAAAGCATGATGCAAAATGGACGTATCAGTGAGCCATGGACATAGCACTATGGGCGGAATAGAATATAATGACGAGGGTTGTGTGGAGAAGACAAAAAAGGAGAAAGTCTCACATTGACGCGGCTAATCAACGGGCTATGGAGATTCCCATCAATTGATGTTAATGCGAGGAGTAGGGATTGCCATGCAACGGATGCACTAGAGCTATAAATGTATGAAAGCTCAAAAATAAACTAAGTGGGTGTGCATCCAACTCGCTTGCTCACGAAGACCTAGGGAATTTCGAGGAAGCCCATCGTTGGAATATACAAGCCAAGTTCTATAATGAAAGATTCCCACTAGTATATGAAAGTGACAACATAGGAGACTCTCCATCATGAAGATCATGGTGCTACTTTGAAGCACAGGTGTGGTAAAAGGATAGTAGCATTGCCCCTTCTCTCTTTTTCTCTCATTTTTTTGTTTTTTGGGCCTTCTCTTTTTTTGGCCTCTTTTTTTCGTCCGGAGTCTCATCCCGACTTGTGGGGGAATCATAGTCTCCATCATCCTTTCCTCACATGGGACAATGCTCTAATAATGATGACCATCACACTTTTATTTACTTACAACTCGATACTTAGAACAAAATATGACTCTATATGAATGCCTCCGGTGATGTACCGGGATGTGCGATGAATCAAGAGTGACATGTATGAAAAATTAGCATGGTGGCTTTGCCACAAATACGATGTCAACTACATGATCATGCAAGGAAATATGACAATGATGATGCGTGTCATAATAAACAGAACGGTGGAAAGTTGCATGGCAATATATCTCGGAATGGCTATGGAAATGCCATAATAGGTAGGTATGGTGGCTGTTTTGAGGAAGATATAAGGAGGCTTATGTGTGATAGAGTGTATCGTATCATGAGGTTTGGATGCACCGGCGAAGTTTGCACCAACTCTGAAGGCGAGAGAGGGCAATGCACGGTACCGAAGAGGCTAGCAATGATGGAAGGGTGAGAGTGCGTAATATCCATCGACTCACATTAGTCATAAAGAACTCATATACTTATTGCAAAAGTTTATTAGCCCTCGAAGCAAAGTACTACTACGCATGCCCCTAGGGGGATAGATTGGTAGGAAAAGACCATCGCTCGTCCCCGACCGCCACTCATAAGGAAAGCAATCAAAGAACACCCCATGCTTCAAATTTGTCACACAATGTTTACCATACGTGCATGCTACGGGACTTGCAAACCTCAACACAAGTATTTCTCAATTTCACAATTACTCAACTAGCACAACTCTAATATTACCACCTTCATATCTCAAAACAATTATCAAGTATCAAACTTCTCATAATATTCAATGCACTTTATATGAAAGTTTTTATTATACCCATCTTGGATGCCCATCATATTAGGACTAGTTTCATAACCAAAGCAAACTACCATGCTGTTCTAAAGACTCTCAAAATAATATAAGTGAAGCACGAGAGTTCATCTATTTCTTCAAAATAAAACTACCATCGTGCTCTAAAAGGATATAAGTGAAGCACTAGAGCAAATGACAAACCACTCCAAAAGATATAAGTGAAGATCAATGAGTAGTCGAATAATTATGAAACTATGTGAAGATTCTCTAACATTTAAGAATTTCAGATCTTGGTATATTATTCAATCAGCAAGCAAAAAAAATAAAATAAAGTGATGCTCCAAGCAAAACACATATCATGTGGTGAATAAAAATATAGCTCCAAGTAAAGTTACCGATGAACGAAGACAAAAGAGGGGATGCCATCAGGGGCATACCCAAGCTTAGGCTCTTGGTTGTACTTTAATATTACCTTGGGGTGCCTTGGGAATCCCGAAGCTTAGGCTCTTGCCACTCCTTATTCCATAGTCCATCGAATCTTTACCCAAAACTTGAAAACTTCACAACACAAAACTTAACAGAAAACTCGTAAGCTCCGTTAGTAAAAGAAAATAAATCACCACTTAGGTACTGTAATGAAATCATTCTAAATTCATATTGGTGTAATATCTAATGTATTCCAACTTATCTATGGTTCATACCCTCCGATACTACTCATAGATTCATCAAAATAAGCAAACAACACATAGAAAACAGAATCTGTCAAAAACAGAACAGTCTGTAGTAATGTGTATCAAACGTATACTTCTAGAACTCCACAAATTATAAAATAAATTGCTTGTCGTGAGGAATTTATCTATTAATCATCTGCAAAAGGAATCAACTAAATATGACTCTCCAGTAAAAAATGGCAGCAAATCTCGTGAGCGCTAAAGTTTCTGTTTTTTACAGCAAGATCACAAAGACTTTCCCCAAGTCTTCCCAAAGGTTCTACTTGGCACAAACACTAAATAAAACATAAAAACTAAATCATAACATAGGCTAGATAAATTATTTATTACTAAACAGGAACAAAAATAAAATTGGGTTGCCTCCAAACAAGCGCCATCGTTTAACGCCCCTAGCTAGGGATGATGATTTTAATGATGCTCACATAAAAGATAAGAATTGTAACACAAAGAGAGCATCATGAAGAATATGAATAGCATATTTATGTCTAACCCACTTCCTATGCATAGGGATTTTGTGAGCAAACAATTTATGGGAACAAGAATCAACTTGCATAGGAAGGTAAAGCAAGCAAAACTTCAAAACTTTAAGCACATAGAGAGGAAACTCGATATTATTGCAATTCCTACAAGCATATATTCCTCCCTCAAAATAATTTCCAGTAGAATCATGAATGAATTCAACAATATAACCATACCATAAAGCATTCTTTTCATGATCCACAAGCATAGAAAATTTACTACTCTCCACATAAGCAAAATTCTTCTCATTCACAATAGTGGGAGCAAACTCAACAAAATAACTATCATGTGAGGCATAATAAAATTGAAAATTAAAATCATGATGAAAAGTTTTATGGTTATCATTATTCTTTATAGCATACATGTCATCACAATAATCATCATAGATAGGAGGCATGCTTTCATTATAATAAATTTGCACATCAAAACTTGGGGGACAAAAAATATCATCTTCATCAAACATAGAATCCCCAAGCTTGTGGCTTTGCATATCATTAGCATCATGGATATTCAAGGAATTCATACTAACAACATTTCAATCATGCTCATCATTCAAAGATTTAGTGCCAAACATTCTAATGCATTCTTTTTCTAACAATTTGGCAAAATTATCGGAATCCTTATTTTCATGAAAGATATTAAAAAGATGAAGCATATGAGGCACTCTTAATTCCATTTTTTGTTTAATTTTATAGACTAAACTAGTGATAAAACAAGAAACTAAAAGATTCGATTGCAAGATCTAAAGATATACCTTCAAGCGCTAACCTCCCCGGCAACGGCGCCAGAAAAGAGCTTGATGTCCACTACACAACCTTCTCCTTGTAGACGTTGTTGGGCCTCCAAGTGCAGAGGTTTGTAGGACAGTAGAAAATTTCCCTCAAGTGGATGACCTAAGGTTTATCAATCCGTGGGAGGCGTAGGATGAAGATGGTCTCTCTCAAACAACCCTGCAACCAAATAGCAAAGAGTCTCTTGTGTCCCCATGATACATCTCCATCGTATCTATAATTTTTGATTGTTCCAAGCCAATATTATACAACTTTCATATACTTTTGGCAACTTTTTATACTAATTTTGGGGACTCACATATTGATCCAGTGCCCAGTGCCAGTTCCTGTTTGTTGCATGTTTTTTGTTTCGCAGAATATCCATATCAAACGGAGTCCAAACAGGATAAAAACTGACGGAGATTTTTTTGGAATATATGTGATTTTTGGGAAGAAAAATCCACGCGAGACGATGCCCGAGGGGGCCACGAGGCAGGGCGCGCGCCCTGGGCCCTCGTGGCCACCCCTTAAGGCGGTTGATGCCCTTCTTTCGCCGCAAGAAATCTAATATCCGGATAGAGATCGTGTTAAAATTTCAGCCCAATCGGAGTTACGGATCTCCGGAAATTAAGAAACGGTGAAAGGGCAGAATTAGGGAACGCAGAAATAGAGAGAGACAGAGAGACAGATCCAATCTCAGAGGGGCTCTCGCCCCTCCCATGCCATGGAGGCTATGGACCAGAAGGGAAACCCTTCTCCCATCTAGGTAGAAGGTCAAGGAAGAAGAAGGAGGGGGGCTATTTCCCCCTCGCTTCCGGTGGCGCCGGAACGCCGCCGGGGGCCATCATCATCACCGCAATCTACACCAACACCTCCGACATCTTCACCAACATCTCCATCACCTTCCCCCATCTATCTACGGCGGTCCACTCTCCCACAACCCGCTGTACCCTCTACTTGAACATGGTGCTTTATGCTTCATATTATTATCCAATGATGTGTTGCCATCCTATGATGTCTGAGTAGATTTTCATTGTCCTATCGGTGGTTGATGAATTGCTACGATTGATTTAATTTGCTTGTGGTTATGTTGCTGTCCTTTGGTGACCATCATATGTGCGCGCGCGTGGATCACACCATAGGGTTAGTTTTATGTTGATAAGACTATGTATTGGAGGGCAAGAGTGACAGAAACTTCAACCTAGCATAGAAATTGATGCATACGGGATTGAAGGGGGACCAATATATCTTAATGCTATGGTTGGGTTTTACCTTAATGAACGTTAGTAGTTGCGGATGCTTGCTAATAGTTCCAATCATAAGTGCATATAATTCCAAGTCAGGGATGACATGCTAGCAGTGGCCTCTCCCACATAAAACTTGCTATCGGTCTAGTAAAGTAGTCAATTGCTTAGGGACAATTTCGCAACTCCTACCACCACTTTTCCACACTCGCTATACTAACTTTATTGCTTCTTTACCTAAACATCCCCTAGCTTTTATTTACGTGCACTTTATATTTTTGCAAACCTATCCAAAAACACCTACAAAGTACTTCTAGTTTTATACTTGTTCTAGGTAAAGCGAACGTCAAGCGTGCGTAGAGTTGTATCGGTGGTCGATAAAACTTGAGGGAATATTTGTTCTACCTTTAGCTCCTCGTTGGGTTCGACACTCTTACTTATCGAAAGAGGCTACAATTGATCCCCTATACTTGTGGGTTATCAAGACCTTTTTCTGGCGCCATTGCCGGGGAGTTATAGCGTGGGGTGAATATTCTCGTGTGTGCTTGTTTGCTTTATCACTAAGTAATTTTTATTTGCTGTTCTAAGTTGTTTTCTATCTTTAGTTATGGGTAGGAAACGCAAAATACCAAAAAAATAGTTGTACCTGCTACACCAATGGTTGAAGAACCACCCAAAATCTATCACACTCCTAAAGATTTTTACTTGGATCATCTTCGATCCCTTTGTGCTCGTGCTGAAACCCCAACTAGCTTAGTTGAGGGCAAATCTTTAGATGAGCATGCTTGTTATGTGCAACACCGCTTATCTCAAAAAGGGGAACTTTTATTGGATCAAATTCATCGTTTGCAGTGCTATACTTGGAATTTATGATGTTACTTGTTGTTCTGAAAACCCTAAGAAACACCTTCCCTACCAATGTGAGTTTAGCGATAATGGAATCGTATCTTCGTATGCTAAGGGTGTTTATAATTACTATGATGTTCAACAAATTTAAGAATTTGTTGCTTTTAAGGGTGCTTATGAAATTGCTTCTTTGATTGAAAAGTATGATGCTACTCTTTACAAATCTGAAATTTTTTCCATACTTAAATATTGTTATGATAATTATGCTTCTAATGCCTATGTTAAACCATATATTGAGGACTCCTATAACATCCCAAATTTTCAATTTGGAATGTTAAACATTAGAGCATCATTGCATATCATGTTTTATTGCATTTTGGTTGATCCTAGAAAATTCCACGCAACTCAAGGACCTACGGAGAGAGTTGGGGATCTCGTTATTTTCATATTTAGGTTTTTCTCAAATTATGAAAAGAGGATCGTTTGATTTTAATTATTTTTCTTTGAATTATTTATTTTATTAAAAATAAAAGAGAGAGAGGATAAAATGACTTCCTGAAAATAAAGAAATATCAGAGATTTAATATTAAAATCAAATAGGATTTTTATTCGGAGTTATATCACTATTTTATTTGAATTAGGAAAAAAGAGTGTTTTTCAAAATTACATTTTAGGCCCAAATAAATATTCACCTTGTCCGGCTTATTTTTAGAGGATGGGGAAAATTTATTTCGGAATTTTTGGAGTTCGTTTAGTATTTCTTTTCTTTCTTTATCTGCACATCGAAATTATTTTAAAAAAAAGTCGACCGACTTAGGGCCGTATTCGGCTAGGACTTCTCGGGCCGGCCTTTAAAAGTCGCTGCCCCGAGGCCCGTTCAACCCACCCTGCCACCCGAACCCTAACCCTAAGCCGCCGCCGCCAGCCGCCGCCGTCGCCGCGCACCGCTGCCCGCGCCCCGCGCCGCCGCTCGCGCCGGAGCCCGCGCCGCCACCCGCGCCGCTGCGCCGGAGCTCGCCGCCGCCCTGCCGGAGCTCCCACCGCCACCGACTCGCCGGACTCCGTCGGAGTTCGAGGTAGCCGCCGGTTTTTTTAAAAACCGATCGGTTTTATTTCAAAAACCCTAGATCAGTTTTTCTTTTAGATCCAGTTCGGGTTTTTTTCGGTTTAGTTATTTAGCGAACGCCCGCTTTTACATTCGGTTTTACAAACGGTTTTCACCGTTTAGCCGCAGACAACGAACATTCGTTCGTTAGCCTGTTCGTCAGTTTTTCTTTTTCTCGAATTTTCCGCGATTATTTTCAATCGCGATTTTTGATCTGATTTTCGTTCTAGTATAACTTTTCGCTCGTTTATCGGAATCAGGTGATTCAAGTGCCTAGAGTTTCGTCTCTAAACCCTCTTTCCGTTTAATCAACTTAAAAAAAAATTCTACTGTAAAATTTGACCTAGTTCCAGATTAATAAACGAAGCTTGTTTCTCTCGCCGTTTGAGTTTTGTTGCTTCGTTTGATTTGATTCTTTTTGCCAACCGGAGTTCTTAAGTTGAACTTTCTGGTTAGATCTCTTATTTGAGTTTTACCCGTGCTTTTTCTTGATTGCTTATTGTATGCTTGTTTGATTGCGATAGAGTACCCGAAGTGCGAAGCGTGCTACATCGAGTCTCTAGGTTTCGTGGATCATCAGCAAGGCAAGTAACACTTTGAGCATACCTATTACTACCCAGTTTTCATTGCATTATATCAACCCTCAAACATTGCATGGTTAGGATCTGAATTAAATTGTGGGGTTGGGAAGTAGATGAGGTAGTACCTATTCACCTATTTATTATCAAACCCTAGGAGTTACTTCTACGTTGCTTATATCGCTATGCTATGCTTGTAGACGTGGATTGGGTTTGAGTGTATTCATGACAGATGTGAGATTGTTTAATTAAAGGTTATCTTAAGGTGGCAACTTTAATACACATCTGGGTGGATTGAGGCACCTGGGGTATCTAGTGATTGCCTGTATTTTTGGAAATCCCGGGGTACCGTGTGATTTTCCTATGGACCGCCACCCAGGCTCTAAGGGATCATAAGATTATTCATACTGGAAACTTCCGTGTGCAGCCACATGCCATTATGGGCTCTGGCATAGTTGATTAAGTCGTGTGAACTCTTACGGTGGTAGACTAGCAGATGTAGGGGATTGTAGGTGTACCGGTCTACCCATCGTAAGGTGCTAAAGCTTATGAAAGACTGTGTCTCGGTAATCCGTTTCTCAAACACCATGTAGTGTGAGAAATCTAATGGAGGAGATCGAGTCTTGTGGGGAAAAGTGCACAAACCTCTACAGAGTGTACAAACTAATCATGGTTAGCCGTGTCCCCGGTTATGGACATCTTGAGTATCTAGTTCTTGGATTATCATGTGGATCTCATCACTCTTAATTTAATTTGATTGGGTTTAATGATGATTACTTTTAACTGGGATTGAGTTGGGTGAACCTCCTCAATGTTTAACAACTACCATGATAGTTAAATAAAATTTATTCCTTTGCAGTAGGGAAAAATTGGCTTTACGCAAAAACATTTTAACCCTAAGCCTCCACCAGCCATATATGCATATAGTGATAGCTTTACATTGTTCATTACTCTCTTGTGTTACTGTAGCGACCAGACCTCAAACGGTCCAATCTCTGTGCTCAGGTGTCATCCCTAGATCAGTAATGCTGACACAACACAGTACTTGAAGGATTTATTATAGAGTAGCAATCACACACTTATTACATCGAGTGTCTCAAAAGAGAACTTGTTACAATAAATATGGCTTAAGGCCATCTAATAACGATAACAGCGGAAGGCTTGGAAAATAAGTGAGTCCATCAACTCCAATGGCATCACTGAGTATAGGACCACGACCTAAAAACACTTTAATCGTCGTCTGAAAAGTCTACAACATGAACGTTGCAGCCCGAAACGGGTCAGCACATGGAATATGCTGGCAATGTAACACATAGAGATGCAATGAAAGTAATAGGCTATACTATATGCATATTTGGCTGGTGGAAAGCTCTATGGTTACAGTTTTACGTAAAGCCAATTTCTCCCTACTCCAAAGGAATAAATTTTATTTAACTATCATGGTAGTTGTTAAACATTGAGAATGGTTGACAGCATTCTCAATCCCAATTAAGCATCATCATTAAAAGAAAACCCAACAAAATTAATTAGAGTAACATGATGAGATTCACATGAAAATCCAGGTACTATATACTCAAGATGTCCATAACCGGGGACACGACTAACCATGATTAGTTTATACACTCCGCAAAGGTTTGCGCACTTTTCCCCACAGGACTCAATCTCCTCCGTTGGGATTCTCGCACTACACGGTGTTTGAGAAATGGATGACCGAGACATAGTCTTTCAGAGGCGCTAGCACCTTACGATCGGGTACACCGTTACACCTACTTTCCCCTACATCTGCTAGTCTACCACTGTAAGAGTTTGCATGACTTAATCAACTATGCTAGAGCCCATAATAGCTTGTGGCTGCACACGGAAGTTTCTAGCATGAATAATCTCATGATCCCTTTAAGCCTGGGTGGTGGTCCACAAGAAAAACAGACAATCACTGGAATACCCAGGTGCCTCAATCCACCCAGATGTGTATTTAAGTTGCCACCTTAGATAAACCATTAATTTAAGAATCTCACATCTGTCATGGATTTCACTCACCCAATCCACGTCTACTAGCATAGCATGGCATAATAAGCAAACGTAGAAGTAACTCCCAAAGGTTTGATAATAAACAGGTAATAGGTACTACCTCAACTACTTCCCAGGACCCACAATTTAATTAGATCCTGATCATGCAATGTGTGAGGATTGATCTAATGCAATAAAAACTGGGTAGTAGGAGGTATGATCAAAGTGTTAGTTGCCTTGCTGATGATCCGCAAAACCTAGCGATTCGAAGTAGCAAGCGGCGCACTCCGGGTACTCTATCGCAAACAAACAAGCATACAATAAGTACTCAACTAATGCACAGGTAAAACTCGAATAAGAGATCTAACCAGAAATTTCAACTTAAGAACTCCGGTTGGCAAAAAGAATCAAATCGAACGAAGCAACGAAAGACAAATGGAAAAAGAAACCGGCTTCGTATACTATTCTCGATCTAGGGCAATTTTTACAGTGGCAAAAACTTGTTTGAGTTGGTTAAACGAAAAGAGGGTTTCTAGACGAAACTCCAGGTGCTTGAATCGTCTGATTCCGATAAACGAGCGAAAAGTTATACTAAAAGGAAAATCGGATCAAAAATCGCGATCAGAAAACTCGCGGATTTAATCCGAGAAATAGAAAACGTCGAACAGATTAACGAACGAAGGTTCGTTATCTGGATCTAAACGATGAACACGTTCGTTAAAATGAACGAACGAGCGAACGCTCACTAATTAACTAAACCGAAAAAACCGATCTAACGAAAAAAACAGATCTAAGTTTTTTTTAAAACGATCGGTTTTCCTTCGCAAAAACCGAGGCAACGGCGTCTACCTCGGTGGCTCCGGTGAATGGCGGCGGCGGTGGGGCGGCTCCAGCGATCGTCGGCGGCGGCGACGGGGTGGCGCGGGTGGCGGGGCGGCGCGGGTGGCGGCGGGTGGCGCGGCGGGGCGGCGTGGCGGCGCGGGGCAGCGGCGCGACGGGACGGCGGCTAGGGTTAGCTTGAAGGGGTTAAAGCGGACACAAGGACGCAAGAGAGTTTATACTAGTTCGGCCCCTTCGATGAAGGTAAAGGCCTACGTCTAGTTGTGATGGAATTGTTGGGGTTCCGATGACTAGGGAGCAAACAAGCTTCGCCTATCTCTCAAGTTGTTGTCTGTTGTCCTTAAACCGCCGCCGGGTCGTCCCCTTATATATACGGGTGACTCTCGTCGGCTTACGGAGTCCCAATACCGGCTTATAGATGTGTCTGGTTTGGTCTCTTCTTATTCCTAACTTACAATACAGGTTAACTACTAACGCCGGTTTACGGCTGCAGGCTTTGAGCCGACCATGGGCCTTGAGCCCTCCTCTGTCTTCTTGGGCTTTAACTTACTTAGCTACTGACGATGTTAACCCGGCCCAGATAGGCCAGCTTATGCCCAGTAGTAATGTCCCCAACATTAGGCCCCAGATTGATTTGAACGGGTTCATGTCAATCCTTTAATAAAAGCTTCATCTTCAACATCTTCTTATAAATTGGTAAACTGCCATGATGTTATCTTCTCTGATTGCTGTAAACTGGAGTGACGTCACCTATCATAACAAAGCTATCCATTATGCTTCTTTGTTTAATAGATCGGCGGAAATCGAGGCGACAGCTCCGTTTTGTGGCCCCTTGATTGTCGCGCCTGACTCATGTTCTTTCACCTTATAAATAGGACCGAAGGGTCATTTCTTTTCTCCTTCCGTGCCTTCTTCATCTTCCTCGCGTCGCCAGCCTCGGAGCTCCGCCGCCGCCGTCGACCTCTGCCTCATCCTTGGCCGCTGCATCAACCTGAGTGCACCAGAACATCATGGCAACGTTCCGCATCTTCCTCAGTTCCGGTAAATCTTTTATCTTTTCCCCCGCGGATCTGGCCTAGGGTTTCGCAGTTCTTCAGTGTTCATTGTCTGCCTCTTGCTCATCCAATAGATCTTTAGATGAATTCGCAAATCTTTATTCTGTGCAATGATAGTTGTTTAACCTTCGCCTTTACTTATGCATCTCAAACCATGGGTCTATATGAACATTTTGCTCATTGGTTCGGTACTGCTTCTTTGAACCTCTAAGTATTTATCTCTTCTCTGAACTTGCTTCAGATCCAATGCTGTAAAGAAATCTTGTGAAACCTGTTTGTGCGTACTTGTCCATCCGCAATCTCAACTTTTCAATGCTTAGATCAGGCGGTTTAACCTTATAGAAAATTTTCCAAACCGGTATATGCCATTAGTCCCCTTGTTGAACCGCCAGATGTTGGTTGCTTCATGAAACTCCAGTTCAGATAGTTCTGTCTCTGGTTTAACAGTGCCCATACCAACGTACCTTGATCAAATGCATTTTTGAACCGGGATCTTCTACCTTGTAGATTCCATCATGGCCAAGCAAGTATATGAGTGCAATTGGGTTCCTTCTCGCGTCACAGAGGATCAACTGGATGATTTAGTCCTGATTGGCGCTTTAGGCAGCAAAGATACCATCCATTGGAGGGCTCCTGGCAAAGAATGCCCTCCCACACCTCGAGAAGGAGAGGTTGTTGTTTTCGTAGATCACTTAGCTTGGGGCTTTAAGCCGCCCGGTTCTAAATTTTACCGGGATGTTTTAGCCGATTTCCAACTCCATCCGCAAGACACTGGCCCCAACTTTGTTACAAATATGTGCCACTTCCAAGTGCTCTGTGAGGTGTTCTTTCAAGAGGATCCCACAATGGAATTGTTCAGAGATCTTTTCCATCTAAACCACAGTACTGAGTTTACTGATGGCTCTAATACGGAGTTGGGTGGCATGGCGATTCAGAAAAGGAAAGAGGTCACATACCCTCACGCCAAGCTGCACAGTCACCCCAAGGAGTGGAATCAGACATGGTTCTACTACAAAGACACCTCCCCTGCTAGTGAGAATCCCTTGCCTGGCTTTCGTCCGGAGCGGCTCAGCAATACACACCCTTTTCCTCAAAGATTGACTGCCCAGGAGAGAAGCAAATATGCTCCCCAGCTGTCAAAGCTCAGAGCCTTTATGGCCAACGGTTTAACAGGGGTTGATCTCGCTCGCTGTTGGATACCATGGAGCATACTGCCCCTTAGTCAGCGCTCCGGTTTGATGTGCGAGTATACTAACAGTGTTGATGACCCACTGCGACATTCAAAACTCGAGCTCTTCGGTGAAGAAATCACAGAGGCTGTGCATAAGATACTGAATGAACCGGAACATGTCTGCGCTAGAACCGGCCTGCTTCCCTTCTGTGCCACCAACAAACCGCCAGCGTAAGACTTTGATTTTTCTTTTTGCTGAATCTGTTATTGATATGTCTGGTCATTGTTTTTAATATCAGTGTCTGCATAATCAGGGCGATGATCCGTTTTGGAGCAAAAAACTGCTGCAGGAGAAACCAGAAAAACCAGACAAACCGGAAAGAGCAACCCGGCAAAAGACTAAAGCTGTGAAGAATACTGCCCACAGGAAAAGAACCACTGCATCTTCTAATCCGGCCCCTGATGATGAGGTGGATAATCCGGACTTTGAGGTATAGCTTGACTCACCTGGTTTATTCCTCATGCGTCTTATTGATGATGATATTTGTCAGGATGATGCCGAAGCCAGCCACGCGGATGTTGCAGAGGTAATTATTCTCTCTTTCGATTCGGAAACTTTGCCTTCACAAAAAATCCGTTAGGCAAACCGGAAAGTTAAATTTTCTCATCCTCTTGCTTATTTGGATCCTAAACTTCTTATGAAGACCCAACAACACGAAGCTCGCCGCACCACCTGGCACAGCGGCCAGGTAGTTACCTCCGCCGGTTTACCAAACAGTCCGGTTCAGAAACGCCATTCTGAGGTCTCTAATTTGCTTGTCAGTGCTTGTCCTAAAGCGGGCTGCTTTCGTCAACCTCTTAATCCGTCTGACTCCGATTACCAGGTTACTTCCCACTCATCTTCTGGCGAGTCATCGGCTACTCAGCTCCCACCGCTCAAAACGGTGCTTGGGTAAGCTATACTTATTGTGATGTTTGTAGTACATTGCCTTAGAACATATGCTGTATTTAATTTTGTTATTCTTCTCAGGGCCAAACCTAGGCCAAGCAAGAAGGCCCGCCTGGACAAAGCGGACGAAGAAGATGTCATTCTTGAACCAGGCAAGACACCCAGTCTTGAAGCGGCTATTCCTGAGGATATACCCAACAATCCACCGCAGTAGGACGATGATCTTATTGTTGATGAGAGACCTACTGACGCCTTAGGTCCTGTCAATTAGCCCACAGGTTCCATCCGGATTGAAAGTTCCACCGGTCCAGCAAAACCTACTAACAAGCCAACAGCCCCAGTGCAAACCGGCGGTACCCAGGATGATGAGGTTGTCATTACTGGCACTGGCCATACTGAGCCAAGCAATCCTGTCGCTTTATCCAAACATTCTTCCAAGGAAGAATTTGCTGCCTTTGGCAAAGGCAAGTGGAACGCTGATCTGACGACTTATGCTTCTCTGAATGCCCAAGATATCCATTCCGGCTATCTGAACCGGTTGTATACCAGTCGCGACTATGAAGCCGATCTGGTTAATATGATGAAAGAGAAATATGAGGTAACTTCCATATGCTCCTTCCTGCTTGTATGCTTCCATTCTTGGTGACTCTCCTAGCCCCCAAGGGCCGGTTTGTTATATTCTTCCAAACCGGGACTTACCAATATAAATCTTGATGCTTTGAAGTTTGCTGATGTAGCCCCCAAGGGCCGGTTCAACTTAACGTAGTTAAACCGGTACTTTAAGTAATTGAAATTGCCACATCAGAATATATACGAGCAAATAGCCATTAGCCCCCAAGTGCCAAGTTGAATACTTGTATTGATCTTGGGAGTTTGTAAGCAATTGAAAGATGAAGACCGAATATGCATTAGCCCCCAAGTGCTAAGTGCATAACTTGTGATGTGATTCGTACTTGAATCCTTATACCGATTTGTTGAAGCATATATCAGTATGCATGCAGGCGGAGCTGAAGACGAAAGAAAACCAAGTCACCGATCTCCAAGAAAACCTGAAAACCCAACAGGCTTAAACCTCCAAAGCAAAAGAGGAATTGGCCAGCGCTTTAAGCGCCATGGAACAGCTTAAGGAGAGTTTCAAGAAGAAGCGGGCAGATTGGGCTACTGAAAAGTCCGCTTTGATCAAACGAGCAGAGGATGCCGAGGCTGCACTAAAACCAGTGGCGGATGAACTGACCAACATAAAGCGGCACGTGCATGCCATGACTACTGCTATCTTTGGTAAGCCAGTTTGCCTTCTGAATTGGCTCTGCCTTCTGACAGAGTCGCCGGTTTATTAACCCTTTATGGTATTTCAGGGACACGCATTGATCACTTGGGGTCAGATGTGTGGAAGAAACTAAAAGCCGCCTATACATTGGTTGAACAATTGTATACTGGTGCCCAGCGGATCATCTGTACCGCATCTCATAACAAACCGACGCCCACTTTGATTCAAGATACTCTGATGAAACTGTTGGTGCTTCCCGCCCGGGTTGAAGAGCTGAAGAAATCTGCTGCTCGAACCAGTGCAATCAATGCCTTAATCCGGGCAAAAGCCTGGGTGCCGGATTTTGATCCTATTGAAGCGGCTCAGAGCTATCCTAGTTTGAAGGAAGATGGGTCAGAATTTGGCGAAGCGGATCTGCGAGAAATAAACCAGGAGGTACGTCCGCTAGCTTGTCAACTGGCTGAGGAAGCAGACTTGTCTCATTATCAAGCCCAATATGACAGTCAGAACAAGCGAATAGCTGCACCAATCCATGAATCGGAAAATCTGATCCCTCCAATTCGTAAGCATACTTACGCTCCCGATATTGACCCGTCATTGCTGATCCATGATGAAGTTGTTTTTCAAGCATTAATGGGAATCGAATGGACAACTATGGATTTCCAGCCACTGGGTAGAGAAACGGAAGCTGAAGCGGCGCAGGATGACCCACAACCATCAGGCCAGGCTGGTGGCCAAGCTTGAACCGGAAGCCGGTTTTAAAACTGCCTCTCCTTTGTGAAAAACAATTATATTATTATGGGCACCATGTTGCCTTGTAATAGGCTAGCTGATACCTTTGATGTTGATATGCCTTCGTGCATAACTTGTTCTTCCTGTGGTAATGAACTTTCCGAAACACTTTCTGCCATCGTTGAGTGTGAAGTTGGCTTGGCCAACCTTGAAGCGGAGTTTTTGCAAACCCACACTATTGGAGGAGATAACAGCTCCTTGAATTGTTGACAGGAGCAATTGGTAGCCCCCAAGGGCCGGCTCATTATAATATGATGAGTTGGGTCTTCAATAAGACTAGTAAAAATGACTTTGCATTATCCCCCAAGTGTCATGGTGCATGCTTGCAGCAACATGAGACTTGCATGTAATCTCAATTTGAATAATGTAGCCCCCAAGTGCCGGGTTGTAAGCCTGCAGCGACTCGGGACTATTCCTTCCATTGTAGAATAAATCATATCCTTTGATAAAAGAGTAGACATTGCGCTATAGCGACTTTTGAAAACCTTAATAATAAAAATCCAGTCATGTTGGCTATTCAAGATAATATAATCCGGTATGAAAACCTTATTCATTCAACATCATAATGAAATTTCAGCCAAGTTTGGCTATTTGAATAATATAACCCAATGATTTATAAGCGCATGATTCCAATGGTGCAATCCTAATATATACTGGCGACTTGTTGTCCAAAGCCAGGCCGGTTTAACAAACCTGTTTCTGCATACAACAAGTTTAAAGTGTCCTGGCGGTTTACCGCCGGACGGGTCATAATACCCAACATATAACCCGGGTTTATAACCAAGGCTTTACTTAAGGATAATTAAATATGAAATATATCATACCTGTGACATTGAATCACATCGTTGGTTTTACCAACTTTTTGTAGTAAGGGTGATAACCCAAATCTTGAGTACTGATAACTCCTTCCATATTGTGCCGGTTTATAATAAAACCGTGTCGGGTTGTGATAAACACTGTGTTACTCCATAAGAGGATGTTAACAACAAGGATCAAACCGGGCAAATAGTCTCCGGATTGACGTGAACTGTGTTCCGTCAATTGATTGGTTAAAAAACTTTGTCGGTTTAAAAAACACAATGAAAAGCAAAAACCCCCCTTCAAAGAAAAGTGTGAAGCAAAAGCAACGACAAAAGCAATGATCAAATGGCGTTACCATGGCCAAACACGACCAAGCTCCCGTTAGGTGTAACTATGGTTCTAGTCAGCCAGGTCCCCAAATGAAACCGTGGCATTTATGCTGACCAAATGTCATGGTCATGGTTCAGGTTCGACCAAGCCCCCAAGTGATTCTGTGGCCTTAGGCCGATCAAGAGGCATGACTGGTTCAGACATGACCAAGTCCCCAAGTGATCTGGTGGCTCTCGCCTATCAAGAGGCATGGTATTGGTTCGGTCATGACCAATCCTCCAAGTGATATAACACGATGCTTTTAGCAAAGCGAACTCAAGGGGTAAACCGGAGGCCGCTTTAGAGCAACTCCGTGTAACCTCACATGATGTAAAAGAACAGAGACCTCACTTTATGAAGCAGAAGCCCCCATGTGATCAATAATATGTCAGGCCAGTAAGGCGGGATACCCATGTTTGAACCGCGCATCATGGCAGCAGGTCCTCTTTGGCAATTTTTAACTTTTTGCAAGAGATAAATTCTTCTTGAACCGGGATCTTGAACCGGATATGGAGACCTTCAAAGCTTTATGGGAGACATCTTTCCCTTGAACCGGATTTTAAACCGGAATCTTCATTTTTAGCCGGAAATTTTCTGACGGCCTTTAAACTCGAACTTGTGAGAAGTTAATTCCTTTTTGAACCAGAAATTCTTAAACCGGATTTGAGCGCTTCAGAGCTTTGTGGGAGAATAAATTTCTCTTGAACCGGATTGTAAACCGGATATTTGAGAGCTTCAGTGAGACTGACTTCCCTTGAGCCAGATTTTAAACCGGAATCCTTTCTGATGACCCGGATCTTCTTCATTGAGCCGGGATTTTGTAACTGTCATATACTTTCTAATCCGGAAATCTTCTGACAGCACGATGTGAATCCGTGACCGGGTTATCTTTCCCTCCAACGTATTGGGGTTCTTGACTTCACTGAAAACCGACAACGTTTGCTAAGTCATATCATTGTAGCCCCCAAGTCTCAAGGTGACTCGAGGAGTTGGCTTGAGATTCTCCATATTTGACTGTGATATAAACCGGCATAACTTGTATATCATTGGCGTTGATAGCACGATGCAAATCCATAGAAGGTTGAGGTGACTGCGGTGGGTTGTAAATGATCCCATATGAGCTGTATCAGCAACTCGGCCAATAGTTCCTTCCAACTGGCAATTTGAAGTTAACCAAACTGTAGTGGCGGCGATTTGTGCGCCTGCCCATTGAACCACCCAGTGCAGACGGCGGTTGATAGTATATGATGATTTACCTCCATTTTGTTGAAAGAGAAACCGGGCTACCCAAGCTGTGACTTGCTCATACTCAATAAATAGCTCATGCAGACAGGTGCGGCCCGGTATGTTGATGTAGACCAGGCCGCTAGAGACGGACGACAAGGACGACCGCAACATCAGAGGCAGCTCGGACAGATGAGCCAGCCGCGACATTGTAAACTGGTGCGGAGGGGGAAGATCGGCACCAGTGTCATAAACCGGCTCGGATGGGCGAGTTAATCGCGGGCGCGGTCCCGGCAAGCTGATGTAAACCGGGCCACGGGGACGGCAACCTTCTCACGCTCATTCACCGGGTGGTAGGACATGGACGAAACACCAATGCAGAATGTTGCTAGCGCGTGCTCCGTGCCCATAACATAATGCCTCATTTGTAATGAACAATTGCCCTGCATAAACAATATTGCAGACCAAGGCAAAGATAAACTGCTCTTTGATAAAAATAATATGTGCTAATCAAATATATTTCATATGGGTGTCACCTGATGTGTTTAGGCCGGAAATAACCTGCCATGAAGTTGATGATAACTATATGATGCTGAAATTAATCATGGGTGAACCGGCCGCAGTGTGGTAAACCGGTGCGGACGGGTGAGTCGGCCGTGATGTTTGTAAACCGGTGCGGACGGGTGAGTCGGCCGTGATGTTTGTAAACCGGTGCAGAGGGGGAAGATAGGCCGCATGCGTGGACGGATGTAAACCGAACAGCAGGGGCGGCGATTTGCATGTGTATCTGTCGAGCAACATGGCCCGGAAGAACGCCACTGCAAAACTATGCCGACACACGCTCCATGTCCGCGGTATAAAAATACATTTGTCATAAATAATTATCCTGCATAAAAACATTGCAGCAAAAATAGATTGTTTTTTGACAAAAAACAATATGTGTTAAAAGTAGACTCGGATGAATATCACCTGGTTTATCCAGACGACAAATGATCCGTGCACAGGCTAGAATTTGATCGGACCAAATATCAGTGTAGATGTGCCATGCATGGCTGTTATTCTGTCTTTCTCTTCCTCTTTCTTTCCAATGATGGACAAGGCAGCTGCTCCTTTTTTTCTTTCTTTAATCAGCCCGAGCAACTTTCGCAACCGATGATAGATCTTGCAATGGATAATGGAGTAGTAGCTGATAAAGAGATTCGGTTTCTCCGGTCGAAGATTCGTCACCGGAACAAACGACAGTCGCCCCACGAAACTCCGATCCGTCCTCATAACTTCCTCCATGGATGACTCCCACGAAGGCACGCTTCATGGCCGGTTTAACCCGGGCGGATTGCGCACGCTGAGCCGTCTCGACGAGGTCGGTGCAGATGTCCGGCTCAGGGCCCGGTTCACTGATCTTGCCAATGAAAATGTGAATGCTACCAAAGGGGACCCGGTACCCGTACTCAATTGAGCCGGCCTCGGGGCCCCAGCCTGCGTCGTCGATGTAGAGCTTGCCGCGACGACTCTTAGTCATCCGGCCTACAGCGTAGCCCTCGAGTCCTTCAAAGCGGCCCTCCAAGAACCGGAAACCATCGTGCGATAGCCCCACGGTGGGCGCCAACTGTCGTGGTTTTGTCACGGCAGATGTCCTAGAGAAAGGACTTAGTCGTGGAGCCATCGCGACGGGTTAGCTTGAAGGGGTTAAAGCGGACACAAGGACGCAAGAGAGTTTATACTAGTTCGGCCCCTTCGATGAAGGTAAAAGCCTACGTCTAGTTGTGATGGAATTGATGGGGTTTCAATGACTAGGGAGCAAACAAGCTTCGCCTATCTCTCGAGTTGTTGTCTGTTGTCCTTAAACCGCCGTCGGGTCGTCCCCTTATATATACGGGTGACTCTCGTCGGCTTACGGAGTCCCAATACTAGCTTATAGATGTGTCTGGTTTGGTCTCTTCTTATTCCTAACTTACAATACAGGTTAACTACTAACGCCGGTTTACGGCTGCAGGCTTTGAGCCGACCATGGGCCTTGAGCCCTCCTCTGTCTTCTTGGGCTTTAACTTACTTAGCTACTGACGAAGTTAACCCGGCCTAGATAGGCCGATTTACGCCCAGTAGTAATATCCCCAACAGTTAGGGTTTGGGCCGGGTGGCGGTTGGGCTGTCCTGGGCCTCGGGTGGCGCTATAAAGAGGCCTCGGCCAGGGAGTCCTGGCCGGATATGGCCCGTAGGTCGGTTCAGACTTTTTTTTAAATAATTACGCTCAGAAAAAACAAAAGAAATACTAAACGGACTCCAAAAATCCCGAAATAAATTTATCCCGGCTTCTAAAATCAAGACGCACAGGATGAACATTTATTTGGGGCCTAAATGCAATTTTGAAAAACGCGCATTTTTCCTAAATTCAAATAAAATAGCAAATAAAACCAAAATAAAATCTTATTTGATTTTTTATTAAATCCTCAATATTTATTTATTTTGGGAAAGTCATTTTATTCCCTCTCTCATATTTTTGTAATAGAAATAATTGAAGATAAAATAAATAAAATCAAATGATCCTATTTTCAAATTTTGAGAAAACTCAAATATGAAAATAACGAAATCCCCAACTCTCTCCGAGGGTCCTTGAGTTGCGTAGAATTTCTAGGATCAACCAAAATGAAATAAAATATGATATGCAATGATGATCTAGTGTATAACATTCCAAATTGAAAATTTGGGATGTTACAAACCTACCCCCCCTTAAGATGAATCTTGCCCTCGAGATTCGGGTTGGCTAGAAAATAGGTGAGGGTGGTCCTTCAGCAAATCTTCCTCTCGTTCCCAGGTGGCTTCATCTTCCGTGTGGTGGCTCCACTGAACTTTGCAAAACTTGATAACCTTGCTGCGGGTGACTCGACTGGCATACTCAAGAATCTTGACTGGTTTCTCCTCATAAGTCAAATCACTGTCCAACTGAATCGCTTCCAGCGGCACTGTATCTCTCAGTGGTATATCAGCCATCTCTACGTGGCACTTCTTCAACTGGGAAACGTGGAACACGTCGTGAACTCCTGACAATCCTTCGGGCAATTTCAACTTGTAGGCCACTTCTCCCATACGCTCCAAAACTTGATATGGTCCTACAAATCGTGGCGCTAACTTCCCTTTAACTCCAAAACCCTTTGTTCCCCGAAGTGGAGATACTTGAAGATAAGCTCTGTCTCCAACTTTGTAAACTGTCTCCTTGCGTTTAGAATCTGCATAACTCTTCTGTCTGGATTGGGCTACCTTGAGCCTATCGTGAATCAACTTCACCTTCTATTCAGACTCTTTAATCAAATCAGGTCCAAACAATTGGCGGTCTCCAACTTTGTCCCATGACAATAGTGTCCTACACCTGCTTCCGTACAAGGCTTCAAAAGGGGCCATCTTTAAACTGGCTTGGTAATTGTTGTTGTAAGAGAACTCTGCATATGGCAAATTATCGTCCCAATTAGATCCATAATCTAGCGCACAAGCTCTCAACATATCCTCCAAAATCTGATTGACTCTCTCGGTCTGTCCATCTGTCTGTGGATGAAAAGTTGTACTGAATTCTAGCCTGGTACCCAAAGTTTCGTGTAACTGCTTCCAGAACTTTGAGGTAAACTGGGTTCCTCTATCTAATACGATACTCCTTGGAACTCCATGCAGACATACGATCCTGGTCATGTATATCTTTGCCAACTTAGCACTGGTGTAAGTGGTCTTTACTGGGATGAAATGAGCTACTTTCGTCAATCGATCGACTACAACCCAAATCGAGTCATAGCCCGAACGAGTCCTGGGAAATCCCGTGATAAAATCCATGCCTAACTTATCCCACTTCCATTCGGGTATCGGGCAATGGTTGTAACAATCCTGCGGGCTTCTGATGCTCTGCCTTTACTGTCTGACATACATCACAAACTGCTACATACTCCGCAATATCCTTCTTCATTCCAGTCCACCAGAAAATATCCTTCAAATCCAAATACATCTTGGTATTTCCTGGGTGAATCGAATATGGTGAATCGTGGGCCTCTTGCAAAATCAACTTCCTGATCTCCGGGTCATAGGGCACATAAACACGGTGTTCAAACCATAGGGTATCGTGTTCATCCTCACGAAATCCTTTAGCTTTTCCTTTGCTCAATTTCTCCTTAATAGCGGCAATCTCTTTGTCGGTCTTTTGAGCTTCTCTGATTTTATCCATCAAAGTTGACTGAATCTCCAATGCTGCTATATGGCCTCTCGGAACTATTTCCAAACATAGTTCACGAAGATTTTCTGCTAACTCCTTGGGTATTTATCCCGTCATTAACGTGTTGACATGGCTCTTACGGCTTAATGCGTCAGCTACTACATTAGCCTTTCTGGGGTGATAATGCAATTTCATATCATAATCCTTGATAAGCTCCAACCATCTCCTTTGTCTGAGATTCAACTCCTTCTGGGTGAAAATGTACTTCAAAATCTTATGATCCGTGTAGGCTACTTCTCCCATACGCTCCAAAACTTTGTATGGTCCTACAAAACGTGGCGCTAACTTTCCCTTAACTCCAAAGCGCTTAACTCCTCGAAGTGGAGATACTCGAAGATAAACTCGGTCTCCGACTTCGTAAACTGTCTCCTTGCGTTTTAAATATGCGTAGCTCTTCTGCCTGGACTGGGCTACCTTGAGCCTATCACGAATCAATTTAATATTTTGTTCAGACTCCTTAATCAGATCCGGTCCAAAGAGCTGGCGGTCTCCAACTTCATCCCACGACAATGGGGTCCTGCACCTCCTTCCATACAAGGCTTTGAAAGGGGCCATCTTCAAACTGGATTGATAACTGTTGTTATAAGAGAACTTGCGTATGGCAAATTCTCGTCCCAACTAGATCCGTAATCTAGCGCACAAGCTCTCAGCATATCCTCCAAAACCTGATTGACTCTCTCGGTCTGTCAATCTGTCTGCGGATGGAAAGTTGTACTGAACTCCATCCTGGTACCCGAAGTTTCATGCAACTGATTCCAGAACTTTGAGGTAAATTGGGTTCCTCTATCTGATACAATGCTCCTTGGAACTCCATGCAGACATACGATCCTGGTCATGTATATCTTTGCCTACTTGGCACTAGTATAGATAGTCTTCACTGGAATGAAATGATCTACCTTTGTCAAACGATCGACTACAACCCAAATCGAGTCGTAGCCTGAACAGTTCTGGGTAAACCCGTAATAAAATCCATGCCTAACTTATCCCACTTCCATTCAGGTATCGGCAATGGCTGTAGCAATCCTGCTGGCTTCTAATGCTCTGCCTTTACTCTCTGACATACATCACAAACTGCTACATACTCCACAGTATCCTTCTTCATTCCGGTCCACCAAAAAATATCCTTCAAATCGAAATACATCTTGGTATTTCCTGGGTGAATCGAATATGGTGAATCATGGGCCTCTTGCAGAATTAACTTCCTGATCTCCGAATCATTAGGCACATAAACGCGGTCTTCAAACCATAAGGTATCGTGCTCATCCTCACGAAATCCTTTAGCTTTTCCCTTGCTCATTTTCTCCTTAATAGAAGCGATCTCTTTGTCAGTCTTCTGGGCTTCTATGATCTTATCCATCAAAGTAGGCTGAATCTCCAATGCTGCTACATAGCCTCTCGGGACTATCTCCAAACATAGCTCACGAAGGTTTTCGGCTAACTCCCTTGGTAAATCTCCCGTCATTAAGGTGTTGCCATGACTTTTATGGCTCAACGCATCAGCTACTACATTAGCCTTTCCGGGGTGATAATGCAATCTCATGTCATAATCCTTGATGAGCTCCAACCATCTCCTTTGCCTGAGATTCAACTCCTTCTGCGTGAAAATGTACTTCAAACTCTTGTGATCCGTGTATACCTCACAATGGTTTCCAATGAGAAAGTGTCTCCAGGTTTTCAATGCATGCACTATGGCTGCTAACTCCAAATCATGTGTAGAATAATTCAACTCATGAGGCTTAAGTTGGCGTGAGGCATATGAAACAACTCTTCCTTCTTGCATAAGCACTGCTCCAAGTCCTCGACATGAAGCATCGCAATACACCTAATAATCCTTGGTCTAATCTGGCAAAATCAACATGGGTGATGTAACCAAACGTTTCTTCAACTCCTGGAAACTGGCCTCACTTTCCTCAGTCCATATGAAGTTGGTATCCTTCTTCAACAACTCTGTCATAGGCTTTGTAATCTTTGAGAAATTTTCAATAAATCTCCGGTAGTATCCTGCAAGTCCAAGAAAACTCCGGATCTCTCCAATTGTTGTTGGCGCTTCCCAATTTTCACAGTGTCAACCTTGGTGGGATCTACTGCTATACCTTCTCCGGATATAACGTGTCCGAGAAATCCAACTTCCTTCAACCAAAACTCACATTTGCTAAACTTGGCATATAACTGATGTTCTCTGAGCTTACCAAGTACCAAACACAAATGCTCCTTATGCTCCTCTTCGTTCTTCGAATATACCAGGATATCATCGATGAACACTACGACGAACTTATCCAAAAACTCCATAAACACCTTGTTCATCATGTTCATAAAATATGCAGGTGCATTAGGCAGACCAAATGACATAACGATATACTCGTACATCCCATACCCGGTGGTAAAAGCCATCTTAGGTATATCTTGTTCTCGAATCTTCAACTGATGGTATCCTGATCGCAAGTCGATCTTGGAAAATACCTTAGCTCCTTGCAATCGATCAAACAGATCATTGATCATCGGTAGTGGGTACTTGTTCTTGATGGTTACTTCATTCAATCCTCGATAATCAACAACCATCATTAACGATCCATCCTTCTTTTCCACTAGAAGTACTGGCGATCCCCAAGGCGAAGAACTTGGGCGAATATAACCTTTATCTAGTAACTCCTTAATTTGCTTCTTAATCTCCACCAAATCCTTTGCGGGCATCCTATATGGTCTCTTAGATATTGGCCCTGTGCCTGGCAAAAGCTCAATCAAAAATTCAATATCTCTATCCGGTGGCATGCCTGGCAACTCTTCTGGAAATACATCAGGGAAATCCTTCACCACTGGTACTTCCTCCTGTACAACTCCTGTTAAACAATTTACTTGAGTCCTCTTCGGCACATGCCGGGATACATACTTGATCCTTCTCCCTTCTGGGGTGGTAAGCAAAATTGACTTACTGGCGCAATCGATGTTTCCTCCATACATTGACAGCCAATCCATACCCAGAATTACATCCAAACCTTGTGATTCCAAAATGATCAAATCCGAGGGAAACACATGCCTACCTATACTCAATGGCACTTAAAAACATCCTTTGCTAGCCATATACTCCGCTCCTGGTGAGCTTACTAACATAGGGGTTCTAAGAACTTTGGGGGGCAGATTATACTTATCCACAAATTCCCTTGATATGTATGAATGCGATGCACCAGTATCAAAAAGAACGAGTGCAGTAAATGACTTAACCAAAAACTTACCGATTACTGCATCCGGCTGCTCTTCAACCTCCTCCACGTTAACGTGGTTCACCTGTCCCCTGTTGAAAGGGTTCAGCTTCTTCCTAGAGCTTCCATTGCCATTTCCATTCTCGGATTCAGGACATTCATTGGCATAATGTCCGGTCTTCTGGCACTTGAAACAAGTGACTTGACTCAGGTCTCTCTTGGCTGGGGTTGATGGGTTGGTGCGGTTCTGGCCGTTGCTTCCTCCATTCCCATTACCATTCTTGGTGCCATTGTGATTGTGTGAGCTACCTCCTCCATGGGTATGCTGAAAATATCCTCCCGGTCTATGGGTAAAACGTGGCTTCTGCTGAGCTCCTAAATTGTACTTCCCTTGTCCATACTTCCTCTTGCGATTCTCAATCTGCTGTTGCTTCCCTTCAATCATGAGAGCACGATCTACCAACTCCTGGTAGTTGTTGAACGTTGCTACCATCAACTACATGCTCAACTCATCATTCAGTCCTTCCAGAAACTTCTCTTGCTTAGATGCATCCATAACTACGTCATCTGGGGCATAACATGCTAACTTACTAAAGTCCTCCACATACTGGCCAACTATCCGTCCTCCTTGGCGCAAATTGCGAAACTCTCGCTTCTTCATGGCCATAGCTCCTGCTGAAACATGGGCAGTACAGAAAGCCTGCTGAAATTGGTCCCATGTGACAGTGTCGACAGGGAAAGTGGCTGTGAAATTCTCCCACCATGATGCCGCAGGTCCTTCAAGCTGATGTGCGGCAAACTTCACCTTTTCTGCATCTGTGCATCCTGCCGTGGTCAACTCCCTTGCTATCTTGCGGAGCCAATCGTGTGCTACTATCGACTCAGTGCTACTGGAAAACACCGGCGAATTCAGCCTAAGAAAACGGGCTAAGTGATCAACAGGTGGTGGTGGTGGGTTGTTGTTGTTCCCTTGATTCTGATTCTGGACTAGCAACTGCATCAATGTGTTCTGCTGCTGGATCAACTGAGTGAGCTCCGGTGGGAAGGTAAATCCGGAGTCACGTCTCGGAGGCATCGGAGGGTTTAGAAGAGATGAGATTTAAGAATAGAGAGGGGTCTAGAGAGAAAACACTACCCATATGCACATGAGGCAAAAGCAAACAATTCACCTCATTCAATCAAACAAGGGCATAAAATCGATCAAACTATCACAAAAGTGCTCGGACTACTATATTTACGTGGTGGACTACTACTACTGTTGGGGTGGTCTACTAGAAATATTCTTCGGTTGCAAACTCCATGATATCTGCTCCAGCTTCATCAACATAGTCATCATCGCTATCATCTGGATCCGAGTCGGTGTCGTCGATGATGATGTAGTCTTCCGGGCGAATCTCCTTGGATTCTTCGTCTTCTTCTACTGGTGTAGGGCCTCCCATGAATACTCCAATCTTCTTGATCAGATCGTCATTCTTCTCCACTAATACTTCGATTTCCTCTTCATAATCTTCACGTGTAGCCTTGAGTTCTTCCTCCAGTTCCTTGATTCTTGTCCTTGCCTTCTTCAGATCTATCATGTCAGCGCACATCTGGTTCTCCTGATGTCGAATGTGCTGGTTTAACTCCTGGATAAAAGCTGCAATTGTTCTATCCTTCCTGGTGCTGATCATCTCCCAGTGCTCATCTCGGTGCCCACAAATCTGGTAGATAGTATCCTTGAGATTGTTGCGGTGAACTTCTCCAATGCGTCCCATGGCGATGTGACCTGCCATGCTCTTTCCTAGATTCCAAGTTGGTGCATCAAAAGAAAACTCTATGGGCTCAGTGACTGGCATGAACGTCCTTCATGGAACTTGAACTTGAATCATCCAGCGCTCCTCTTCAGGTAAAGTGGCATTGTAGGTTCTGGTGAAGCTTGGTACTCCTATGTTTTGGTATCTAGTGACTTCCTTCAAGTGACGTCCAAAGGGTGCATCTTCATCCAGTTGCATGAACTTGTTCCTTGCATCCGCCATCCTAAAAGAGTAGAAAAGATGAGAAGTCAGAATGAGAAGAGAATGAGTAGTGATCTAGGTCTTTTAGCTTAGTGGTCGTGTCCTACAGTCAGCGTGTGCTCTGATACCATCTTGTAGCGACCAGACCTCAAACGGTCCAATCTCTATGATCAGGTGTCATCCCTGGATCAGTAATGCTGACACCACACAGTACTTGAAGGGTTTATAACAGAGTATAAATCACACACTTATTACATCGAGTGTCTCAAAATAGAACTTGTTACAATAAATATGGCTTAAGGCCATCTAATAATGATAACAACGGAAGGCTTGGAAGATAAGTGAGTCCATCAACTCCAATGGCATCACTGAGTATAGAACCACGACCTAAAAACACCTTAATTGTCGTCTGAAAAGTCTACAACATGAACGTTGCAGCCCGAAACGGGTCAGCACATGGAATATGCTGGCAATGTAACACATAGAGATGCAATGAAAGTAATAGGCTATACTATATGCATATTTGGCTGGTGGAAAGCTCTATGGTTATAGTTTTACGTAAAGCCAATTTTTCCCTACTCCAAAGGAATAAATTTTATTTAACTATCATGGTAGTTGTTAAACATTGAGAATGGTTGACAACATTCTCAATCCCAATTAAGCATCATCATTAAAAGAAAACCCAACAAAATTAATTAGATTAACATGATGAGATTCACATGAAAATCCAGGTACTAGATACTTAAGATGTCCATAACCGAGGACATTACTAACCATGATTAGTTTATACACTCTGCAGAGGTTTGCGCACTTTTCCCCACAGGACTCGATCTCCTCCATTGGGATTCTCGCACTACACGGTGTTTGAGAAACGAATGACCGAGATATAGTCTTTCAGAGGCGCTAGCACCTTACGATCAGGTAGACCATTACACCTACTTTCCCCTACATCTGCTAGTCTACCACTGTAAGAGTTTGCACGACTTAATCAACTATGCTAGAGCCCATAATAGCTTGTGGCTGGACACGGAAGTTTCTAGCATGAATAATCTCATGATCCCTTTAAGCCTGGGTGGCGGTCCAAAAGAAAAACAGGCAATCACTGGAATACCCAGGTGCCTCAATCCACCCAGATGTGTATTGAAGTTGCCACCTTAGATAAACCATTAATTTAACAATCTCACATCTGTTATGGATTTCACTCACCCAATCCACGTCTACTAGCATAGCATGGCATAATAAGCAAACGTAGAAGTAACTCCCAAAGGTTTGATAATAAACAGGTAATATGTACTACCTCAACTACTTCCCATGACCCACAATTTAATTAGATCCTAATCATGCAATGTGTGAGGATTGATCTAATGCAATAAAAACTGGGTAGTAGGAGGTACGATCAAAGTGTTACTTGCCTTGCTGATGATCCGCAAAACCTAGCAATTCGAAGTAGCAAGCGGCGCACTCCGGGTACTCTATCGCAAACAAACAAGCATACAATAAGTACTCAACTAATGCACAGGTAAAACTCGAATAAGAGATCCAACCAGAAAGTTCAACTTAAGAACTCCGGTTGGCAAAAAGAATCAAATCGAGCGAAGCAACGAAAGACAAACGGCAAAAGAAATCGGCTTCGTTTATTATTCTGGATCTAGGGAAATTTTTACCATGGAAAAAACTTGTTTGAGTTGGTTAAACGGAAAGAGGGTTTCAAGATGAAACTCCAGGCGCTTGAATCGCGTGATTCCGGTAAACGAGCGAAAAGTTATACTAAAACGAAAATCGGATCAGAAATCGCGATCAGAAAAATCGCGGATTTAATCCGAGAAAAAGAAAACGATGAACAGATTAACGAACGAACGTTCGTTATCTTGATCTAAACGATGAACGCGTTCGTTAAAACGAATGAACGAGCGAATGCTCGCTAATTAACTAAACCGAAAAAACCGATCTAACGAAAAAGAAAACAGATCTAAGTTTTTTTTTAAAACCGATCAGTTTTCTTCACGAAAATGGAGGCAATGGCGTCTACCTCGGCAGCTCCGGCGAACGGCGGCGGTGGCGGGGCGGCTCTGGCGATCATCAGCGGCGGCGACGGGGTGGCGCGGGTGGCGGCGGGTGGCGCTATGGCGCGGCGCGGGTGGCGGCGCGGGGCACCCGCGCGGCAGGGCGGCGGCGGCTAGGGTTAGAGTTTGGGGCGGGTGGCGGTTGGGCTGTCCCAGGCCTTGGGCGGCGCTATAAAAAGGCCTCGGCCAGGGAGTCCTGGCCGGATACGGCCCTTAGGTCGGTTCAGACTTTTTTTAAATAATTACGCTCAGAAAAAAACAAAAGAAATAATAAACGGACTCCAAAAATCCCGAAATAAAATTTCCCCGACTTCTAAAATCAAGCTGCACAGGATGAACATTTATTTGGGGCCTAAATGCAATTTTGAAAAATGCGCATTTTTCCTAAATTCAAATAGAATAGCAAATAAAACCAAAATAAAATCTTATTTGATTTTTTTAAATCCTCAATATTTCTTTATTTTGGGAAAGTCATTTTATTCCCTCTCTCATATTTTTGTAATAGAAATAATTGAAGATAAAATAAATAAAATCAAATGATCCTATTTTGAAAATTTGAGAAAACTCAAATATGAAAATAACGAAATCCCCAACTCTCTCCGAGGGTCCTTGAGTTGCGTAGAATTTCTAGGATCAACCAAAATGAAATAAAATATGATACGCAATGATGATCTAGTGTATAACATTCCAAATTGAAAATTTGGTATGTTACAGTTACCTTGCCATCATATTCTATGTGCTGACCCGTTTTTGGGCTTCAACGTATCATGTTGCAGTCTTTTCAGAGGACGAGTAAGGAGCCTTAGGTCGTGGTCTTTCACTCAGTGATGCCGTTGGAGTTGATGCACTCACTTTATCTTCCAAGCCTTCCACTATTATCATATTAGATGGCCTTAAGCCATATTTATTGTAATAAGTTCTCTTTTGAGACATTCAATGTAATAAGTGTGTGATTGCCACTCTGTTATAAATCCTTCGAGTACCGTGTGTGTCAGCATTACCGATCCAGGGATGACACTTATACACAGAGATCAGACAATTTGAGGTATAGTCGCTACAAAGATGGTATCAGAGCATACACTGACTGTAGGACACGACCACTAAGCTAAAGCCCTAGATCACTATTCTCTTCTCATTTCTAACTCCTCTCCTTTTTCTACTCTTTAGGATGGAGGACGCAAGGAACAAGTTTGCGCAATTGGATGAAGACGCCCCCTTTGGAAGACACTTGAAGGAAGTCACTAGGTACTTAAACATTGGAATACCAAGATTCACCGGGACTTACAACGCCACTTTACCAGAAGAGGAGCGATGTATGATTCAAGTTCAAATTCCAGGAAGGACATTCACACCAGTCACCAAACCCATCGAGTTTTCCTTTGATGCACCAACATGGAGTCTAGGAAAGAGTATGGCAGCTCACATCACCATGGGATGCATTAGAGAAGTTTACCACAAGGAGCTTAAGGATACTATCTGCCAGATTTGTGGGCGCCGAGATGAGCAATGGGAGATGATTAGCACCAGGAAGGATAGATCCATTGCAGCTTTCATCCAGGAGTTAAACCAGCATATTCGCCGCCAGGAGAACCAGATGTGCGCAGGCATGATAGATCTTAAGAAGGCAATGACCAGGATCACGGAGCTTGAAGAGGAACTCAAGGCTACTCGTGAAGATTATGAGGAAGAAATCGTTGTACTAGTAGAAAGAAATGACGATCTGGAAAGGAAGCTAGGAGTATTTATGGGAGACCCTGCACCAGGAGGAGAAGATGAAGAACCCAAGGAGATTCGTCCGGAGGACTGCATCATCATCGACGACACCAATTCGGACCCCGACGATAGCGATGATGACTATGTTGATGAAGCTGGAGCAGATGTCATGGAGTCTTCGACCGATCAATATTTCTAGTTGACCACCAAAGTAGTAGTAGTAGTCTACCATGTAAATAGTATAGTCCAAGCACTTTGTAATGATAGTTCTAGACTAATTGTATGCCTCGCTTGATTGATTGCGTGATATGATTGTGTTTGTCTCATGTGCATATGGGTAGTGTTTTTTCACTAGACCTCGCTCTATTCTATTCTCTTCTCTCTAAACCCTCAGATGCCTCTGAGACGTGACCCCGGATTTACCTTTCCACCGGAGCTCACTCAGTTGATCCAGCAGTAGAATACCCTGATGCAGCTGTTAGTTCAGAACCAAGGCAACAACAACAACAACAACCCACCGCCACCACCACCACCAGTTGACAACTTAGCCCGTTTTCTGAGGTTGCAGCCGCCGGTGTTCTCCAGTAGCACCATCCGATAGTTGCAGATGATTGGCTCTGCAGGATTGGAAGGGAGTTAACCACTGCTGGATGCACAGATGCTGAGAAGGTGCGTTTTGCCGCACACCAATTGGATGGACCAGCAGCCTCATGGTGGGAGAATTACACTGTCACTTACCGTATAACCAATGTCACATGGGATCAGTTCCAGGAAGCTTTCCATACTGCCCATGTATCAGCAGGAGCTATCGCCATAAAGAAGCATGAGTTTCGCAACTTACGCCAAGGAGGACGCACTGTTGGCCAGTATGTGGATGAGTTTAGCAAGTTAGCACGTTATGCTCCAGATGACGTTGCTATGGATACAGCTAAGAAGGAGAAGTTTCTGGAGGGACTGAATGATGAGCTAAGCATGCAGTTGATGGTAGCAAATTTTAATAACTATCATGAGTTGGTGTATAGAGCTCTCATGCTTGAAAGGAAGCAACAACAGATTGATAGCCGCAAGAGGAAGTATGGACAGGGGAAGTATAATTCTGGAGCCCAGCAGAGACCCCATTTCACCCCGAACTCGGGAGGACTTGTTCATAACCATGGAGGCCACACTCATAATGGAGGAAGTTCGCACAACCATAATGGCCCCAAGAACGGCAATGGTAATGGAGGAAGTAGCGCACAGAACCGTTCCAACCCCGCAACACCGCCAAGAAGGATCTAAGCCACGTTACTTGCTACAAGTGTCAGAAGACCGGACATTACGCCAATGAATGTCCTGAAGCTAAGAATGGAAATGGCAATGGAAGCTCTGGGAAGAAGCCCAACCCTTTCAACAGGGGACAAGTGAACCACGTTAATGTGGAGGAGATCGAAGCCTAGCCAGACGCAGTAATTGGTAAGTTTTTGGTTGAGTCTTTTACTGCAGTCGTTCTTTTTTATACTGGTGCATCGCATTCATACATATCGAGGGGATTTATGGATAAGTATAACCTGCCCACTAGAGTACTTAGGACACCCATGTTAGTAACCTCACTCGGAGCAGAGTATATGGCAAGCCATGGATGTTTTCAGATGCCATTGGCCATAGGTAGGCATGTTTTCCCCTCCGATCTTATAATTTTGGAATTGCAAGGTTTGGATGTGATTCTGGGTATGGATTGGCTATCGATGTATGGAGGAAACATTGATTGCGCCAGTAAGACGATTTTACTCACCACCCCAGAAGGAAGAAGGATCAAGTATGTATCCCGGCATGTGTCGAATAGGACTCAAGTAAATTGCTTATCGGGAGTAGTACAGGAGGAAGTACTAGTGGTGAAGGAATTTCCACATGTATTTCCAGAAGAGTTGCCAGGCATACCACTGGATAGAGACATAGAGTTTTTGATAGAGCTTTTGCCAGGCATAGGGCCAATATCTAAGAGACCGTACAGGATGCCCGCACAGGATTTAGAAGAAATTAAGAAGCAGATCAAGGAGTTACTGGATAAGGGATACATTCGCCCAAGCTCGTCACCTTGGGGATCACCAGTACTTCTAGTGGAGAAGAAGGATGGATCTTAAGGATGGTTGTTGATTATCGTGGATTGAATGAAGTAACGTTCAAGAACAAGTACCCACTGCCGATGATCAATGATTTATTTGATTAGCTCCAAGGAGCTAAGGTGTTTTCCAAGATCAATCTGCCATCAGGTTATCACCAGTTGAAGATTCGAGAGCAGGACATACCTAAGACAGCTTTTACCACAAGGTATGGGCTATATGAGTATACCGTTATGTCATTTGGCCTGACTAACGCACCCGCCTACTGTATGAACATGATGAACAGGGTGTTTATGGAGTTTTTGGATAAGTTTGTCGCAGTGTTCATTGATGATATTCTGGTTTACTAAAGAATGAAGAAGAACGTAAAGAACACTTGCGTTTGGTACTTGGCAAGCTCAGGGAACATCAGTTATACACCAAGTTCAGCAAGTGTGAGTTTTGGTTGAAGGAAGTTGGATTTCTTGGACATGTTATATCTGGAGAAGGAATAGCAGTAGACCCCAACAAAGTTGTCACCGTGACAAATTGGGAAGCACCCACGATAGTTGGAGAGATCCGGAGTTTTCTTGGACTCGCAGGATACTACTGGAGGTTCATTGAGAATTTCTCAAAGATTACTAAACCAATGACGGAGTTGTTAAAGAAGGACACCAAGTTCAATTGGACCGAGGAATGTGAGGCCAGTTTCCAAGAGTTGAAGAGACGCTTGGTTACATCACCGGTGTTGATTCTACCAGATCAATAAAAGGATTATGAAGTGTATTGCGATGCTTCTCGTCGAGGACTTGGAGCCGTGCTTATGCAGGAAGGAAGAGTTGTTTCATATGCCTCATGACAGTTTAAACCCCATCAGTTAAACTATGCTACGCATGATTTGGAGTTAGCAGCCGTAGTGCATGCGTTGAAGACATGGAGACATTTTCTCATCGGAAACCATTGTGAGGTATACACGGATCACGGATCACAAGAGTTTGAAGTATATCTTCACACAGAAGGAGTTGAATCTCAGGCAGAGGAGATGGTTGGAACTCATTAAGGATTATGACATGAAGTTGCACTATCATCCTAGAAAGGCTAACATAGTAGCTGATGCGTTGAGCCGCAAGAGTCATGACAATACCCTCATGACCGGAGGATTACCCAGGGAGTTAGAAGAAGACCTTCGTGAGCTATGTTTGGAGATAGTTCCGAGAGGTTATGTAGCAGCTTTGGAGATCCAGTCCACTTTGATGGATAAGATCAGAGAAGCACAAAAGACGGACAAGGAGATTGCCGAGATAAAGGAAAGGATGAGCAAAGGAAAAGATAAGGGATTTTGTGAGGATGAGCATGATACTTTATGGTTTGAGGACCGCGTGTATGTGCCAAAAGATCAGGAGATCAGGAAGTTGATTCTGCAAAAGGCCCATGATTCACCATATTCGATTCACCCAGGAAATACCAAGATGTATCTAGATTTGAAGGACAGGTTCTGGTGGACCGGTATGAAGAAGGATATTGCGGAGTATGTAGCAGTTTGTGATGTATGTCAGAGAGTGAAGGAAGAACATCATAAGCCAGCAGGATTGCTACATCCATTGCCTATACCCGAATGGAAGTGGAATAAACTAGGCATGGATTTTATCACGGGATTGCCCAGGGCTCGTTCAGGCTATGACTCGATATGGGTTGTAGTTGATAGATTGATGAAAGTAGCCATTTTCATCCCAGTAAAGACCACTTACACCAGTGCTAAGTTGGCAAAGATCTATACGACCAGGATCGTATGTATGCATGGAATTCCAAGGACCATTGTATCAGATAGAGGAACCCAGTTTACCCCAAAGTTTTGGAATCAGTTGCATGAAACTTTGGGAACCAGACTAGAGTTCAGTACAACTTTTCACCCGTAAATAGATGGACAGACTGAAAGAGTAAATCAAATTCTGGAGCACATATTGAGAGCTTGTGCGCTAGACTATGGATCTAGTTGGGACGGTAATTTGCCTTATGCAGAGTTCTCTTATAACAACAGTTATCAAGCTAGTTTGAAGATGGCCCCTTTCAAAGCACTGTACGGAAGGAGGTGCAGAACACCGTTGTTATGGGACGAAGTTGGAGACCGACAGTTGTTTGGACCAGATTTGATTAAAGAGTCTGAAGAGAAGGTTAAGCTGATTCGTGATAGACTCAAGATAGCGCAATCCATGTAGAAGAGTTATGCGGATTCAAAATGCAAGGAGACAACCTACGAAGTCGGAGACAGAGCGTATCTTCGAGTATCACCACTCCGAGGCGTGAAGCGTTTTGGAGTTAAGGGAAAGTTAGCACCACATTTTGCGGGACCATACAGAGTTTTGGTGCGTATGGGAGAAGTTTCTTACAAGTTGGAACTACCCGAAGGATTGTCCGGAGTTCACGATGTTTTCCATGTTTCTCAGTTGAAGAAGTGCCACGCGGAGATGGCAGAAATTCCTCTGAGAGATATAGTGCCACTAGAAGCAATACAGTTAGATAGCGATTTGACCTACGAGGAGAAACCAATCAAGATACTCGAGTTTACCAGTCGAGTTACAAGCAGCAAGGTTATCAAATTTTGCAAGGTTCAGTGGGGTCACCATACCGAGGATGAAGCCACTTGGGAACGAGAAGAAGACTTACG
The DNA here is from genome assembly GCF_002162155.2 of Triticum dicoccoides. Classification (NCBI taxonomy): domain Eukaryota; kingdom Viridiplantae; phylum Streptophyta; class Magnoliopsida; order Poales; family Poaceae; genus Triticum; species Triticum dicoccoides. The sequence goes on from NC_041386.1 coordinate 491,924,554, forward strand.
AAAGGATCACCCTCACCTATTTTCTAGCCAACCCGAATCTCGAGGGCGAGATTCATCTTAAGGGGGGTAGGTTTGTAACATCCCAAATTTTCAATTTGGAATGTTATACATTAGAGCATCATTGCATATCATGTTTTATTGCATTTTGGTTGATCCTAGAAAATTCCACGCAACTCAAGGACCTACGGAGAGAGTTGGGGATTTCGTTATTTTCATATTTGGGTTTTTCTCAAATTATGAAAAGAGGATCGTTTGATTTTAATTATTTTTCTCTGAATTATTTCTTTAATTAAAAATAAAAGAGAGAGATAAAATGACTTCCTCAAAATAAAGAAATATCAGAGATTTAATACTAAAATCAAATAGGATTTTTATTCGGAGTTTTATCGCTATTTTATTTGAATTAGGAAAAAAATGTGTTTTTCGAAATTGCGTTTTAGGCCCAAATAAATGTTCACCTTGTCCGTCTTATTTTTAGAGGACAGGGAAAATTTATTTCGGGATTTTTGGAGTCCGTTTAGTATTTCTTTTCTTTCTTTTTCTGCATGTCGAAATTATTTAAAAAAAAAGTCGACCGACTTAGGGCCGTATTCGGCTAGGACTTCTCGGGCCGGCCTTTAAAAGCCGCCGCCTCGAGGCCCGTTCAACTCGCCCTGCCACCTGAACCCTAACCCTAAGCCGCCACTGCCAGCCGCCGCCGCGCACCACCGCCCGCGCCCCGCGCCGCCGCCCCGCCACCCGTGCCGCCTTGCCGGAGCTCGCCACCGTCCCACCGTTGCTCTCGCTACCGCCGACTCACCGGACCCTGCCGGAGTTCGAGGTAGCCACCGGTTTTTTTAAAACCGATCAGTTTTATTTCGTAAACCCTAGATCCATTTTTCTTTTAGATCCGGTTCGGTTTTTTTATTTAGTTATTTAGCGAACACCCGCTTTTACGTTCGGTTTTATGAATGGTTTTCACGTTTAGCCGTAGACAACGAACATTCGTTCGTGAGCCTGTTCGTCAGTTTTTCTTTTTCTCGGATTTTCCACGATTATTTTCAATCGTGATTTCTGATCCGATTTTCGTTCTAGTATAACTTTTCGCTTGTTTATCGGAATCAGGCGATTCAAGCGCCTAGAGTTTTGTCTTGAAACCCTCTTTCCGTTTAATCAACTTAAACAAGTTTTTGCTACTATAAAATTTGACCTAGTTCCAGATTAGTAAACGAAGCTTGTTTCTCTCGCCATTTGAGTTTTGTTGCTTCGTTTGATTTGATTCTTTTTGCCAACCGGATTTCTTAAGTTGAACTTTCTGGTTATATCTCTTATTTGAGTTTTACCCGTGCTTTTCTTGATTGCTTATTGTATGGTTGTTTGATTGCGATAGAGTACTTGTAGTGCGAAGCGTGCTACATCGAGTCTCTAGGTTTCGTGGATCATCAGCAAGGCAAGTAACACTTTGATCATACCTATTACTTCCCAGTTTTCATTGCATTAGATCAACCCTCAAACATTGCATGGTTAGGATCTAAATTAAATTGTGGGGTTGGGAAGTAGACGAGGTAGTACCTATTCACCTGTTTATTATCAAACCCTGGGAGTTACTTCTACGTTGCTTATATCGCTATGCTATGCTTGTAGACGTGGATTGGGTTTGAGTGTATTCATGACAGATGTGAGATTGTTTAATTAAATGTTATCTTAAGGTGGCAACTTTAATACACATCTGGGTGGATTGAGGCACCTGGGGTATCTAGTGATTGCCTGTATTTTTGGAAATCCCGGGGTACCGTGTGATTTCCTATGGACCGCCACCCAGGCTCAAAGGGATCATAAGATTATTCATACTGGAAACTTCCGTGTGCAGCCACATGCCATTATGGGCTTAGGCATAGTTGATTAAGTCATGTGAACTCTTACAGTGGTATACTAGCAGATGTAGGGGATTGTAGGTGTACCGGTCTACCCATCGTAAGGTGCTAACGCTTCTGAAATACTGTGTCTCAGCCATCCATTTCTCACCATGTAGTGCGAGAAATCTAACAGAGGAGATCGAGTCTTGTGGGGAAAAGTGCACAAACCTGTAACATCCCAAATTTTCAATTTGGAATGTTATACATTAGATCATCATTGCATATCATATTTTATTTTGCATTTTGGTTGATCCTAGAAATTCTACACAACTCAAGGACCCACGGAGAGAGTTGGGGATTTCGTTATTTTCATATTTGAGTTTTCTCAAATTTGGAGAATATGAATTATTTTATCATCAATTATTTCTATTACAAAAATATGAGAGAGGGAATAAAATGACTTTCCCAAAATAAAGAAATATTGAGGATTTAATAATAAAATCAAATAAGATTTTATTTCGGAGTTTCTCGGTATTTAATTTGAATTTAGGAAAAATGTGCGTTTTTCAAAATTGCATTTAGGCCCCAAATAAATGTTCACCTTGTGCGGCTTGATTTTAGAAGTACGGGAAAATTTATTTTGGGATTTTTGGAGTCCGTTTAGTATTTCTTTTTATTTTTCTTCTGCGCGTAATTATTAAAAAAAAGACGAACCGACCTAGGTCCGTGTCCGACTAGGACTCCCGGCCCGTTAGGCTATATAAGCCGGGGGAGAGGCCCAGCCGAAATCCTAGCCCCGCCCCAGCCGCCCCAAGCCGCCCTAGCCGCCCCAAGCCGCCCCAGCCGCCCCAAGCCGCCCCAGCCGCCCCAAGCCGCCGCCGCGCCGCCGCCGCCGCACGCCGCCCGAGGTTTGCCGCCTCGATTTCCGCACCGGTTTTTTTTTCGAAAAACCGTTCGGTTTTTTCGTCGGTTTTTTTCTAGTTCCGTTTTATTTTAAATAGATCGGTTTTTCCAGTTTATTTAAATAGCGAGCGTTCGTCCGTTCGTTCATTCTAGCGAACGTTCGTCGTTTTTCTTTTTCTCGGATTTAATCCGTGATTTTTCTGATCGCGATTCCTCATCCGATTTTCCTTTTAGTATAACTTTTCGCTCGTTTATCAGAATCAGGCGATTCAAGCGCTTGGAGTTTCGTCTCGAAACCCTCTATCCGTTTAACCAACTTAAACAAGTTTTTGCTACTGTAAAATTTGCCTTAGATCCATATTAGTAGAATGAAGTTGTTTTCTTTCGCCGTTTGACTTTCGTTGGTTCGTTCGATTTGATTCTTTTTGCAAACCGGAGTTCTTAAGTTGAACCTTCTGGTTAGATCTCTTATTCGAGTTTTACCCATGCATTAGATGAGTACTTATTGTATGCTTGTTTGTTTGCTTGCGATAGAGTACCCGGAGTGCGCCGCTTGTTACTTCTAATCACTAGGTTTCCCGGATCAATAGCAAGGCAAGTAACACTTTGATCATACCTTTCCTACTACCCAGTTTTATTGCATTAGATCAATCCTCACACATTGCATGATTAGGATCTAATTAAATTGTGGGATGGGAAGTAGTTGAGGTAGTACCTATTACCTGATTATTATCAAACCTTTGGGAGTTACTTCTGCGTTTGCTTATTATGCCATGCTATGCTAGTAGACGTGGATTGGGTGAGTGATATCCATGACAGATGTGAGTTTGTTAATTAATGGTTTATCTAAGGTGGCAACTTAAATAGACATATGGGTGGATTGAGGCACCTGGGTATTCCAGTACTTGCCTGTTTTCTTTTGGACCGCCACCCATGCTCAAAGGGATCATGAGACTATTCATACTAGAAACTTCCGTGTGCAGCCACAAGCTATTATGGGCTCTAGCATAGTTGACTAAGTCGTGCGAACTCTTACAGTGGTAGACTAGCAGATGTAGGGGATGTAGGTGGTACGGTCTACCCGATCGTAAGGTGCTAGCGCTTCTGAAAGACTATGTCTCGGTCATCCGTCTTCTCAAACACCATGTAGTGCGAGAAACCAAACGGAGGCGATCGAGTCTTGTGGGGAAAAGTGCGCAAACCTCTGCAGAGTGTAATAAACTAATCATGGTTAGCCGTGTCCCCGGTTATGGACATCTTGAGTATCTAGTACCTGGATTATCATGTGAATCTCAACATGTTACTCTAAATTAATTTTGTTGGGTTTTGTTTAATGATGATGCTTAATTGGGATTGAGAATGATGTCAACCATTCTCAATGTTTAACAACTACCATGATAGTAATTAAATTTATTCCTTTGAAGTAGGGAAAAATTGGCTTTACGCAAAACTGTAACCATAGAGCTTTCCACCAGCCAAATATGCATATAGTATAGCTGTTTCATTCCATTACTCTCTATGTGTTACATTGCCAGCATATTCTAAGTGCTGACCCGTTTCGGGCTGCAACGTTAATGTTGCAGACTTTTCAGACGATGATTAAGGAGTTTTTAGGTCGTGGTTCTATACTCAGTGATGCCGTAGGAGTTGATGGACTCACTTATCTTCCAAGCCTTCCACTGTTATCGTTATTAGATTGCCTTAAGCCATATTTATTGTAATAAGTTCTCTTTTGAGACACTCGATGTAATAAATGTAGGATTGCTACTCTGTTATAAATCCTCCGAGTACTTTGTGGTGTCAGCATTACTAATCCAGGGATGACACCGGAGAACAGAGATCAGATTGTTTGAGGTCTGGTCGCTATAGAGATGGTATCAGAGCACACGCTGACTGTAGGGCACGACCACTAAGCTAAAGACCTAGATCACTATTCACTCTCTTCTCTTCTGACCTCTCATCTTTTCTACTCTTTAGGATGGCGGATGCAAGGAACAAGTTCACGCAACCAGATGAAGATACACCCTTTGGACGTCACTTGAAGAAAGTCACTAGATACCTGAACATAGGAATACCAAGCTTCACCAGAACCTACAACGCCACTTTACCTGAAGAAGAGCGCTGGATGATTCAAGTTCAAGTTCCAGGAAGGACGTTCATGCCAGTCACTGAGCCCATAGAGTTTTCTTTTGATGCACCAACTTGGAATCTAGGAAAGAGCATGGCAGGTCACATCGCCATGGGACGCATTGGAGAAGTTCACCGCAATGATCTCAAGGATACTATCTACCAGATTTGCGGGCACCGAGATGAGCACTGGGAGATGATCAGCACCAGGAAGGATAGATCAATTGCAGCTTTTATCCAGGAGTTAAACCAGCACATTCGACGTCAGGAGAACCAGATGTGCGCTGACATGATAGATCTGAAGAAGGCAAGGACAAGAATCAAGGAACTGGAGGAAGAACTCAAGGCTACACGTGAAGATTATGAAGAGGAAATCGAAGTATTAGTGGAGAAGAATGACGATCTAATCAAGAAGATTGGAGTATTCATGGGAGGCCCTACACCAGTAGAGGAAGACAAAGAACCCAAGGAGATTAGCCCGGAAGACTACATCATCATCGACGACACAGACTCAGACCCAGAAGAAAGCGATGATGACTATGTTGATGAAGCTGGAGCAGATATCATGGAGTCTGCAACCGAAGAATATTTCTAGTAGACCACCTCATCAGTAGTAGTAGTCCACCATGTAAATATAGTAGTCCGAGCACTTTTGCGATAGTTAGATCGATTGTATGCCCTTGTTTGATTGAATGAAGTGAATTGTTTTATTTTGCCTCATGTGCATATGGGTAGTGTTTTCTCTTTAGACCCCCTCTATTCTTACATCTCATCTTTTCTAAACCCTCAGATGCCTCCGAGACGTGACCCCGGATTTACCTTTCCACCGGAGCTCACCCAGTTGATCCAGTAGCAGAACACATTGATGCAGTTGCTAGTCCAGAATCAGAATCAGGGAAACAACAACAACAACAACCCACCACCACCACCACATGTTGATCACTTAGCCCGTTTTCTTAGGCTGAATCCGCCGGTGTTTTCCAGTAGCACCGAGCCGATAGTAGCAGATGATTGGCTTTGCAAGACAGCTAGATAGTTGACCACAGCAGGATGCACAGATGCGGAGAAGGTGAAGTTTGCCGCACATCAACTTGAAGGACCCGCAGCATCATGGTGGGAGAATTTCACAGCCACTTTCCCTATCGACACTGTCACATGGGACCAGTTTCAGCAGGAGCTATGGCCATGAAGAAGCGTGAGTTTCGCAACTTGTGCCAAGGAGGACGGACAGTTGGCCAGTATGTGGAGGACTTTAGTAAGTTAGCACGTTATGCCCCAGATGACGTCGCTACGGATGCAGCTAAGCAGGAGAAGTTTCTGGAAGGACTGAATGATGAGTTGAGCATGCAGTTGATGGTAGCAACCTTCAACAATTACCAGGAGTTGGTAGATCGTGCTCTTATGATTGAAGGGAAGCAGCAGCAAATTGAGAATCGCAAGAGGAAGTATGGACAAGGAAAGTACACTTCAGGAGCTCAGTAGAAGCCACGTTTTACCCCTAGACCAGGAGGACATTTTCAGCATACCCATGGAGGAGGTAGCTCGCACAATCACAATGGCACCAGGAATGGTAATGGGAATGGAGGAAGCAATGACCAGAATCGCACCAACCCATCAACCCCAGCCAAGAAGGACCTGAGCCAAGTCACTTGCTTTAAGTGTTCGAAGACCGGACATTATGCCAATGAATGCCCTGAAATACAAAATGGAAATGGCAATGGAAGCTCTGGGAAGAAGCCGAACCCTTTCAACAGGGGACATGTGAACCACGTTAGCGTGGAGGAGGTTGAAGCTCATCCTGATGCAGTAATAGGTAAGTTTTTGGTTAAGTCATTTACTGCACTCGTTCTTTTTGATACTGGTGCATCACATTCATACATCTCAAGGGGATTTGTGGATAAGTATAACCTGTCAACCCAAGCCCTTAGGTTACCCATGTTAGTAACCTCGCCTGGAGCAGAGTATGTGGCTAGTCTATGGTGTGGTCGGTTACCATTAAGGATTGGTAACTATGTTTTTCCCTCAGGCCTAATAGTATTGGAATCTCAAGGATTGGATGTGATATTAGGCATGGATTGGTTATCAAAGTATGAAGGGAATATTGAATGCGCTAGTAAGTCAATTTTGCTTACCACCCCAGAAGGGAGAAGGATCAAGTATGTATCCCGACATGCGCCGAAGAGGACTCAAGTAAATTGCTTAACAGGAGTTGTGCAGGAGGAAGTACCAGTGGTAAGGGATTTCCCTGAAGTATTTCCAGAAGAGTTGCCAGGCATGCCACCGGATAGAGATATTGAGTTTTTGATTGAGCTATTGCTAGGCACCGGGCCAATATCAAAGAGACCATATAGGATGCCAGCAAAGGATTTGGTAGAAATTAAGAAGCAGATTAAGGAGTTTCTGGATAAAGGATATATTCGCCCAAGTTCTTCGCCTTGGGGATCGCCAGTACTTCTAGTGGAGAAGAAGGATGGATCGTTAAGAATGGTTGTTGATTATTGAGGATTGAATGAAGTAACAATTAAGAACAAGTACCCACTACCAATGATTAATGATCTGTTTGATCGATTGCAAGGAGCTAAGGTATTTTCCAAGATCGATCTGCGATCAGGATACCACCAGTTGAAGATCCGAGAACAGGATATTCCTAAGATAGCTTTTACCACCAGGTATGGGCTGTACGAGTATACCGTTATGTCATTTGGTCTGACTAACGCACCTGCCTATTTTATGAACATGATGAACAAAGTATTTATGGAGTTTTTGGATAAGTTCGTCATAGTGTTCATTGATGATATCCTGGTCTACTCGAATAATGAAGAGGAGCATAAGGAGCATTTGCATTTGGTACTTGGAAAGCTTAGAGAACATCAATTATATGCCAAGTTCAACAAATGTGAGTTTTGGTTGAAGGAAGTAGGATTCCTCGGACATGTTATATCTGGAGAAGGTATAGCAGTAGATCCTACCAAAGTTGATACCGTGACCAAGTGGGAAGCACCAACAACAGTTGGAGAGATCCGGAGTTTTCTTGGACTCGCCGGATACTACCAGAGATTCATTGAGAATTTCTCAAAGATTGCAAAGCCTATGCCAGAGTTATTAAAGAAAGATACCAAGTTCATATGGACGGAGGAATGTGAGGCTAGTTTCCAGGAGTTGAAGAAATGTTTGGTTACCTCACCAATGTTGATTTTGCCAGACCAGACCAAAGATTATGAGGTGTATTGCGATGCTTCACGTCGAGGACTTGGAGCAGTGCTTATGCAGGAAGGGATAGTTGTTTCATATGCCTCAAGACAACTGAAGCCTCATGAGTTGAATTATGCTACGCATGATTTGGAGTTAGCAACCGTAGTGCATGCTTTGAAAACATGGAGGCATTTCCTCATTGGAAACCATTGTGAGGTGTACATGGATCATAAGAGTTTGAAGTACATTTTCACACAGAAGGAGTTGAATCTCAGACAAAGGAGATGGTTGGAGCTCATCAAGGATTACGATATGAGATTGCATTACCATCCCGGAAAGGCAAATGTAATAGCTGACGCATTAAGCCATAAGAGCCACGTCAATACATTAATGACGGGAGAAATACCAAGGGAGTTAGCCAAAAATCTTCGAGAGTTATGTTTGGAAATAGTTCCGAGAGGCTATGTAGCAGCATTGGAGATTCAGTCAACTTTGATGAACAGAATCAGAGAAGCTCAGAAGACTGACAAAGAGATTGCCTCAATAAAGGAGAAACTGAGCAAAGGAAAAGCTAAAGGATTTCGTGAGGATGAGCACGACACCCTATGGTTTGAAGACCGTGTTTATTTGCCCAATGACCCAGAGATCAGGAAGTTGATTCTACAAGAGGCACACGATTCACCATATTCGATTCACCCAGGAAATACCAAGATGTATTTGGATTTGAAAGATATTTTCTGGTGGACCGGAATGAAGAAGGATATTGTGGAGTATGTAGCAGTTTGCGATGTATGTCAGAGAGTAAAGGTAGAGCATCAGAAGCCAGCAGGATTGTTACAACCATTGCCGATACCCGAATGGAAGTGGGATAAGTTAGGCATGGATTTTATCATGGGATTACCCAGGCTCGTTCAGGCTATGACTCGATTTGGGTTGTAGTCGATCGATTGACGAAGGTAGCTCATTTCGTCCCAGTAAAGACCACTTACACCAGTGCTAAGTTGGCAAAGATATACATGACCAGGATCGTATGTTTGCATGGAGTTCCGAGGAGTATCATATCAGATAGAGGAACCCAGTTTACCTCAAAGTTTTGGAAGCAGTTGCACAAAACTTTGGGAACCAGGCTAGAATTCAGTACAGCTTTTCATCCACAGACAGATGGACAGACCGAGAGAGTCAATCAGATTTTGGAGGATATGCTGAGAGCTTGTGCGCTAGATTACGGATCTAGTTGGGACGACAATTTGCCATATGCAGAGTTCTCTTACAACAACAGTTACCAAACCAGTTTAAAGATGGCCCCTTTCGAAGCCTTGTACGGAAGGAGGTGCAAGACACCGTTATCATGGGACGAAGTTGGAGACCGCCAGTTGTTTGGACCTAACTTGATTAAAGAGTCTGAACAGAAGGTGAAGTTGATTCGCGATAGGCTCAAGGTAGGTCAGTCCAGACCGAAGAGTTATGCAGATTCTAAACGCAAGGAGACAGTTTATGAAGTCGGAGATAGAGCTTATCTTCGAGTATCTCCACTTCAGGGAACAAAGCATTTTGGAGTTAAAGGGAAGTTTGCGCCACGATTTGTAGGACCATATCGAGTTTTGGAGCGTATGGGAGAAGTGGCCTACAAGTTGGAATTACCTGAAGGATTGTCAGGAGTTCATGATGTGTTCCACGTTTCCCAGTTGAAGAAGTGTCACGCGGAGATGGCTGACATACCGTTGAGAGACACAGTGCCATTGGAAACTATTCAGTTGGATAACGATTTGACCTACGAGGAGAAACCAGTTAAGATTTTCGAGTTTGCCAATCGAGTCACTCACAGCAAGGTTATCAAGTTTTGCAAAGTTCAGTGGAGCCACCACACATAGGTTGAAGCCACCTGGGAACGAGAGGAAGATTTTCTCAAGGACCACCCTCACCTATTTTCTAGCCAACCCGAATCTCGAGGGCGGGATTCATCTTAAGGGGGGTAGGTTTGTAACATCCCGAATTTTCAATTTGGAATGTTAAACATTAGATCATCATTGCATATCATATTTTATTTTGCATTTTGGTTGATCCTAGAAATTCTACGCAACTCAAGGACCCACGGAGAGAGTTGGGGATTTCGTTATTTTCATATTTGAGTTTTCTCAAATTTGGAGAATAGGATCATTTGATTTTAATTTTTTTATCATCAATTATTTCTATTACAAAAATATGAGAGAGGAAATAAAATGACTTTCCCAAAATAAAGAAATATTGAGGATTTAATAATAAAATCTAATAAGATTTTATTTCGGAGTTTCTCGGTATTTTATTTGAATTTAGGAAAAATGTGCAATTTTCAAAATTGCATTTAGGCCCCAAATAAATGTTCACCTTGTGAGGCTTGATTTTAGAAGCCCGGGAAAATTTATTTCGGGATTTTTGGAGTCGGTTTAGTATTTATTTTTATTTTTCTTCTACGCGTAATTATTAAAAAAAATGAACCGACCTAGGGCCGTGTCCGACTAGGACTCCCGGCCCGTTAGGCTATATAAGCCGGGTGAGAGGCCCAGACAAAACCCTAGCCCCGCCCCAGCCGCCCCAAGCCGCCCCAGCCGCCCCAAGTCGCCGCCGCCGCCGTCGCGCCGCCATCGCACGCCGCCGGAGGTTCGCCGCCTCGATTTCCCTGCCGTTTTTTTATTTTTTTCGAAAAACCGTTCGGTTTTTCGTCGGTTTTTTTCTAGTTTGTTTTATTTTAAATAGATCAGTTTTTTCGGTTTATTTAAATAGCGAGCGTTCGTCCATTCGTTCGTTCTAGCGAACGTTCGTCATTTTTCTTTTTCTCGGATTTAATCCGTGATTTTTCTGATCGCGATTCCTGATCCGATTTTCCTTTTAGTATAACTTTTCGCTCATTTATCGGAATCAGGCGATTCAAGCGCCTGGAGTTTCGTCTCGAAACCCTCTATCCGTTTAACCAACTTAAGCAAGTTTTTGCTACTGTAAAATTTGCCTTATATCCAGATTAGTAGAACGAATTTGTTTTCTTTCGCCGTTTGACTTTTGTTGCTTCGTTCGATTTGATTCTTTTTGCAAACCGGAGTTCTTAAGTTGAACCTTCTGGTTAGATCTCTTATTCGAGTTTTACCCATGCATTAGATGAGTACTTATTGTATGCTTGTTTTTTTGCTTGCGATAGAGTACCCAGAGTGCGCCGCTTGTTACTTCGAATCACTAGGTTTCCCGGATCAACAACAAGGCAAGTAACACTTTGATCATACCTTTCCTACTACCCAGTTTTATTGCATTAGATCAATCCTCACACATTGCATGATTAGGATCTAATTAAATTGTGGGATGGGAAGTAGTTGAGGTAGTACCTATTACCTGATTATTATCAAACCTTTGGGAGTTACTTCTATGTTTGCTTATTATGCCATGCTATGCTAGTAGACGTGGATTGGGTGAGTGATATCCATGACAGATGTGAGTTTGTTAATTAATGGTTTATCTAAGGTGGCAACTTAAATAGACATATGGGTGGATTGAGGCACCTGGGTATTCCAGGACTTGCCTGTTTTCTTTTGGACCGCCACCCAGGCTCAAAGGGATCATGAGACTATTCATACTAGAAACTTCCGTGTGCAGCCACAAGCTATTATGGGCTCTAGCATAGTTGACTAAGTCGTGCGAACTCTTACAGTGGTAGACTAGCAGATGTAGGGGATGTAGGTGGTACGGTCTACCCGATCGTAAGGTGCTAGCGCTTCTGAAAGACTATGTCTCGGCCATCCGTCTTCTCAAACACCATGTAGTGCGAGAAACCAAACGGAGGCGATCGAGTCTTGTGGGGAAAAGTGCGCAAACCTCTGCAGAGTGTAATAAACTAATCATGGTTAGTCATGTCCCCGGTTATGGACATCTTGAGTATCTAGTACCTGGATTTTCATGTGAATCTCATCATGTTACTCTAATTAATTTTGTTGGGTTTTCTTTTAATGATGATGCTTAATTGGGATTGAGAATGCTGTCAACCATTCTCAATGTTTAACAACTACCATGATAGTAATTATATTTATTCCTTTGAAGTAGGGAAAATTGGCTTTACGCAAAACTGTAACCATAGAGCTTTCCACCAGCCAAATATGCATATAGTATAGCTGTTTCATTCCATTACTCTCTATGTGTTACATTGCCAGCATATTCCAAGTGCTGACCCGTTTCGGGCTGCAACGTTAATGTTGCAGACTTTTCAAACGACAATTAAGGAGTTTTTAGGTCGTGGTTCTATACTCAGTGATGCCGTTGGAGTTGATGGACTCACTTATCTTCCAAGCCTTCCACTGTTATCGTTATTAGATGGCCTTAAGCCATATTTATTGTAATAAGTTCTCTTTTGAGACACTCGATGTAATAAGTGTGTGATTGCTACTCTGTTATAAATCCTCCAAGTACTGTGTGGTGTCAGCATTACTGATCCAGGGATGACACCGGAGCACAGAGATCAGATTGTTTGAGGTCTGGTCGCTACAAAACCTCTGCAGAGTGTACAAACTAATCATGGTTAGCCGTGTCCCCGGTTATGGACATCTTGAGTATCTAGTTCTTGGATTATCATGTGGATCTCATCACTCTTAATTTAATTTGATTGGGTTTAATGATGATTACTTTTAATTGGGATTGAGTTGGGTGAACCTTCTCAATGTTTAACAACTACCATGATAGTTAAATAAAATTTATTCCTTTGCAGTAGGGAAAAATTGGCTTTACGCAAAAACATTTTAACCCTAAGCACTGCCAGGGAGACAACCCGGGAGTTTTAGAGAGTCGTTTATTTCTGTTGAGTGATTTCATATAGTTTAAAAACAAAAATAAATAAAGAGGGAAACCCAAAACTTTTCAAAAAGGGAAGTGAAAGTGAGAAAGACAAGCATTGTTGAAGTGGGGGAGCTCCTGAACTTTGTTCATGCTCATGGAAAATTTGTGAATCTTGATTACAGAAACTTTTCAACAAAAATAATTATCCCCTTGTACAATTCCATTGTATTATAAAAATAATGTGCCAAGGTTTGCCTTTAGGATGTTTACATTGCTTGTTGGTTTGTGCGGTGCAGGATAGACTTTGGCTGTAGTGCATGATTTTACATTTTTTTACTAGAACGTCAAATGGTTCTGAAACGTTTTGCATTGTATTTCTATACAAATTGTTTATTTTTCCTAATTTTGGTAGAATTTTTGGAGTACCATAGGTATGGTGAATGTTCAGATTATTATAGACTGTTCTGTTTTAGACCGATTCTGTTTTTGATGCATAGTTTGCTTGTTTTGATGAAACTATCGATTTCTATTAGTGGATTAAGGCATGGAAAAGTTATATTAAAGTAGATACAATGCAAAAAAAATGAATTGGTTTGCAACAGTACTTAAAGTAGTGATTTGCTTTATTATACTAACGGATCTTACCGAGTTTTATGTTGAAGTTTTGTGTGGATGAAGTGTTCGAAGATCAAGGAGGTCTCGATCTGAGAAGAAGGAAGAGAGGCAAGAGCTGAATGTTGGGGATGCCTGAAGCACCCCAAGTAAATATTCAAGGATACTCAAGCATCTAAGCTTGGGGATGCCCTAGAAGGCATCCCATCTTTGTTCAACAAGTATCAGTATGTTTTCTGATTCGTTTCGTTCATGCGATATGTGCAATCTTGGAGCGTCTTTTGCATTTAGTTTTCACTTTTATTTGATGCACCATGCTGGTATGATATAGTCCTTGGTTGATTTATGGAATGCTCATTGCACTTCACTTATATCTTTTGAGTATGGCTTTATAGAATGCTTCATGTGCTTCACTTATATCATTTGAAGTTTGGATTGCCTGTTTCTCTTCACATAGAAAACTGGCATTTATAGAATGCTCTTTTGCTTCATTATATTTGTTAGAGCATGGGCATATCTTTTGTAGAAATAATTAAACTCTCTTGCTTCACTTATATCTATTTAGAGAGATGACAGGAATTGGTCATTCACATGGTTAGTCATAAAATCCTACATAAAACTTGTAGATCACTGAATATGATATGTTTGATTCCTTGCATTAGTTTTGCGATATAAAGATGGTGATATTAGAGTCATGCTAGTGGGTAGTTGTGGATTGTAGAAATACTTGTGTTGAAGTTTGTGATTCCCGTAGCATGCACATATGGTGAATCGTTATGTGATGAAGTCGGAGCATGATTTATTTATTGATTGTCTTCCTTATGAGTGGCGGTCGGGGACGAGTGATGGTCATTTCCTACCAATCTACCCCCCTAGGAACATGCGTGTAGTACTTTGTTTCGATGCATAATAGATTTTTGCAATAAGTATGTGGGTTCTTTATGACAAATGTTGAATCCATGGATTATACGCACTCTCATCCTTCCATCATTGCTAGCCTCTTCGGTACCGTGCATTGCCCTTTCTCACCTCGAGAGTTGGTGGAAACTTCGCCGGTGCATCCAAACCTCATGATATGATACACTCTATCACACATAAGCCTCCTTATATCTTCCTCAAAACAACCACCATACCTACCTATCACGGCATTTCCATAGCCATTCCGAGATATATTGCCATGCAACTTCCATCATCATCATATACATGACTTGAGTATTTATCGTCATATTGCTTTGCATGATCGTAAGATAGCTAGCATGATGTTTTCATGGCTTGTCCATTTTTTGATGTCATTGCTACGCTAGATCATTGCACATCCCAGTACACCGCCGGAGGCATTCATATAGAGTCATATCTTTGTTCTAGTATCGAGTTGTAATATTGAGTTGTAAGTAAATAAAATTGTCACGATCATCATCATTATAGCATTGCCCCAGTGATGAAAGGATGATGGAGAGTATGATTCCCCCACAAGTTGGGATGAGACTCCAAACTTTAAAAATAAATAAAAGAGGCCAAAGAAGCCCAAATAAAAAATCAGGCCAAACAAGCCCACCAAAAAAAGAAAAGAAAAGAAAAAAATAAAAAAATGAGAGAAAAAGAGAGAAGGGGCAATGTTACTATCCTTTTACCACACTTGTGCTTCAGAGTAGCACCATGTTCTTCATATAGAGAGTCTCTTGAGTTATCACTTTCATATACTAGTGGGAATTTTCATTATAGAACTTGGCTTGTATATTCCGATGATGGGCTTCCTCAAATGCCCGAGGTCTTCATGAGCAAGCAAGTTGGATGCACACCGACTTAGTTTCAGTTTGAGCTTTCATACACTTATAGCTCTAGTGCATCCGTTGCATGGCAATCCCTACTCCTCACATTGACATCAATTGATGGGCATCTCCATAGCCCGTTGATTAGCCGCGTCGATGTGAGACTTTCTCCTTTTTTGTCTTCTCCACACAACCTCCACCATCATATTCTATTCCACTCATAGTGCTATGTCCATGGCTCATGCTCATGTATTCCGTGAAAGTTGAAAAGGTTTGAGAACATAAAAAGTATGAAACAATTGCTTGGCTTGTCATCGGGGTTGTGCATGATTTGAATATTTTGTGTGGTGAAGATGGAGCATAGCCAGACTATATGATTTTGTAGGGATAACTTTCTTTGGCCTTGTTATTTTGAAAAGACATGATTGCTTTATTAGTATGCTTGAAGTATTATTGTCTTAATGTCAAATGATAGACTATTGCCTTGAATCACTCATGTCTTAATATTCATGCCATGATTAGATTACATGATCAAGATTATGCTAGGTAGCATTCCACATCAAAAATTATCTTTTTTATCATTTACCTACTCGAGGACAAGCAGGAATTACCCCAACACACCCAATACAATGGTAAATTGTATAGGTGCACTAGTTTGGCGAAGAGATGGTGATACAAGTGCAATATGGATGGTAGATATAGGTTTTTGTAATCTGAAAATATACTAATGATAAAAGTGAGCACAAACAGTATTGCAATGCTAGGAAACAAGGCCTAGGGTTCATACTTTCACTAGTGCAAGTTCTCTCAACAATAATAACATAATTGGACCATATAACTATCCCTCAACATGCAACAAAGAGTCACTCCAAAGTCACTAATTGCGGAGAACGAACGAAGAGATTATTGTAGGGTATGAAACCACCTCAAAGTTATCCTTTCTGATTGATCTATTCAAGAGTCGTAGTAAAATAACATGAAGCTATTCTTTCCGTTAGATCTATCCTAGAGTCCGTACTAGAATAACACCTTAAGACACAAATCAACCAAAACCCTAATGTCACCTAGATACTCCAATGTCACCTCAAGTATCCGTGGGTAGGATTATACGATATGCATCACACAATCTCAGATTCATCTATTCAACCAACACAAACAACTTCAAAGAGTGCCCTGCTACCTCTTGAGCACTGCGTTGGTTTTCCCTTGAAGAGGAAAGGGTGAGGCAGCAAAGTAGCGTAAGTATTTCCCTCAGTTTTTGAGAACCAAGGTATCAATCCAGTAGGAGGCCACGCACGAGTCCCTCGCACCTACACAAACAAATAAAATCCTTGCAACCAACGCAATAAAGGGGTTGTCAATCCCTTCACGGTCACTTACGAAAGTGAGATCTAATAGATATGATATGATAAGATAATATTTTTGGTATTTTTTATGATAAAGATGCAAAGTAAATAAAGCAAAATAAAAACGATATAGAAATAGCTTGTTAACGGGAGATTAATATGATGGAAAGTAGACCCGGGGGCCATAGGTTTCATTAGTGGCTTCTCTCGAGAGCATAATTATTATGGTAGGTAAATAAATTACTGTTGAGCAATTGACAGAATTGAGCATAGTTATGAGAACATCTAGGTATGATCATGTATATAGGCATCACGTCCAAGACAAGTAGACCGACTCCTGCCTGCATCTACTACTATTACTCCACACATCGACCGCTATCCGGCATACATCTAGAGTATTAAGTTCAAAAGAACAGAGTAACGCTTTAAGTAAGATGACATGACGTACAGGGATAAACTCATGCAATATGATATAAACCCCATCTTGTTATCCTCGATGGCAACAATACAATGCGTGCCTTGCTACCTCTACTGTCACTGGGAAAGGACACCACAAGATTGAACCCAAAGCTAAGCACTTCTCCCATTGCAAGAAAGATCAATCTAGTAGGCCAAACCAAACTGATAATTCGAAGAGACTTGCAAAGATAACCAATCATACATAAAAGAATTCAGAGAAGATTCAAATATTGTTCATAGATAAACTTGATCATAAACTCACAATTCATCGATCTCAACAAACACACCGCAAAAGAAGATTACATCGAATAGATCTCCACGAGAATCATGGAGAACTTTGTATTGAGATCCAAAGAGAGAGAAGAAGCCATCTAGCTAATAACTATGGACCCGAAGGTCTGAGGTAAACTACTCACACATCATCGGAGAGGCTATGGTGTTGATGTAGAAGCCCTCCGTGATCGATGCCCCCTCCGGCGGAGCTCTGGAAAAGGCCCCAAGATGGGATCTCATGGGTACAGAAGGTTGCAGCGGTGGAATTAGGTTTTTGGCTCCTTATCTGGTAGTTTGGGGGTACATAGGTATATATAGGAGGAAGAAGTACGTCGGTGGAGCAACGTGGGCCCCATGAGGGTGGAGGGCGCGCCTGGGGGGCAGGCGCGCCCCTACCTCGTGCCTTCCTGGTAGCTTTCTTGATGTAGGGTCCAAGTCCTCTGGATCATGTTCGTTCCAAAAATCAAGTTCCTGAAGGTTTCATTCCGTTTGGACTCCGTTTGATATACTTTTTCCGCGAAACTCTGAAATAGGCAAAAAAGAACAATTCTGTGCTGGGCCTCAGGTTAATAGGTTAGTCCCAAAAATAATATAAAAGTGTATAATAAAGCCCAATAATGTCCAAAACAGAATATAATATAGCATGCAACAATAAAAAATTATAGATATGTTGGAGACATATCAAGCATCCCAAGCTTAATTCATGCTCGTCCTCGAGTAGGTAAATGATAGAAACAGAATTTTCGATGTGGAATGCTACTTGGCATAATTTCAATGTAATTCTCTTAATTGTGGTATGAATATTCAGATCCGAAAGATTCAAGACAAAAGTTTAATATTGACATAAAAATAATAATACTTCAAGCATACTAACTAAGCAATTATGTCTTCTCAAAATAACATGGCCAAAGAAAGTTATCCCTACAAAACCATATAGTCTGGCGATGCTCTATCTTCACCACACAAAGTATTTAAATCATGCACAACCCCGATGACAAGCCAAGCAATTGTTTCATACTTTTGGTGTTCTAAAACTTTTTCAATCTTCACACAATACATGAGCGTGAGCCATGGACATAGCACTATATGTGGAATAGAATGGTGGTTGTGGAGAAAAAAAGGAGAAGATAGTATCACATCAACTAGGCATATCAACGGGCTATGGAGATGCCCATTAATAGATATCAATGTGAGTGAGTAGGGATTGCCATGCAACGGATGCACTAGAGCTATAAGTGTATGAAAGCTCAACAAAAGGAACTAAGTGGGTGTGCATCCAACTCGCTTGCTCATGAAGACCTAGGCCAGTTTGAGGAAGCCCATCATTGGAATACACAAGCCAAGTTCTATAATGAAAAATTCCCACTAGTATATGAAAGTGATATCATAGGAGACTCTCTATCATGAAGACCATGGTGCTACTTTGAAGCACAAGTGTGGTAAAAGGATAGTAGCATTGTCCCTTCTCTCTTTTTCTCTCATTTTTTTATTTAAGCCTTTTACTTTTATTGTGGCCTCTCTCTTTTTTTTAGTCCGGAGTCTCATCCCGACTTGTGGGGGAATCATAGTCTCCATCATCCTTTCCTCACTTGGGACAATGCTCTAAAAATGATGATCATCACACTTTTATTTACTAACAACTCAACAATTACGAGTCAATACTTAGAACAAAAGATGACTCTATGTGAATGCCTCTGGCGGTGTACCGGGATATGTAATGAATCAAGAGTGACATGTATATATGAAAGAATTATGAACGGTGGCTTTGCCACAAATACAATGTCAACTACATGATCATGCAAAGCAATATGACAATGATGGAGCGTGTCATAGTAAACGGAACGGCGGAATGTTGCATGGCAATATATCTCGGAATGGCTATGGAAATGCCATGATAGGTAGGTATGGTGGCTGTTTTGAGGAAGGTATATGGTGGGTGTATGATACCGGCGAAAAGCGCGCGGTATTAGAGAGGCTAGCAATGGTGGAAGGGTGAGAGTGCGTATAATCCATGGACTCAACATTAGTCATATAGTACTCACATACTTATTGCAAAAATATATTAGTTATCGAAACAAAGTATTACGCACATGCTCCTAGGGGAATAGATTGGTAGGAAAAGACCATTGCTCGTCCCCGACCGCCACTCATAAGGAAGACAATCAATAAATAAATCATGCTCCGACTTCATCAATCATGCTCCGACTTCATCACATAACGGTTCTGTTGACACCAGACTTTGGCACGGCGAAGAACTTAATTAAGATGGTCTCAAATGGAGAAGTGCTCAAAGTGAGAAAGTTCCGTTTTGTCAAAAGGAAAAACTTTGATATTTGGGCCATAGTCATCCGTCTCATCTCTAAGGCCGAAGTTGTGTTCGAAGTACTCAGATTTTGTATTCAGAACAGTATTCGGCTGATTACGCCCCCAAGATTGCCTCTGATGGAAAAAGTTATAACTATAAAGTTCTTCGTCTTGTTGAAACGGACGATTTTGATATAAGAATCGTCCCCATCCGAGGTCATATGCAAAAGTTACAGGAAAAAATCATGCGCTGCAGAAGTGTTTGGCCGGATCATCCGGGCCGGGGTCCGGATCATCCGGGAAATTGAAGCACCGAAAACAACACACAATCGACATATCAATATATCGTCTTTTATCTTTACCTTTATTTCTCTCCCTTGTTCTTTTTCCTCGTTCTTCGTCTGTTCTTCTAGTCGTAGGGCGGCGAACCTCGAGGCCCTAGGGGCGATCAGGTCGACCTAGGGCATCCCATAGCCGCCGCGCGCCCTGAGGGGGTCCCTCCCGGGCGTGTGGGGTTTCGGGTCCTCAAAAGCACCCACCGGATTGCTTGCATACCGCGCTTCCGGACGGGTCTCTTCGACGTGAGCTGCCGTGCATCACCCCCGGCGTCGAGGGTACACGATGACGTGTTTGTGTGCGAACACACTTTTTGGCGACTCCGCTGGGGACGAAGCTTTGAACGGTCTCCAGCCCGTTCTTGCTACGAAGAGATCGTCATGTAGGGTTTTCAATCTACAAAGGTTAAATGAATACCCAATTCACTTATGTAGATGCAAATAATGCATATGTTGTTGCTAGATCGTTTAATGAGCATAATGTATCGGTTAGCCCTAGCTTTATCAATCATGCATCTAATTATGTGCAAGAGCCGGTGCAACAAAATCTCCATGCTTCTATCTCATATAATTTTAGCAACATGGAACATATGTATACGAACTCCCATGCATCGGCAGCCCCACAAATCCATATGCCGATGAACAACATGATGAGTTCTGTTAATTAAGTTGAAACACTTCACATAGGAACTTCTGATAGTATGCAACAAAGTGTTTCACCTTTTTATTCATCGGCAACTAGCTTGCAATATGTTAATCAAAACATGCCGGTGGATATGGGAATTGGCCATGCTACCACTAGTTATTTGGCGAATTACCCTCAAACATCATATGCTACAACCCATGCTACTAATTTTTCGGCACCATATGCAACTATAGGTATTCATAATTCGGCTTCGCACCTTCACGCTAATGGCCGAATAAGTGAAAGTTCTATAGGATCTCATGTGTCTTCACCTAGCATCATAGCATCCAATGTTTTCCCTGCACAATTACAGAATTTCGGTGACATCTCGTTACCGGAAGAGTCTCAAAGTATTGGGGGGGGGGGCAATCCGATGAAGATTGGGCTGAAATTGGGCGAAAACAGCTTAAAGATAGCCTAGCTGCAATGTTTGCTGAATTTAGACAAGAACAAGCAACCTTGCGAATCAAAGAAAGAGAGAGTGGTGATTCAGATAACAAAGTTAATTCGGTTATTGAAAAGATCGAATCAAATATTATGTATGCCGAATTTGTTCTAGAAAAAGAGGACAACAAGGTGTTGGGGAGCTATTCGAAAGAGGAACAAGATATCGTTCAAGTAAAGCAACCATCATGCTCTCCCAATGTATTTGAATAGGTATGTCTAGCAAGTGATTTACCTATCTTACAATTTGGTCACAACTTTATTGTTGATGCCTCTATAAGAAAAATTCTCATAAGTAATTTTGAAGGACCAATGATGAAGGGTAATTTATTTGTTAGCAATAAAATTGTTACAAAGCATATCGGTCAATACATTGTACCATTCAAAGAGACCAATAGCATTAAAATTGTTACAAAGCATATCAGTCAATACATTGTACCATTCAAAGAGACCGATAGTGACTTATTATTGAAGCCAACACTTTTATCATTACTTTATTTAAAGTTCATATCTAATTGAGTAGCTTTGCTTGCTTCATACTTGGCTTACGCATGGTCTCAATTGAGACATGTATGTTCTAACTACTTTGATTTTAGAAGCTTAAAGCCAAGGTTAAATTCTATTGAGAAATCCAATGTTAATATTATATCGTATCCAAAGACATCGCAGATAGAGTGCAAAACACAATGCATAGCCGAACGGGGAGATTCTAAATCTGAACCATTCGTTTGCTTACCTCCAAAGCCGTTCACACACCAAGATCGGCTAGAAAACAAAACGTATACCTTCGATTCAAACATGTGTGATCAAATATTTGATTTGTTGTTGAAAAATAATTACATTAGAATTCTTGATCATCATGTCAAGCCATCTATCCAAGGACGAATTTATTGTAAGTTGCATGATTCGTTCAAGCATAGTATTGAGGATTGCAACATGTTTCATCAAATAGTTAAATCGGCCATTGATAAAGGACGATTGAAATTTGTTGAGACACCAAGAGATGACGAGTCTATTCCAATTGGTCCCAATGGTAAAAGGTTTTGGCATCGGCTGCTTCAAGTCGATCCATTTAAAGAGAAGGTAAAAACTGCAGGTGATGGGATCAAGCTTTCAAGTAAAGAAATTATTGAAGAGCATAATGAACATAATCTTGAGGGCAAGAATTCCATCGGAGCTACAATGGAGACGCCAAGGACTAGGGGGGGGAACAAGAAAATCCAAAGATCGATGCAAGCACAACCAAAGAAAATAAAGGCCGACGTAAGCACAAAGATAAAAAGCGGAAAGTCACTTTCGCCCAACTATTGGAAAAATATCAGAAGATAAGTGAGGAGAACAGTGCTTATCGGCCAACTAATGCAAAGGCATCAAGATCACCCCATAGACGCAAATCCAAGGATCGGTATTGGCAAAATGAGAATTCTAATGCGGTATATTCATATCCATATTTTGTGCCGCTAATGCCAATGCCATGGATACCTTCCTATGATCATGTAAATTCATATCCATCGTGGGATAGGTATGACACAAGGGCGCATTCTTCATCTTATTTTAGATCATCTCACAAACATTATGCAGCTCCAAAAAGATCAACATTTGAACAATCACATGTCAAAGACAATTTCGATCATAAGGAATTGGTCAGGAGCTCAATGAACAAGAATGAGGTGGTCAAGCAAGTCTACCGCGTCAAACGAGATGGTCGTAAGAGTGCCACTTCAGATATGATCTCTGGTGAAAAAAAGCCAAGTAAAGTGTTGACATTGGCTACATAAGGCAATGAGGCAAGTCAATCAAGTGCCAAATCTAAAGGGAAGAAGTTGAGAGTGCATAAGGTAAAACAAGAATTGCCATTACTTCAAACAAAATCGCAGCCGGGGTGCCCACTCGGCTTATCATATTGGCAAAAGAAGAAGTTGCAAAAACTTAGTGCACAAGAACTTGAAGAAAGAAATATGGGATGGGTCCCAAAGGAAGTATTCAAAATAAGAATTATGTGCAAGCTTCCTTTACAAGGAGTGCGACAAATGTGAAGAAGGAAAAGAGTGAAGACTATGAAGGACCAAGCCGAAGGTTTCAACATCTTCGGTCCACACATTATCCATTTTCTTCAACAATGTCGTTGATGCCGATGCCATGGAATTTCTCATCAGGTATGATTGGTTACCCTCAATGGGCTTATTTTAAACCATGGATGCAATATAATTTCTTACATCATGAAAGGGTATTACCAAATCCTCATATGTTTGATTAGCTTTACTTTTGTTGCTAATCCAAATGGCCGATATATACTTATCTTCCTAAGCACATAAAATGGCCGATAGAGTGTTGACATCGTCCTTAGGAAAAGCATCGTGCAAGTTATTTTTCGGCACACAAGTTTGCCGAAAAACAGGGGGGCATGTGTTGACACCAGATTTTGGCACGGCGAAGAACTTAATTAAGATTGCCTCAAATGGAGAAGTGCTCAAAGTGAAAAAGTTCTGTATCGTCAAAAGGAAAAACTTTGATATTTGGGCCATAGTCATCCGGTCTCATCTCTAAGGCCGAAGTTGTGTTCGAAGTACTCAGATTTTGTATTCAGAACAGTATTTGGCTGATTAAGCCCCCAAGATGGCCTCTGATGGAAAAAGTTACAACTGCAAAGTTCTTCGTCTCGTTCAAACGGATGATTTTGATATAAGAATCGTCCCCATCCGAGGTCGTATGCAAAAGTTACAGGCAAAATCGTGTGCTGCAGCAGTGCTTGGCCGGATCATCCGGGCCGGGGTCCGGATCATCCGGGAAATTGAAGCACCGAAAACAATACACAATCGACATATCAATCTATCATATTTTATCTTTACCTTTATTTCTTTCCCTTGTTCTTCTTCCTCGTTCTTCGTTTGTTCTTCTAGTTGCAGTGCAACGAACCTCGAGGCCCTAGGGGCAATCAGGTCGACCTAGGGCATCCCATAGCCGCCGCGCGACCTGACAGGGTCCCTCCCGGGCGTGTGGGGTTTCGGGTCCTCAAAAGCACCCGCCGGATTGCTTGCATACCGTGCTTCCAGACGGGTCTCCTTCGATGTGAGCTGCGGTGCATCACCCCTGGCATCGAGGGTACACGGTGACGTGTTCGTGTGCGAACAGGTTCACCATACGTGCATGCTACGGGAATCACAAACTTTAACACAAGTATTTCTCAAATTCACAACTACTCAACTAGCATGACTCTAATATCACGATCTCCATATCTCAAAACAATTATCAAGTATCAAAGTTCTCATAGTATTCAATGCACTTATATGAAAGTTTTTATTATTGCCATGTTGTTCTAAAGGACTCTCAAAATAATATAAGTGAAGCATGAGAGAACAATAGTTTCTATAAAACAAATCCACCACCGTTCTCTAAAAGATATAAGTGAAGCACTAGAGAAAAAACTATATAACTCAAAAGATATAAGTGAAGCACATAGAGTATTCTAATAATTTTCAAATTATGTGAGTCTCTCTCAAAAGGTGTGTACAGCAAGGATGACTGTGGTAAAATAAAAAGTAAACACTCAAATAATACAAGACGCTCCAAGCAAAACACATATCATGTGGTGAATAAAAATATAGCTCCAAGTAAAGTTACCGATAGACGAAGACGAAAGAGGGGATGCCTTCCGGGGCATCCCCAAGCTTTGGCTTTTGGGTGTCCTTGAATTTTACCTTGGGGTGCCATGGGCATCCACAAGATTAGGATCTTGCCACTCGTTGTTCCATAATTCATCAAAACTTAACCCAAAACTTGAAAACTTCACAACACAAAACTCAAAATAGAAAATCTCATGAGCTCCGTTAGCAAAAGAAAACAAAACACCACTTCAAGGTACTGTAATGAACTCATTCTTTATTTATATTGGTGTTAAACCTACTGTATTCCAACTTCTCTATGGTTTATAAACTATTTTACTAGCCATAGATTCATCAAAATAAGCAAACAACACACGAAAAACAGAATCTGTCAAAAACAGAACAGTCTGTAGTAATATGTAGCTAACGCAAGTTCTGGAACCCCAAAAATTCTAAAATAAATTTCTGGACGTAAGGAATTTATCTATTAATCATCTTCAAAAATAATTAACTAAATATCACTTTCCAAATAAAAATGGCGGCATTTCTCGTGAGCGCTAAAGTTTCTGTTTTTTGCAGCAAGATCAAAAAGACTTTCCCCAAGTCTTCCCAACGGTTCTACTTGGCACAAACACTAATTAAACACAAGAAACACTACCAAAACAGAGGCTATATAAATTATTTATTGAATAACAACAAGTAAAAATATTGGGTTATCTCCTAACAGGCGCTTTTCTTTAAAGCCTTTTTAGCTTGGCATTGATAATTTTAATGATGCTCACATGAAAGACAAGAATTGAAGCACAAAGAGAGCATCATAAAACATGTGACGAACACATCTAAGTCTAAAATAATTCCTATGCATAGGCATCTTATAGGAAAACAAATTATCATGGCAAGCAAAAGCTAGCATATGCATGGAAGAGGAAAGAAACAGTAGTAATCTCAACATAACGAGAGGTAATTTAGTAACATGGAAATTTCTACCACCATATTTTCCTCTCTCATAATGATTACATGTAGGATCATAAGCTAATTCAACAAAATAGCTATCACATAAAATATTTTCAACATGATCCACATGCATGCAAAGTTGACACTCTTCCAAAATAGTGGGATTAACATTAACTAAAGTCATAACCTCTCCAAACCCACTTTTATCAAAAATTTCATAAGATTGAACATTCTCCAAATATGTGGGATCTAAAGTTGACACTCTTCCAAACCCACTTTCAATAATATTGCAAACACTATTATCAATCTCATATTCATCATGGGGCTTAAATAAATTTTCAAGATCACAAGAAGTATCACCCCAATCATGATCATTGCAACAAGTAGTAGACATAGCAAAACTAGCATCCCCAAGCTTAGGGTTTTGCATATTATAATAACAACTGACATTAATAGAATTTATACTATCATCATTGCAATCATGCTTTTTATTCAAAGATTCATCGTGAATCACTCCATAAAGTACTTTATCACAATTTTCAGATTCACGAATTTCAAGCAAAACTTCATAAAGATAATCTAGTGCACAAAACTCACTAGCAATTGGTTCATCATAATTTGATATCTTAAAAAGATTAGCAAGAGGATGAGGATCCATATATGTTTAGGTTCTATGTTTAGTAATAAATAAACAACTATTCCAACCAAACGAGCAAACGAGCCAAGTAAGACATCAAAGCAAATGGAAAGACGAGCAGAAGAAGGGCAAATAAAACGGCAAGGGTGAAGTGGGGGAGAGGAAAACAAGAGGCAATTGGCAAATAATGTAATGCGGGAGATAAGGGTTTGTGATGGGTACTTGGTATGTTGACTTTTGCGTACATCTCCTCGGCAATGGCGCCAGAAATCCTTCTTGCTACCTCTTGAGCACTGCGTTAGTTTTCCATTGAAGAGGAAAGGGTGATGCAGCAAAGTAGCATAAGTATTTCCCTCAGTTTTTGAGAACCAAGGTATCAATCCAGTAGAAGGCCACGCACGAGTCCCTCGCACCTACACAAACAAATAAAATCCTCGCAACCAATGCAACAAAGGGGTTGTCAATCCCTTCACGGTCACTTACAAAAGTGAGATCTAATAGATATGATAAGATAATATTTTTGGAATTTTTTATGATAAAGATGCAAAGTAAATAAAGCAAAATAAA
The DNA here is from genome assembly GCF_002162155.2 of Triticum dicoccoides. Lineage (NCBI taxonomy): Eukaryota > Viridiplantae > Streptophyta > Magnoliopsida > Poales > Poaceae > Triticum > Triticum dicoccoides. The sequence continues at coordinate 491,951,386 of NC_041386.1, forward strand.
AACGACACAGAAATAGCTTGTTAACGGGAGATTAATATGATGGAAAATAGACCCTGGGGCCATAGGTTGTGTCGTGGAATTGTCACGGAAGATGTCCTAGCAAAAGGACTTAGTTGTAGGGCCATCACAACTAGGAAGCTTAAAGGGGTTAATCGGGACAAAGGACACGAGAGGTTTATACTAGTTCGGCCCCTTATGATGAAGGTAAAAGCCTACGTCTAGTTGTGTTTGGAATTGCTGGGGTTTCGAAGACCAAGGAGCGAATACGCTTTGCCTGGCTTTGAATTGTTGTTTCTTGTCCTAAGCCGCCGCCGGGTCGTCCCCTTATATACATGGGTTGACGCCTGGCGGCCTACAGAGTCCCGGCCGGCTCATAAAACGTGTCCGGCTCGGTGACTTTCTTTACATGCCTTTCTTTACAAGTCTTTTCCTACATATGGCGGTTCACAATATTCGGGCCTTAAGCCACCTCTGGGCTTAGGCCTTCTTCAAGTCTTAATAAATCATCACCTTGAATATTTACTGGGCTTCTTCTTGTAACCTGCCATTGGGGCTGACCCGGCCCCTCCTGGGCGGGTCTTACCTGGTAGCTATATTCACAACATTAGGCCCCAGGTTGACTTTGAACTTTGTTCATTGTCAATCTTTAATACTTAGAAGAAATCCATCTTCCTATCTCTGTAAAAAATTTGTAACCCGCCGTGATGTCATCTTCTGAAAACACAAAAAACTGTTATGACGTCATCCTCAACGAATCTTTATCTTTTAATGTCTTCCGAGAATCGAGGCGTCCGTTTAGTTGGATAGTCATTATTTGGGTCTTCCTCGATTTTTGCGCCTGCCTGTTTGCTTATCCCCTTATAAATAGGCACGCCCCGGTCCTTCTCATTCTTCTCTCTCTTCGACTTCTTCCTCTCACAACTCCACCATTGCTCGAGCTCCGCCGCCGTCGCAGAGCACCTCATCTCCGACGACCTTGGCCGCTGCATCAACCGGAATCAGTCCAGAGAATGGCGGTGACTCTCCGCGGAAGATTCGTGGTTGTAAGTGTTTGGCCTCCTGTTCCTCAGATCCGCATTAGGGTTCCTAGGTTTTATGCGTGTTCTTCATAGTTCATCTCAGTTTCTTCATAGTTCCTCCACTGCAGCTTCTTCTTGATCCAAAAAGAACGTATACTCGTGCGGTAGTTGTTTTGTGCCCATCCTTGATACCAGTATATTCCTTCTCTTGGCACAAAAAGCCTCATTAGAACTCATGAACTCATCTGTGCTGGATTTTTAGGTCTATCATATTTTACATCTCGAATGGCCATTTGATCCAAAATAATATCAGGAAATTATGAAACTTGTTTGTCTCAACACTTAGCCAATTCTGTTGCTGGTATTTCTCAAATATATGTAGTCATGGCGGCTTATGGTGCTGACTTACTTTTTCCTTTATATGACATTAGCCCTTACGTAAGCCGCCATTACTTATTTGTACCATCATCATTTAACTTCACCATCACCATTGAATTGAACCGACACATTACTTTCTTTTCAGTTCGTGTTTTGATTATCATGCCATCAAAAGCACCAACTGTCTGCAACTGGGTCCCCTCCACAGTAACTGAGGATAACCTGAAGGAATTCTTCACCATAGGATTTTTGCCAGGGAAGAATGTTATGTCTTACCGTGCACCTAACCCGGCCGAGGAATGGCCCAATACCAAAGCTGCCGAAGTCATTTTCTTTTCTGACCACATGAATCAGGGTTTTTCACCACCCGGCTCAAAGTTCTTCAGAGACGTTCTTCACTTTTTCAAACTCCACCCTCAAGATCTTGGTCCCAATTCCATATCCAATATATGCAACTTCCAAGTTCTCTGTGAGGTGTATCTTCAAGAAGAGCCGACTGTGGAACTCTTCAGAGAGTATTTTTATCTGAACCGCCAGAACGAGTGTACCGATGGCCCTAGCTTGGAACTTGGTGGAATCTCAATTTAGCGCCGACAGGGCGCCGTCTTTCCCCTAACAGTCTTACCGAGTCATCCCAAGGATTGGAACCAGACCTGGTTCTATTGCCAAGATACATCTCCAGCAAATGAAAAACCACTGCCGGGTTACCGCGCGGAGCGTCTGGACTCCAAATTTGTTCTCCCTGATAAGCTCACTGCTGCTAAACTCAAGAAGCTTATTCCATCTATAAAGAGGATTAATGCCTTATTGGGGAATGGCTTAACCGGAGTTGACTTGACCCGTTGCTGGGTCTCGTGGCGGGTCATCCCTCTAAGCCGCCGATCCAAATTGATGTATGACTATGTCGGAGGCCCAGATGGCTCTCTTCGTCACAGCTTCGTTCAACTAACTGAAGAAGATATTGTTTCAATGTCGACCCTTCTGGTGAACGGCAAATATGAAGACTGCAGTAAAGTCGGGTTAAACCCCTTCTGCAAACTTAACCTGACGCCAAAGGTAACAAAACCTTGATCTCTTTCTCTTTGTATTTTCCTCAACAGCTTGAAATACCTGCATGACCTTTTATCTTGTTTACTTGTTTATAGGCCAAATCTGATTTCTGGAAAGCCAAGTATGACCATGAAGCCGCCAAGAAGGCTAGAGCCGCTGCCATAGCCGCCAAGAAGACGTCCCGAAGGTCCAAGAAGAAGAAGAAGAGCACCGCTGAGGACCTGTTAAAGCTTGACGATGATACTGAGTCGGAGGTAGCCCTTGACTCCCTTGGCCAGTTTTTTAATAACCTTATTGACACTGACTATTTCCAGGATGACACGAGGGCCAGTCAGGCCGTAGAAGAAGAGGTAACTATTTCCTCCATCTCAGCCCATTTGCCAAGACAGAAAGTTCGACTGGTAACCCGGAAAGTAAGGTTTTCGCAGCATTTAGCTTATTTGGACCCTCATTGTCTTTTGAAAAAGCAGCAACATGAGAGCCGCCGTCAGGCCCGAAACGACGATGAACCGCCTTCCCTTGTACAACAAATTCCTTCAAAACACCAGAATGAGGTCTCTTTTATCTTCATATCTTGCTTTTATTAATGAGTCTATTCTCTTTCATTACTAACTTTACTTTACCTTTGCAGGAGGTTTCTCGTTCTTCTCACGACTCATCTCAGACTCAATTTTCGGCCTTCAAGACTGCCCCTGGGTAAGGAAAAATTCGTTTTCCTCCGTGTCTTTCAAACTGCATCTTTGTACTAACTGTCTCATAACCTCTTTCTTAGTGGTCAAGCCAAGTCCAAGAAGTCCAAGGTGACTAAACCGGCAGAAGACCCGTCAGTCCTTGCACCTGAACCGGCCATGCCAACTTCTCCCCCTCGAACTGAAGCACCAGAAGACCCGGCTGCCAATGCTCAATTAGATCCTCCTGAGCCATCAGCTGATGATACCGTTGTTAACCCCTCTACTGCCAGACCATCCAGTTCAACTAACCTGCCATCATCTTCTGATCATGATGTTCTGGTCACTGGTAGCCATTTGTTGAACCGGGGACTCCTACTGTGTTAGCTCAGCACACTGCTAAACAAGAAGCCTTGGAGAGACAGAAAGTGCGTTTTGACATTTCTCACTATACTCATCTGAATGCTAGTGACATATTGTCCGGCTATCTCAGCCATGTTCACTCCAGCCGTGAGTCAGAAATTGAGATGGTCAAGCAACTGCAGCTGAAATATGAGGTATGTTCTCCGGTTTACTTATACTCTGCCAGCCCCCAAGTCTTCAGATGATGAACCTGAATGATCTGGAGACTTTATGATATAGATTGATATCTTCTCTCTAAGTTTTTCAAAAGTCCAATAAAATAGTGTAATCTTCACCTGTAGTCCCCAAGGGTCAGCTCAATTTATCATAAATGAACCGGTACTTAACTTCATATCTGTCTTTTACCAATCCCAACAAATATTGTAATCCGGCTTAATCTTGAGAAACTTTCTGAATATCATGCATTATCCCCGGAGTGCCAAGTGTTGTTACTTTGTAAGGCACTTGGGACTTGAAATATATAAGAGTCACAAGAAATTGTTTTGGCAGACATTAGCCCCAAGTGCCAAGTGTTATTACTTTGTAAAACACTTGGGACTTGAAACTTATAAGAGTCATAAAATATTGTTTTGGCAGACATTAGCCCCCAAGTGTCAAGTAGTATTGCAGTGTAAAGTACTTGAGACTTGAATCTTTATAACTTTTAGTTTCAGCCTTGACACACCTGTGTATGTTTTGTAGAACGCCCTATCTGAACTAGGCTCCCAATTAACTGACTCAAAGACCTGACTGGCGGATCAAGAGGCAGAAATCAAGTCTACTGATTCTAAACTTCAATTGAGTCTTCGTGAGATGGAAAAATTGAAAACTAGCTTGACTGCCAAAAAGAAATCTTGGGCCGAAGAAAAGACGCTGCTAACACAAAGTGCTGAAAAAGCTGAAGCAGCTCTTGAGGAGGTTACCATGGAGCTTACCGGCTTAAAGAACCTGGTGCATCAAATGGTTTCCGCCATCTTTGGTAAGCCATCTGTATTGATCCTTTATACCTTCTTTTGACCCGGAATATAAACCGCTTGATGATCCCTTGTTTAAAAAATATGTGCAGTTTCGTGAAGCAAAAATCTGAGCCAAGATAATGTGACCAAACTGAAGGCGGTCTACACCTTAGTGGAGCAGTTGTATACTGGGGCTCAATGAGCACTTGCTGCTATCTCTCCTGCCAACCAAGGACCCAATCGGCTCAGCGATGTCTTGAAAAAATTGTCAATCTTACCCGCCAGGTTTCAAGAAGTCAAACGATCCTGTGCCAGAGTCAGAGCCTTGACTGCCCTGAGCCGCTCCAAAGCCTGGGTGCCAGATCTAGACCCGCTGGATGTAGCTAGGGGGTACCCTACCGTGAAGGAAGATGGGTCTCTATTTGAGCAGGATGACTTCATTGCCTGCGTGAGGGGAGTTCGACCTCAAGCTACCGTTTCTTGGAGATGAGACCAACATTGACAAATATCAGCCAGGTTTTGATTTGGAGAATAATAAGATGGGCGACTCCCTCTTACAAGGTGACAGATCTTATCCCGTCGGTTCGTCAACATACGTTTGCTCCGGAAGTTGATCCGGCTGTCCTGATTGATGATGAAGCGGAGTTCATTGCCGTGAACGGCTTTGACTGGTCCAATCCCAGCTTCCAATCAGCAGAAGGAGGTGAACCGGAAAGGGAAGAGTGATAACCATCTTGTGGGCTCTTTAAAGCCTTGTAATAGATTTAGCTTGAAACAACTGCATATTTTGCCTATGCCATCGTGCAAAGATGCCGTGTGTGACTCTTTGCTTCCTGATGTCAATATATGCGTCTCATCTATGGTTATCTCTATAATATTTCGACTCTGTTCCTGTAGAAAAGGAAAAGACTGGCTTGGCGGTTTAGCACCAAACGGGTCAGAACATCCGGTACATGACCAATGGTTTTATCATAGTAGAAAAAACTAAAACAGACGTAAAAATAAACAAGGTTGAAACAACCTTTCATTAACGAAAAAAACACAGAAAGAACTGTTCATAAATAACAGTCATACATGTATTCTTTGCATCTGGACCACCAGTTTATATGACCCGGGTGATGAGGTTGATGATCCAGTCCTTTCTTCAGAAGTCAATGCTTCTTCATGCCTGATGACCATCATGCCTTGGCGGCTTATTGTCAAATAATCAAGCCGGTGAAAAGACCGTGTTGATCGTTTAAATTTGAGACAACAAAGACCAGTAAGAAAAATAGCAGATTGCAAACAATATAAATTAACTTTGTAACGGAAAGTTGGGGGTTTCTGATTTGAATACGATCAGTAAACCGGACCAAAGGGGTTTAAGCTAAGATTCGAATACGATCATACAGCCCCCAGTGGCTTTTGCATTGCACCGATCAAGAGGGTACCGACAGCTATGTTCTCTTTGGTTTGAATACGACCTATGTTTGAACAGGAAGCTCCCAAATGACCTTGAGAGGTTTTTAACGACCCTGATTCGAATACGATCCAAGTCGGACCCAAAAGGGGTTAAGCTATGATTCGGATACGATCAAGAAGCCCCCTAGTGAGTTTGGCTTTGAGCCGATCAAGAGGATTACGACAGCTATGTTCTCTTTGGTTCGAATACGACCTATGTTTGAACAGGAAGCCCCCAAGTGATCATGAGGTTTACAGCTAGATTCGGATACGATCATAAGCCGGACCAGAAAGGTTAAGCTAAATTCAGATATGGTCAGCTCCTTAATAGTCATAAAAATAGTAAAGATATATAATCTTTGAAGAGGAAAAGGACAGAGGTCCTGCTTTATTCCTTATCATAATATATACAATGCCAAAGTATGTACATGATGAGAGCCAGTGGCTCAGGTGTAGTATGACCGAATTTGAGCAATGTTCCATGGCCGGCGGGTCTCCTCCTCTGATTTACGTGAGTCTTTGTGTTCTCGAACGTTGATGAGGTAATATGACCCGTTGTTTAAATTATTGCGGACCACAAAGGGTCCTTCCCAAGGCGGGGATAGCTTGTGTGCATCTGACAGATCCTGGATGAGCCGGAGCACCAGGTCACCTTCTTGAAAAGTTCTGGACTTAACCCGGCGGCTGTGATAACGGTGCAGGTCCTATTGATAAATTGCTGATCGAGCCACCGCCAAGTCTCTCTCCTCATCTAACAATTCAAGTACATCATGTCGAGCTTGTTCGTTATTAGCTTCAATGTAAGCCGCCACATGAGGCGATTCATGACGGATGTCACTGCACTGGGAAGCACTCCTTCCGCCCCATAAACCATGAAGAAAGGTGTATAACTTGTATACTCCACAGCACCGAGGGTAATTCCTCTACCCAACAACCCGACGTTCGTTGTAAGGGAACCATAAGCCGGGGCTTGAGACCTTTTAAGATTTCCGGATTTGCTCTCTCAGCCTGACCATTGGATTGAGGGTGAGCTACAGAAGAAACGTCAAGCCGGATATGCTCACATTGACAAAAGTCCTCCATAGCCCCTTGGGATAAATTAGTGCCATTGTCAGTGATAATGCTGTGTGGAAAACCAAAGCGAAAGATCACGTTTTTCATGAACTGAACCGCCGTGGTTGCATCACACTTACTCACTGGCTCTGCCTCAACCCATTTCATGAATTTGTCAACTGCCACTAAAAGATGTGTCTTTTTATCCTTAGACCTTTTGAAAGGTCCAACCATGTCAAGCCCCCAGACTGCAAACGGCCAAGTGATTGGAATTATCCACAACTCTTGAGCCGACACATGCGCTCATCGTGCAAATTTTTGACATCCATCACACCTACTGACCAGATCCTCTGCATCAGCGTGAGCCGTGAACCAGTAAAAACCATGATGAAAAACTTTGGCCACAAGAGACTTTGACCCGCGTGATGACCACAATCCCCTTCGTGGATCTCATGAAGTATTTCTTGTCCTTCTTCAGGAGAAATGCACCGCTGAAATGCTACAATGACGCTGCGATGGTATAACTCTCCGTCAGAAATCGTCATTGACTTGGACCGCCGGGTTATCTGTCGGGCTAGGGTCTCATCCTCTGGCAACTCGCCCCGGGTCATGTAAGCCAAGAACGGTACTGTCCAATCTGGAATGACGTGAAGAGCCACCACCAACTGTGTCTCCGGGTCAGGAACGGCCAAATCTTCCTCTGTAGGTAACTTAACAGACGACTTATGCAAAACATCCAAAAAGGTGTTAGGTCGCACCGACTTACGCTGAGATCCCGACTGATTTAAAGCATCGGCCGCTTCGTTCTTCCTACGGTCAATGTGTTCCACCTGATAACCCTTAAAATGTCCTGCAACAGCGTCGACTTGACGGCGATAAGCCGCCATGAGAGGATCCTTAGAGTCCCACTTGCCTGACACCTGTTGGGCAACCAAATTTGAATCGCCGAGACACCGGACCCGGCTCAGGCTCATCTCTTTATCCATTTGAAGACCATGGAGCAAGGCTTCATACTCTGTTGCGTTGTTAGTACAAGGAAACATTAATCGCAGCACATAACAAAACTTGTCCCCTCGAGGAGAAGTTAAAACAGCTCCAGCCCCCGAGCCTTCCAGCTGTCTGGACCCATCAAAATGAATCGTCCAACATGTGTTGTCTGGTTTCTCCTCTGGCATCTGCAACTCTGTCCAGTCATTAATGAAGTCAACTAGCGCTTGAGATTTGATCGCAGTACGTGGCATATACTTTAAACCATGAGACCCAAGTTCAATAGCCCACTTGGCAACTCGTCCTGTGGCTTCTCTATTTTGAGTGATGTCTCCTAAAGGAGCAGAGCTAACCATAGTGATTGGGTGACCCTGAAAGTAATGTTTGAGCTTCCGGCTTTCCATGAACACACCTTAAACGAGCTTCTGCCAATGTGGGTATCTTTGTTTAGATTCAATCAGCACCTCACTGACTTAGTAAATCGGCCGTTGAACCGGATGTTCCTTGCTAGTCTCCTTGCGCTCCACCAAAATGGTCACACTAACACACGTGAGTTAGCAGCTACATATAACAATAACGACTCTTTCTCAATCGGAGCAGCAAAAACTGGCGGCTCAGCAAGATGTTTCTTCAGATCCTCAAAGGCCGAGTTTTCAGAATCACTCCAAACAAAGTCATTCGTCTTTTTCATCATCTGATACAAAGGCATCACCTTCTCCCCTAACCGGCTTATGAACCGGCTCAAAGCAGCAACACGACCCGCCAGCCGTTGAACGTCATTGATGCACACCAGTTTGGCCAGGGATGTGATTGCCTTAATTTTCTCCGGGTTAGCTTCAATACCTCTGTTAGACACCAAAAAACCCAAGAGTTTGCCAGCTGGGACTCCAAAAACACACTTGGCCGGGTTAAGCATCATCTTGTAGACCCAAAGGTTATCAAAGGTCTCCTTTAGATCTGTTACCAAGGTTTGCTCTTCTCTGGATTTCACCACTATATCATCCACATAAGCATGAACATTATGCCCAATCTGATTGTGAAGGCAATTCTGTACACACCGTTGATAAGTCGCCTGGGCACTTTTAAGCCCAAAAGACATAGACACATAGCAGAAGGCTCCAAACGGAGTGATGAAAGCTGTTTTCTCCTGGTCCTTAACTACCATCTTGATCTGATGATAACCTGAGTATGCATCCAAAAAACTAAAGCGCTCACAACCCGCCGTAGTATCAATGATCTGATCAATACGAGGGAGAGCAAAAGGGTCAGCCGGACAAGCCTTGTTCAAATCGGTGTAATCCACACACATACGCCAGGTGCCGTTCTTCTTGAGTACAAGCACCGGGTTAGCCAACAACTCTGGGTGAAAAACTTCAACGATGAACCCGACCTCCAAGAGTCGGGCCACCTCTTCTCCAATGGTCTTGCGCCGTTCCTCGTTAAACCGTCGGAGAAACTTCCTGACCGGCTTAAACTTCGGATCAATATTAAGAGTGTGCTCAGCGAGTTCTCTCAGGACACACGGCATGTCAGAAGGTTTCCATGCAAAGATGTCCCAGTTCTCACGAATGAACTCGACGAGCGCGCTTTCCTATTTAAGATCCAAGTTGGCACTGATGATGAACTGCTTGGATGAGTCGCCAGGCACAAAATCAACCGTTTTGGTGTCATCAGCTGACTTGAATTTCAACACCGGTTCATGCTCTGTAGTTGGCTTCTTTAAAGACGTCATGTCTGCCGGGTCAACATTGTCTTTATAAAACTTCAATTCCTCTGTCACACAAACAGACTCAGCATAAGCGGCATCACCTTCCTCACATTCCAGGGCTATTTTCTGGCTTCCATGTACTGTAATGGTGCCTTTGTAACCCGACATCTTGAGCTGTAGATACACATAGCACGGCCGGGCCATGAATTTAGCGTAAGCCGGCCGTCCAAACAGAGCATGATACAGGCTTTTGATCTTAACCACTTCAAAAGTTAACTTCTCAGCTCTGGAATCATATTCATCCCCAAAGGCTACTTCCAGTTCAATCTTCCCAACTAGGTATGCCGACTTACCAGGGAAGAGACCCTGAAAAACAGTGTTGGATTGTTTAAGACTCTTATCAGTCAACCCCATCCGACGAAACGTTTCATAATAGAGGATGTTGATGCTGCTGCCTCCGTCCATGAGCACTTTAGTGAACTTATATCCACCAACCTAAGGTGCCACCACCAAGGCTAAGTGACCCGGATTATCAACCCGAGGAGGGTGATCTTCTCTGTTCCACATTATAGGTTGTTCTGACCACCTCAAATAACACGAAATCACCAGCTCAATGGCATTGACAACCCTCTTATGAAGCTTCTGGTCCCTCTTGCATAAACTAGTGGTAAATACATGGTACTGCCCACTATTCAACTGTTTTGGGTTGCTCTGATATCTAGACTGTTGCTGCTACTACTGCTGGTTACCTTGGACGGGTTGTGGATTATAACCTCCCTAATTACCCGGATGGCCCTGACCGTGAAAACCGCCTCTGCCTGAACCGGCGCCTGGGCCATGAAAGCCGCCTCCGCCTGAACCGCCGCCAGGCCCGTGACTACCATCAAATGTGTTGGAATTTTTAAAGGCCCATGACTACCATCGTACAGTCCTTCCACAGATGGGTAGCTGGCTTCTCCCAGGTGCCGTGTCTTGGACAAGGTTCGTTCAGTAGTTGCTCGAGGGTGCCGTGTCTCCAACATTAAGACTGCCGAGCCGGCATCCATCTTATCAAACGAATGTATTATCTCCTTGACCCGGCGCACCCAATGGGTCATGGACCCCCCTTCCTCTTGCTTACAGTTAGTCAGGTCCACAATTGACATAGGTTGTTTACATGTGTCCTTGAAGTTCTGAATGAACCAGCTTTTAAGTCCGCCCATGAGCCGATGGAATTGGGGGGCAATCCTTTCAACCAAGTGCGAGCCATTCCATCCAACATCATAGTGAAATACTTAGCCATTGCTGCATCGCTGACTTCCAATAGCTCCATCGCCATCTCATAACTTTCAATCCAGGCCCCAGGCTGCAAGTCGGCCGTGTAATTAGGCACCTTAGGAGGCCCCTTGAAGTCTTTTGGCAAGCGCTCATTACGTATAGCTGGCACCAGGCAAGGGACACCTCCTGTTCTTGTGGCTACTCCCGCCTCAACAGAGGTTGCTGGATAAGCCGGAAAAGCCTGATGAGCCGCCTGCTCAGCTGCTAGTTGAATCGCCCATTCCGCCTCTTGATGGATCCTCTCCTGATCCGCCAAGTTAAGGGCTCCACCCGGTGCCGGCTCATGCCTGCACGGTTGGTTACGGCGTTGAGCGTTGCTTGACATTTCAGCTGAGTCCATATGCCTGCTATAGCTCGGTCTCCGGCTTGGGCGAGGGGTTGAGTGGATTCTATCTCGACTGCAAGAGTACGCATCCTGCTGTGCCAGAGCCGTCTGAAGAAGTTCTCGCACCCTTCATGTTTTGATTGCTCGCCTTCCACCAGGAGAGCCGCCAAACGAGCCAATGCAGCAATGAGATTCTCCAAAGGATTGGAAAAGTGACCCGGTGGTATTGGTGTATAATGAGGCAGAGCGGTATTCATACGAGGTGGCTCCATGTCCTGCGGCTGAACCGACGCTCCGGGTGTCGTGATCCGATTTTCCTCCGGCGGGTTACTTGGACCGACCCCAGGTGTGTGGAAAAGGTTCCTAGGATCGAACGTCAGAGGTAGACGTGACTAAGTTTTCTAGTGCCTTCTCCTCATGACCTCGTTTGACGCGTTCAGATCCACCGAGAGCCGGAAAGTCTCCACCTGAAGCTGCTGAGCACGAGCGTCCAAATCCGCCCACTCTGCAGCTATCCTGACCTCTTCTATTGCTAAATTTTCCTTGGCCTGTGCCATCTCTTCGCGTACCCGTGCCACCTCCGCGTCATGCCGGGTCTTATCCACCGGCTCCACCACAGCAGTCAACAGAGCCGTCAATTTATCCATGAGGTCCATTAGCATCTGAGTCGGGGGGCGCGCGGGGTCTCCTGACCCGGCTGCTGCCGACCCAGTGGTTACTGATGCCGCAGCCGTAGAGTTCTGCCCGGGTTGGGTGCCAGCCATGAAAACTCCGGCTCGATTCGGCGGCTCAGAGAGGTCCAGAATACTGCTGCCATCGGAACAGCCCCCAAGCACGCCATCTTGTAGCTCATATAAAGAATCTGTCTCGCCTGAGGACAACTCACTGTTGGAACAGATGGCCGTCTCACCGCCATCCACGGATCCTTAAGAAAACTCACCTCCATGGATAAAACCCATGAAGGCACGCTTTACGGCGTGTTGGGCCTGGGCGGATCTCGCACGCTGATCCGTCTCGATGATGTTGGTGCAGACGTCCGGCTCAGGGCCCGATTCACCGATCCGGTCGATGAAAACATGAATTCCACCGAAGGGGACCCGGTACCCGTACTCAATTGAGCCGGCCTCGGGGCCCCAGCCTTCGTCGTTGATGTAGAGCTTGCCGCGATGACTCTTGGTCATCCGGCCCACAGCGTATCCCTTGAGCCCTTCGAAGTTGCCCTTCAAGAACTCAAATCCACCATGCGCTGGCCCCACGGTGGGCGCCAACTGTTGTGGAATTGTCACGGCAGATGTCCTAGCAAAAGGACTTAGTCGTAGGGCCATCGCAACTAGGAAGCTTAAAGGGGTTAATCGGGACAAAGGACACGAGAGGTTTATACTAGTTCGGCCCCTTATGATGAAGGTAAAAGCCTACATTGGGGTTTCGAAGACCAGGGAGCGATTACGCTTTGCCTGGCTTCGAATTGTTGTTTCTTGTCCTAAGCCACCACTGGGTCGTCCCCTTATATACACGGGTTGACGCCTAGCGGCCTACAGAGTCCCGGACGGCTCATAAAACGTGTCCGGCTCGGTGACTTTCTTTACATGCCTTTCTTTACAAGTCTTTTCCTACATATGGCGGTTCACAATATTCGGGCCTTAAGCCACCTCTGTGCTTAGGCCTTCTTCAAGTCTTAATAAATCATCACCTTGAATATTTACTGGGCTTCTTCTTGTAACCCACCCTTGGGGCTGACCCGGCCCCTCCTGGGCGGGTCTTACCTGGTAGCTATATTCCCAACAGGTTTCACTAGTGGCTTCTCTCGATAGCATAAATATTACGGTGGGTAAACAAATTACTGTTGAGCAATTGACATAATTGAGCATAGTTATGAAAATATCTAGGTATGATCATGTATATAGGTATCACATCCGAGACAAGTAGACCGACTCCTGCCTGCATCTACTACTATTACTCCACACATCGACCGCTATCCAGCATGCATCTAGAGTATTAAGTTCAAAAGAACAGAGTAACGCTTTAAGTAAGATGACATGATGTAGAGGGATAAACTCATGCAATATGATATAAACTCTACTCTTGTTATCCTCGATGGCAACAATACAAAAAATGCCTTGCTGCCCCAACTGTCACTGGGAAAGGACACCGCAAGATTGAACCCAAAGCTAAGCACTTCTCCCATTGCAAGAAAGATCAATCTAGTAGGCCAAACCAAACTGATAATTCGAAGAGACTTGCAAAGATAACCAATCATACATAAAAGAATTCACAGAAGATTCAAATATTGTTCATAGATAAACTTGATCGTAAACCCACAATTCATCAGTCTCAACAAACACACCACAAAAGAAGATTACATCGGATAGATCTCCACGAGAATCGTGGACAACTTTGTATTGAGATCCAAAGAGAGAGAAGAAGCCACCTAGCTAATAACTATGGACCCGAAGGTCTGAGGTAAACCACTCACACATCATTGGAGAAGCTATGGTGTTGATGTAGAAGCCCTCCGTAATCGATGCCCCCTCTAGCGGAGCTCCGGAAAAGGCCCCAAGATGGGATCTCACGGGTACAGAAGGTTGCGGCCGTGGAATTAGGTTTTTGGCTCCGTATCTGGTAGTTTGGGGGTTCGTAGGTATATATAAGAGGAAGAAGTACGTCAGTGGAGCAACGTGGGCCCCACGAGGGTGGAGGGCGTGCCTGGGGGGTAGGCGCGCCCCTACCTCGTGCCTTCCAAGTCCTTTGGATCACGTTCGTTCCAAAAGTCATGTTCCCAAAGGTTTCATTCCGTTTGGACTCCATTTGATATTCTTTTTCTACGAAACTCTGAAATAGGCAAAAAAACAGCAATTCCGGGATGGGCCTCCGGCTAATAGGTTAGTCGCAAAAATAATATAAAATTGTATAATAAAGCCCAATAATGTCCAAAGCAGAATATAATATAGCATGGAACAATCAAAAATTATAGATACGTTGGAGACGTATCATGCCCCAAAGTTTCTACCGGAGAGTCAAGACAAAAACGTGTGCCAACCCCTATGCATAAGTTCACAAGGTCACGGAACTCGCAAGTTGATCACCAAAACATACATCAAGTGGATCACGCCATATCCCATTGTCACCATAGATAAGCACATGCAAGACATACATCAAGTGTTCTCAAATCCTTAAAGACTCAATATGATAAGATAACTTCAAAGGGAAAACTCAATCCATTACAAGAGAGTAGAGGGGGGGAAACATCATAAGATCCAACTATAATAACAACACTCACGATACATCAAGATCATACCACCTCAAGAACATGAGAGAGAGAGATCAAACACATAGCTACTGGTACATACCCTCAGCCCCGAGGGTGAACTACTCTCTCCTCGTCATGGAGAGCACCGGGATGATGAAGATGGCCACCGGAGAGGGATTCCCCCCTCCGGCAGGGTGCCGGAACAGGTCTAGATTGGTTTTCGGTGGCTACGAAGGCTATTTTCTGGAGGTTTCTGTATTTATAGGAATTTTTGGCGTCGGTCTCACGTCAAGGGGGTCTCTGAGTCATCCACGAGGGTGGGGGGCATGCCCTACACCCCTGGGCTCGCCCTCCTGCCTCGTGGATGGCTCAGGACTCTTTTGGCCCAACTATTTTACTCCTAGGGATTCTTTTGGTCCATAAAAATCATCAAAAATTGGCACGTCAGTTGGACTCCATTTGGTATTCCTTTTCTATAAAACTCAAAAACAAGAAAAAAATAGAAACTGGCACTGGGCTCTAGGTTAATAGGTTAGTCCCAAAAATCATATAAAATAGCATATAAATGCATATAAAACATCCAAGTTTGATAATATAATAGCATGGAACAATCAAAAATTATAGATACGTTGGAGACGTATCACACGCTGGAGTTACACGCTGCAAATTAGAACTGCCATCTCGGCCTGCCGATATTCCTGGCCGTCTGGCTTCCCCTTTAATTCCTGCGGCCATTATAACCTTAGTCTCTTCAACCTTTCGATCGCGCCCCACAACACAACAAGCACACCCACGACAACATAGAGAGGGGATGTCTGGCGGCGCTCCAATGGAGTTCGGCGAGCATAGAGTGGAGACCCACGCGAGGTAGATGGATCTCTTGGTGGTGTACACCATTGACCTGGCCGTGGTGGACGACTACATCAACAACGTTGAGCAGTTGCTTGCTGGAGACAAGTACAAGGTGGTCGGCATCGACCTCCATTACACGGCCGGTTGTCCCGGCATAGATCAGAAGGTTGCCGTCGCCCAGTTGTGCTTGCGCCATCATGTCCTCATCTACTACTACTGCATGGCCAAAGAGCCTTGCGACCGTTTCAATTTGTTTGTCAACAGCACCGACTACAAGTTTGCCATGGTGGATACCAAAGACGATGTAAAAGCGCTCAGTGTTACGGCTTGGCCTGCAAGAACCTTGTCGAAATCCATGACCACTACAGGGTCTGGGGAAGCACGAAGCAGGACTCCCTGTTTGAACTCGCCTCGGCCATCCTCGACCACTACTATGAAAAGATGAAGTAGGATGCCCAGAGAACAAGTCCCGTATCTTGGCACAAGGCCTGGACGCGGCAACTGGATGAACCTCACCTCAGGTTCACGTCCAAGAGCGTGTACGCATGCTACGGGATGCATAGGCGGATCATTGACATGAGGAAGTGCCTCGTTACCAAAATCAACGAGCCCGGATCGAGCCACAAGAAGAGCAAGTGTCACAAGAAGTAGATGATGATCAGATGATCGTTTATGCTAGTTAATCATGCATGTAATATATAGTTTACTTTATTGGTGTGTGTGAAAATGTCATGTGTGTAGTAGCCACCTATGTAATTATGCATGTAATAGTTTACTTTAGTGTGTGCAAATGCCATGGTTGTAGTAGCCACCTATGTAAGTGGATGTTTAATTTGGTTATGCAAGCACGTCCTTATAAGTGTGTGTATGTATATATGTTGTTGTTCTGTATGCAATCTCATCGTACAACACACACGTTTTATTAGCACTAACCGTCTGTGTTCTTATCGGTCTATAGACACATTTCTGATTACAAACCTGTTTGTCGCGTATCACACACATCTTGTTAAGTTGAACCGTTTCTGTTCTCATGTCTCAACGCAAACAGTCCATCTGAGTGAACCGCATGGCGTATATCGCACACACCTTTGATCTGGCTAACAGTTTCTTTTGTGTTGCCTAATCACAAACAGTTCATTTGAGTGAACCGTATGCTTTGTACCGCACACACCTCCATCTGGCTGCCTGTTTCTTTTGTTCCTCCTCATCGCAAAAAGTTCATTGAACTGAACCGTATGCCCTTCATTGCACTAGCAACTAAAACCCGAATCGTGTTTGATGCATCCGCCATCGCAAACATTTTACACATTTGTGATGGTTTTCATACAACACCGTTTGCGATTACGGCATCGCACATTGTTGGGGAACGCAGTAATTTCAAAAAAATTCCTACGCACATGCAAGAACATGGTGGTGCATAGCAACGAGAGGGGAGAGTGCCATCCACATACCCTTGTAGACCGTAAGCGGAAGCGTTATGACAACGCAGTTGATGTAGTCGTACTTCTTCACGATCGACCGATCCTAGTACCGAACATACGACACTTCCGTGATCTGCACACATTCAGATCGGTGACGTCCCACGAACTCATGATCCAGTAGAGCTTCGAGGGAGAGTTCCGTCAGCACGACAGCGTGATGACGATGTTGATGAAGCTACGGACGCCGGGCTTTGCCTAAGCACCGCTACGATATGACCGAGGTGGATTATTGTGGAGGGGGGCACCACACACGGCTAAAAGATCAATGATCAACTTGTGTGTCATGGGGTGCCCCCTGCCCCCGTATATAAAGGAGCAAAGGGGGAGGCCGGCCGGCCCTAGGAGGGCGCGCCAAGAGGAGTCGTCCTCCTAGTGGGAGTAGGACTCCCCTTTCCTAGTCCCACTAGGAGGGGGAAGGAAGGAGTGGGAGAGGGGAAAGTCAAGGGGGCCGCTGCCCCCCCTTCCTTGTCATATTCAGACTCAAGGGGAGGAGCACGCGGCCTGCCCTAGCCGGATCCTCTCTCTCTCCACTAGGGCCCATTAAGGCCCATTAGTCCCCGGGGGGTTCTGGTAACCCCTCCGGCACTCTGGTTTTCTCCGAGACCACCCAAAACCCTTCCGGTGTCTGAATGTAGCCGTCCAATATATCAATCTTTATGTCTCAACCATTTCGAGACTCCTTGTCATGTATGTGATCACATCCGGGACTCCGAACTACCTTTGGTACATCAAAACACATAAACTCATAATACAGATCGTCACCAAATGTTAAGCATGCGGACCCTACGGGTTCGAGAACTATGTAGATATGACCGAGACTCACTTCCGGTCAATAACCCATAGCAGAACCTGGATGCTCATATTGGTTCCCACATATTCTACGAAGATCTTTATCGGTCAAACCGCATAACAACATACGTTGTTCCCTTTGTCATCGGTATGTTACTTGCCCGAGATTCGATTGTCGGTATCTCAATACCTAGTTCAATCTCGTTACCGACAAGTTTCTTTACTCATTATGTAATGCATCATCCTACAACTAACTCATTAGTCACAATGCTTGCAAGGCTTATAGTGATGTGCATTACCGAGAGGGCCCAGAGATACCTCTCTGATACACGGAGTGACAAATCCTAATCTCGACCTATGCCAACTCAACAAACACCATCGGAGACACCTGTAGAGCATCTTTATAATCACCCAGTTACGTTGTGACGTTTGATAGCACACAAGGTGTTCCTCCGATATTCGGGAGTTGCATAATCTTATAGTCTTAGGAACATGTATAAGTCATGAAGAAAGCAGTAGCAATGAAACTATAACGATTATAATGCTAAGCTAACGAATGGGTCTTGTCCATTACACCATTCTCCTAATGATGTGATCCTGTTCATAACATGACAACGCATGTGTATGGTTAGAAACATAACCATCTTTGATAAACGAGCTAGTCAAGTAGAGGCATACTAGGGACACTTTGTTTTGTCTATGTATTCACACTTGTACTAAGTTTTCGGTTAATATAATTCTCGCATGAATAACAAACATTTATCATGAAATAAGGAAATAAATAATAACTTTATTATTGCCTCTCAGGCATATTTCCTTCACACACAGTTTCTCGAAGGGTCTCTGATCGTAGTGTCGTGTTAGCAGCATCCTGCAGTAGTGGTCATCTACATATAATATTAGAAATGCTACAGAGCTCCCACTCACTTTCTTGTAAATACATGCTGCTGCAAAAGTCTGTATAAAACCATATGCTTTGGTCACACTATCAAAGTGTATATTCCAACTACGAGAAGCTTGCACCAGTCCATAAATGGATCGCTGGAGCTTGCACACTTTGTTAGCACCTTTTGGATCGACAAAACCTTCTGGTTGCATCATATACAACTCTTCTTTAAGATATCCATTAAGGAATGCAGGTTTGACATCCATTTGCCAAATTTCATAATCATAAAATGCGGCAATTGCTAACATGATTCGGACAGACTTAAGCATCGCTATGGGGGAGAAGGTCTCATCATAGTCAACTCCTTGAACTTGTCGAAAACCTTTTGCAACAAGTCGAGGTTTGTAGATAGTAACATTACCATCAGGGTCAGTCTTCCTCTTGAAGATCCATTTATTCTCTATGGCCTGCCGATCATCGGGCAAGTCAACCAAAGTCCATAATTTGTTCTCATACATGGATCCCATCTCAGATTTCATGGCCTCAAGCCGTTTTGCGGAACCTGGGCTCGTCATCGCTTCCTCATAGTTCGTCGGTTCGTCATGGTCAAGTAACATGACTTCCAGAATAGGATTACCGTACCACTCTGGTGCGGATGTCACTCTGGTTGACCTACGAGGTTTGGTATTAACTTGATCAGAAGTTTCATGATCATCATCATTAGCTTCCTTACTTACTGGTGTAGGAATCACATGAACTGATTTCAGTGATGAACTATTTTCCAATAAGGGAGCAGGTACAATTACCACATCAAGTTCCACTTTCCTCCCACTCACTTCTTTCGAGAGAAACTCCTTCTCTAGAAAGGATCCATTCTTAGAAACGAATATCTTGCCTTCGGATATGTGATAGAAGGTGTACCCAATAGTCTCCTTTGGGTATCCTATGAAGACACATTTCTCCGATTTGGGTTCGAGCTTATCAGGTTGAAGTTTTTTCACATAAGCATCGCAGCCCAAAACTTTAAGAAACGACAACTTGGGTTTCTTGCCAAACCACAGTTCATAAGGTGTCGTCTCAACGGATTTAGATGGTGCCCTATTTAACGTGAATGCAGCCGTCTCTAAAGCATAACCCCAAAATGATAGCGGCAAATTAGTGAGAGACATCATAGATCGCACCATATCTAGTAAAGTACGATTACGATGTTCGGACACACCATTACGCTGTGGTGTTCCGGGTGGCGTGAGTTGCGAAACTATTCCGCATTGTTTCAAATGAAGACCAAACTCGTAACTCAAATATTCTCTGTCGGCGTTCTGCGAATGGGGGTCCCCAGACTTGCCTGCCTGTGGCCTGCGGCGTGGCTCAAAGGGGGGGCCCAGCACAGCCCATCTTCACCAACACAAACCCAAGACCCTCGCGAGGGGCCAAGCCTCGCGGGGCGGATGACGCGGAGCTTCCTCAGGCACGGCCTCGTCAGGCTGGCTCACGAGGAGGCGGAGAAATCAAGGCAGGATACCTCGTGAGGTGTCCGTGACGCAAGCCATGACGACTCAGGGCGCCAGGCGGGTGCCAGCCCGTGCAACGTCCTCCTTTCCTCTTTGGTGCAAAGGGGGCAAGCGCAGCCGCGGAGTACCGAGGCATCAGGCAAAGGTTGCCATTTCGGTGCAACGAGACCTAGACCAGGAGGACTACAAGACGGAGGTCACCGTGGACCCCAAGACGGCGTCATCACCAGAGCTTTGCGCAGGCAAAGACTACTTTTGTCAGGATGGCTGATACTTGTTGTCCCCTTTCAAATTAGCCCACCATTGTTGGCTCCCTTCCCTCTTGATATTTGGGAAGAGGACCAGGGCCTCTATAAATAGGACCAGCCACCCACATAGCAAGGGGGTGGGTTGGTTCGTTCGTTCATTCGTTCGTTCGGTCGGTTAGAGAGAGAGAGAAAGAGAAAGGCGACTGAACTCCTCCCAGAAGTTCATCGCCCCGGCCAAGAACAGACCCTCACGAGGCTGTTCTTCCTTGTATCATTCATCATCATCAGCCCAAGAGGCAATCCACCACACCACACACTGGAGTAGGGTATTACACCACATTGGTGGTCCGAACCAGTATAAACCCTGTGTCTCTTGTGTTGTTCTTCCCATAGTTTTAGATCCTAGCGTGGTGGAGGGGTGCAGGTAGGTAGGAGGCGAAAGCTCCGCGTGCACCCCAGTGTTCGAACCTCAAGGGTCTGCCGGACCCAAAATCCAACATTTGGCGCACCAGGTAGGGGTGCGCCGGAATTCGTCTTCCATCACCCCGTTCTCCTCCGACCATCGCGCCCATGTCTGACGCTCGTCGGGCCCGCGTGGAGCGCCGGGCCGCCCTCGCTTCCCGCGTCGCCCAGAAGGCCCCTGTCGGCGGGCGTCCTCGCCATTCCCCGTCACCTCCCATCAACGCCGCCACGGGCCCGGCGAGGGGCGAACAGCAAGCATCATCTCAGCATCCATCCGTGCACCAAGACGGCCGCACCGCAACTCCCTCGCTCGCCCCAGCTGGATCTTCGTCCCGCGCGCTCCGCGCGCCCATGGAGGCTCGAGCTGCACTCATCACGGCAAACGAGCTCCTGCGCTACCGCCCCGTCGACGACGTCTACGAAGAATGGCTCGACCACGTCGCCGAGCTCATCCGCGCCGCAGGGGGCTCTTCCGCACCGTCCGTTCCGCTGCACCGCACCCCGCCCCGCGCGGGCGACGAGGCTCCGGTGGCGCCCCGACCGCCTCCTCCTCAAGAAGACGCCATGGCTCCAAGGCGCGTGGCCCCTGGGCAGAACCCGCTCCGTCAGGTGCCAGCGCAGCAAGAATAGAGCTGCCAAGAAGTCCCTCGCCCGCAAGAAGCTGCCTGGGCGCTCCCTGCTCCAGCACGTTGCGACCATGCTCCTGCTCCCGCGCGTCAAGACCCCGCGCTGCTCTTAGCTGCAGCGCGTGGGGACATGCAAGACCAGGCTCTCTGTCACCCAAGGCCTCCCGTGGCCACAGCAGGCTGCCGCGCCTACACCACCGAACTACGCAGCGTCGCGTGGCCCGGCAAGTTCAAGCCAGACCTGCCTCCTTGCTACAAGGGCACGGCCGACCCTGCGGAGTTCCTCCAGCTCTACGAGTTGGGCATTGAAGCTGCCAACTGAGACGAGAAGGTCATGGCGAACTGGTTTCCCATGGCGCTCAAGGACGGGGCCCGCACCTGGCTCCTGAACCTAGCTCCAGGCACAATCTCCTCCTGGGACGAGATGCGCACCCGCTTCATCGCCAACTTCCAAGGCACTCGCGACCGGCCACCTGCCGTGAGCGACATGCGCCGCATCAAGCAACAGCCCGGGGAGACCCTGCAGAAGTACATCCAGCGCTTCAACAACGCATGCCTCAAGATTCCCAAGGTGACTGAGGAGGCCATCATCTCGGCCTTCTTCGAAGGCGTGCGCGACGTCAAGATGAAGGAGGAGCTGGCGATGCATGAAGACCTGTGCACTTCCTTGGAGTTGTTCAACTTGGCGAACAAGTGCGCCAGGGCTGAGGAAGGGTGTCTCTCCCTCCTCGAGCCGCCTGCCGCAGACCCAGAGGAGAAGAAGCTCAAGGCCAAGGATGTGAAGCGCAGGGGGGCTACCGTGCTCGCAGCAGAACCGGACACCAAGCGGGGCAGAGATCAGCCCAAACCTTCCAAGGGCAACCGGTACTGTGTGTACCACGACCTCCACACCCACAACACCAACGAATGTCAAGAGCTCCGAGCCGTGCATGAAGGAAGGATCGGCCATCGCCCTGACCGCGGTGACCGGTGCTACGGCCGAGGAGGAGGAGGAACGCAGGACATTGGGAAGACCGTGGCCCGCGCCAGGGGTGGCACGATCAACCTCGCGAGGATCGCTAGCAAGACCCGCCTCGCGAGGGAGGCTGGAGGGATCAGCCTCGTGAGGATCGCCCGCAAGGCAACGCAGGCCTCCCACCGCTGCCGCCGCAGCCAAGGAGAAACAAGGACCATCACCAGGACGAGGAGGCTGGGGGCTTCCAGGAGCCACGCGCGGTCGCCTGCATCTTGGGAGGAGCACAAGCCCCCGCCTCTCAACGCATCTTCAAGCAGTTTGCCCGCGAAGTGAATGCAGTCCTCCCCAGGCTCGAAGCCACGCGCCCTCTCAGGTGGTCGGCGTGCGCCATCACGTTCAGCTCAGCAGATCAGCTCAAGTGTGCGGCTACAGCCGGAGTCCTCCCGATGCTTTGTTCCCCAATTATCAACAACGTGGTGGTCACCAAGACCCTCATCGATGGCGGGGCAGGGCTCAACGTCCTGTCCGTGGAGACATTCAACAACCTCCAAGTGCCCTACAGCCAGCTTCAGCCAACCAAGCCTTTCTCCGGTATCACCGACGGCTCCACGGTCCCGATTGGGCAGGTCTGCCTCCCTGTCACCTTCGGGGCATGCGACAACTACCGCACCGAGCTCATGGACTTCGACGTCGCCCACATTCGCCTACCGTACAATGCCATCCTTGGGTACCCAGCGCTGGCCAAGTTCATGGCCGTAACTCACCATGGCTACAACGTCCTCAAGATGCCAGGAAGCGGCGGAGTCATCACGGTGCCCTGTGAAGAGAAGGACGCGGTGTGTTCCCTGGAGCGAGCCTTTCAGGCCGCATCACTGGAAGACCCGGATCGTGGAAGCAGGAGGCCTCCCGAGGCCGCCCCCAAGAAGAAGAAGACATTGTCCGGCCTGGCCCCTCAAGAGGCAGGCCCCTCTGGGCCCGCGCCTGCCCAGGGGGAACCTCCCTCCATCACATAGGAAAGCGCTCCCAGTGCCCTCCTCAGGCAGGGCACGGGGGCTCTCCCCTGGAGGGCCGCCGACCTAGCTAGGGTCACGAGGGAGGCGCTTGGGCACCACCTGGAGGCGTGTTTCGAAGCACGTTTCCCTCAAGAAGGAGCAAGGCAAGGAGATCCAGACCCTCAGGAGTTCGTCAGCAAGGCCATTCAGGAGCTACAGGAGTCAAGAGTCATGAGAGGCGGCCGTCGCCTACCAGCAGTGGCCCCCCATCCAGGCGAGGATGGTGGGCTGCGCGTCTGCATCGATGTACCAGGGCTCAACCAAGTCTCCTCCCCGGAGTGACTCTAGCCCTCGCGAGTGGGGCGCTGCGAAGGCCCACCCCACAGCTACGCTCGCATGCCTTACAGCTTGCCGAGTGCGGCTGACATGTACCAGCGCCCCATGAGGGGCATCGCGGAGGCATGAGAGGCCAGGCGTTCCGCAGCCCTGGCGGAGATGGAGATGGCCCGCGAGGAGCCGCCAGCGCCTCCGGAGGCTCCCGAGGCCCCTGGGCCTGGGGGCTCGTGAGGATCGGCTCCCGCAGCCCACCGAGTCTGCTACACCAACACTCCTTCGTCCTCAACATCATCAGGTGACATCTCTCTAGTTTCACTTCCAACTGGGAGCGCCCCCCCAGGGTTGCATTATTCCCAGGCCGCGTGGGTCCGTCCCTGCGGCATGTATCCCTTTTTATTTTGCATCGTTAGCTTACCTTGTTGGGGGCGCCCCTCAGGCCGCATGATCCCCAAGCCGCTCGGGCCAGGCCCAGTGGCATGTATCCCATCTGCATTTATTTCTGATTATGCGTTAAACCCACCATGCATGATTATTCGATGTCGGTCCACGGCACCTCTTATTCTCCATGCCGACCACTTGCATGTTAAAGGGGGGGTAGCTGAGCATCGCGACTCAGGGCTCTTACTGGCTCTCCAGCCCTCACCCTCTGGCCTTGTCCATGGCATCGCGACCTGGCATACCAGCGACGGCTGAGACCGGCTCGAGGGCCAGGACCCGAGGACGTAGAGTGCAGGCATCTAACCAAATTTGCAGGGACACATCACAAGATAAGGCCCGGTGCCAGGCGCAACCCGCCTAGAGGTAGGGCCCCACGAGTCCCGCGCTGGCTTGCGGGTGCTCAGATACACCTCGCTAGGCCCTACTGTGCCAGCCACGTGTCAGGGCGAGGCTGTACACGCCCCGGTGGCTCCTCCCGGAGGGGGCCCCCTCCCACGTACCAGTGGAAGCACCATGCTCCGTGTTGGCTGACAACACTGCCGAGGAGCGGCTATGCCCGTACACATACGGTAGCACTATGCTCCGCACTGGTGATAAACAACTGAGGGTGGCCCTCGGGCTGCATCGACCTCAGGGAGCCCACAGCTCAGTGTCTAGCCTCATCGTAACACCTCCCCTCGGGAGTGCCGCGCGAGGGGGCTGGGCACGGGGGCTACGCCTGGGTCACGCCCAGACGCACGCCACCCAGCCAGGCCCCCCGGGCCTGGTTCGTCGCGCGTCCCTCCCCAAGCGGAGCCAAGGTACGAAGGCCGTTTGAGCGTCAAGGGGGACTCCTGAGCATCGCGACTCAGGAGCCTAACTGGTCACGTAGCCCCTCACTCCTTTGGTCCCGTCCTGGTTTCTGGTCGGGGCTAATGCTGGGTGAGGTATGCACGGGGCCGGGCTCTGCAGACATAGAACGATGGATACACCTACATCACGCCTCCCTACTTCCTGTTCGTGCGCCAAGGGGGACTCCTGAGCATCGCGACTCAGGAGCCTAACTGGTC